>NW_006238918.1:11789733-11790625 GCF_000375325.1 Capsella rubella
CTTAGTATAGAAAACCTCATGGGACAAAACTATACTAAGGGAAAAAGAGTGTGATGTCCACAGATTAGAGAAGTTGATCAAGGGCGTGAAAGGTCCACAAGTCCAAGTTTGCTATAAATATGATTGCAAACCTTAGGACATGTGGCCTTGGTGAAGATATCCGCCAATTGATCTTCACTTCTAGTGTAACATGGTAGTGTTACACCTTCTTCAATCTTTTCTCGGACCTTGTGGCAATCCACTTCAATGTGCTTGGTTCTCTCATGGAAGACCGAGTTTGTGGCTATGTGAATGGCGGCTTGGTTGTCGCAATGCATGGTGATAGGTCTCGGTGTTTCAATGCCAAGGTCTTTGAGGAGGGCTTATAGCCAAGTGAGTTCATTTGTAAGCTTCTTCATGGCCCTATACTCCGCTTCCGCACTAGAACATGAAACTACCTTTTGTTTCTTAGACTTCCATGTGACCAAATTTCCACCAACGAACGTGCAATAGCCGGTTGTTGATATCCTTGTGATAGTATCCCCGGCATAATCCGCATCACAATATCCTACCATCTCGGTATTTGCATTCTTTCCCATCCAAAGACCTTGACCAGGGCTACCTTTGACATATCTCAAGATCCTCTCCACCATATTCCAATGATACTTGGTGGGATTCTTCATGTATTGGCTGGCCTGATTCACGGTAAAACAAAGGTCAGGCCGTGTGAGAGTTAAGTAGATTAACTTACCTACAAGGCATTGATATTGCTTCGGGTCTTCATACGACTCATCGAGAGGATCTAAGGGAACATTCTTCTTGCCCTTCTTCTTCTCCCCCTTTCGCTTGACCGTATAGCCTTCTTCAAGTGGTGTCAAGGCCGGTTTGGATCCAAGTTTCCATGTCTCATTCA
>NW_006238918.1:11790725-11817857 GCF_000375325.1 Capsella rubella
TAAGCCCTCCGGAGAGCCACATACCTCAATTCCAAGAAAGTACTTGAGTTCGCCAAGATCTTTTATATCAAATATAGACTTAAGGAAGAGTTTAGTGTCTTGAATACCTTCCTTGTTGTTCCCGGAGATGATGATATCATCCACATACACGAGAACAACAACAATACCTTGATCACTTTGAAGAGTAAAGAGAGTGTGGTCGGCCTCGGATCGCTTAAACCCATGATCTTTGAGAGTAGAGCTTAGCTTGTGATACCAAGCCCTCGGGGATTGTTTGAGACCATAGATTTCTTTTCTCAAACGTAGAACGTTGCCCGGGGTGACAAGTGATTCAAGGCCGGGAGGTGGAGTCATATACACTTCTTCTTCAAGTTCTCCTTGGAGGAAGGCATTTTTAACATCCATTTGCCACAAATCCCAAGATAAGTTGGTGGCTAGAGAGAGAACAACCCAAACCGTGTGAAGCTTGGCCACCGGGGAAAATGTATCCGTGTAGTCATCCCCATATGTTTGAGTAAACCCACGTGCAACAAGTCGAGCCTTGTACCTTTCCACCTCACCATTACTTAAGTACTTAATTGTAAAGACCCATTTAGAGCTTACAACCTTCTTTCCCAGGGGAAGAGCTTCCTCGTCCCATGTATGGTTGCGAATCATGGCTCCGGTTTCATCCTCTACGGCTTGATTCCAACGATCATCTTCTTTGGCTTCATCATAAGATTGAGGAATGGTATGTGCGTCAATCTTTCCAAGAAATGCTTGATGGTCGGTAGGCAAGAGGGCAAGCGAACAAACGGCTTGTATTGGATGAGCCACGGCTTGATTGTTGTAGAAGACTCTTTTCTCTTGGAGTCTTGCACTTCTTCTAAGAGGTTGTGGAGGAGGTATATGTTCTTCCACATCTTCCTCTTCCTCCTCTTCTTCATGCATTGTTGGTGTTTCCGATTGCACATCACTTTCATTACCATGGATAGGGTCCGGATGAGGCTCTTGGTTGAGAGAATGAGTATCCGGACTTGGTAGAGAACCCACCGGGATGGTCAAAGCATCCTCCGGTACAAGCTGCGGATGGCCGCCGGGTTGCGAATGTCCGGTGGTTCCTAAATCGGCGGGTTTATCATGATTTGGTGTCTTTGGAGAAGTATTCCCAAGATGATCAAGAAGAAATTTTAGACTTGAGGCACGGTCCATGTGAATGTGAGATAGATCTTCCAAGCTATTCCAATCTTTCTTGTC
This sequence comes from Capsella rubella, assembly GCF_000375325.1. Taxonomy (NCBI): domain Eukaryota; kingdom Viridiplantae; phylum Streptophyta; class Magnoliopsida; order Brassicales; family Brassicaceae; genus Capsella; species Capsella rubella. The sequence goes on from NW_006238918.1 coordinate 11,791,962, forward strand.
ATAGTAACCTTGATCCTCTAAGAAATTCACATCTCGAGACACATACACACGGCTATTGACCGGATCATAACACTTATAGCCCTTTTGAGTGGTTGAGTATCCGATAAACATACACCTTGTGCTCTTTGCGTCTAGCTTAGTTCGCTGTTCACCGGGCACTAAAACAAAACAAACACACCCAAATACACGTAAGTGTTCTAAAGAAGGCTTAACTTTGTTAAATACCTCAAATGGTGATCTATCTTGTAGAACTTTTTTAGGAGTTCTATTGATAAGATAGCAAGCCTTCATCACCGCATCACCCCAAAATCTATTGGTGGAGTTAGTATGAAACATCATCGATCTTGCAACCTCCATAAGGTGTTGATTCTTTCTCTCCGCAACTCCATTTTGTTGAGGGGTGTAAGGGAAACTTGTTTGTTGAATGATGCCATGCTTAAATAGATGTTCTTTAAACTTGTGGCTTGTATATTCTCCTCCATTAACCGATCTAAGTACCTTAATTCTAGCATTGAAATGATTAGTAACATAATTTTGAAAGTTTTTAAAAGCTTCATACACACGATCTTTAGAGGGTAACAATGTGATCCAAGTATACTTTGATTTTTCATCAATAAAGGTGACAAAGTACTTATTGTTGTCTCTAGATATGCATGGTGAAGTCCAAACATCCGAATGCACTAAAACAAAGCAATTTTCATAAATGGTCTTAGATTTAGGGAAAATAGACTTGCAATGTTTACCAAGAATACAAGACTCACAACTAGAACTATCAAATGAAACATTAGGCAACATCAATTCAAGAGCACGAGAGTGAGGATGGCCTAATCTAGCATGACACACGGCATTAGAACTTAAACCAAGACAAGCATTAAACGAATTAGAAGAACTTGGTAAGGTTTTCTCAAGAACATAAAGATCTCCTTTGGCATTTCCTTCTCCAAGTCTTTTCCCGGTCTTAATATCCTGAAAATAAACCTCATTAGGACCAAATATAGTATAAAACTTGAGATCATTAGTAACCCTTTTAACCGATAAAAGATTAGAGGTAAAGGTAGGCATATAAAAGGCTTTAGAATTCTTATCAAATAGTCTCAATTCCCCTATTCCTTTTACCGGTATCTTATCTCCATTAGCTATCTTTACATTCTCTAAGGCCGGTTGTATGTTGTCTATAAGGCTCGGGTTACTAATCATGTGGTGAGAAGCACCCGAGTCAATGACAAGTTTATTACATGGTTTAGAAGCAAAGAGAGAGATACCGGATTCCTTAAGTGAGGCAATGGATTGTATGAGAGCTTCCAAGTCGGATTTTCTCACAACATCACCATGAGATGCAGCCATGGCCACTTCCTCTCCTTGTTTGCTCGATCCGGAACCGCCTTCTTGCCTTGCTTCTAGCGAGATATTCGCCTTGAACTTAGCCGACTTGAGATGGGGATGGAGGATCCAACATTTGTCTTTTATGTGACCTCTTTTCTTGTAATGGTCACAAACCACCACCTTCTTGTCTTCTTGCTTGTATGTTCCTTTTTTGGCCATGATGAGCTCCCCCTTACCACCAAAGAGACTGAGAGAGCCTTGCTCCTTTTGCACTTGAGCACACACATCATCAAGAGAGGGAAGCTTATCGGCTCTAAGTAAGTGCTTGATGAGGTCGTTGTAAGCTGGATTAAGGGTAAGAAGGAGACCAAAGACCTTGTCTTGTTCCTTTCTCTCATTGAGGATGGACGGATCCACGGTACTTGGACGGAGCATCTCGAGTTCAGCCCACAAAGACCGATACTTTCCAAAGTGCTTTGTAAATTCCAAGTCTTCTTGACTTAGGTTGTTGATAGCCTTCTTGACCTCAAACACACGGGTCAAGTTGGACACATTCCCATAGACATTCTTGAGCGTGTCCCAAAGTTCCTTTGCGGTTTCACAATAGGAGTACGCTTCAAGTATGGAGGGTTCAAGGGAGTTTTGAAGGATGGCTAGCACGGTTTGATCTTCTTGCAACCATTTGGCTTCCTTCTCAAGCTTGGTTGCCTTGTCTTCTTCTCCATCGGTCTCCTTTTCATCTTTCTTTGTGACTTCTTGAGTGGCATGGTGATGCGGACATCAAAACCAGAATAAACCGGGAGCAAACCAGCCCACACACCAAACCGATTGACATTGAGCATTTTGGAGAATGCTTGCCTATATGGAGTGCTGAACAAGCTCAAGGTCTAGGGTTAATTATTCATCAGCAAATTAACTAGGCCTGGGCATTCGGATATCCGTTCGGATTCGGGTTCGGATGTTCGGATCTTCGGATGTTCGGATATAGACATATAGAATCCGATCGGATATTTTATAATTTCGGGTCGGGTTCGGATCGGATGCTTTCGGGTTCGGTTAATTTCGGATATATCCGAAATATGATTTTGGCGCCGAATATCCAAAGATTTTGATGATTTTTATCCGAAATTGAAAAAAAAAACTCAAAATAGACAGAAATATCCGAAATTTTTAATTTTTTCCGGAATGAAAAATACTAAAAATGAAAAATACTAAAAAATGTTGAAATCCTAAATACAAGAAAGAGTAAAACTGAATGTAAAAGTGATTAAGTCAAAAGTCTTAAAGATATAAACAAGTAGACAAAGCTAATAATATCTTACAAAACATCTTTCATTAGTTCCACACTTCACAAACCTCAAATTCAATTAAATATTTAAGGATTTAAAGATTTAAAGATATATAATCTATTTATGATCGGATAAGTACGGATATCCGTTCGGATTCGGATAATACCTGAACCCGATCGGATATCCAATTGTTATGAAAACTAAATCCGATAGGATATTACCCACTATCCATACCCGAACCGAACTGCCTACTTCGGATCGGGTTCGGGTTCAGATTTCGGATACGGTTAATATGCCCAGGCCTAAAATTAACCATAAGAAGACCAATGGTTCAGGAGGAATCATTTACCAAGCAACTGATTCGACGATGGTACATCCTGACATACGAGCTGAAGTACTCCCGGACGGACCTGAAGTACTCGCTGACGAACCTGAAGTAGTACAAGACCAGATGAAGTTATTCAAAGAAGTTTTTCTTGTACCACGTAATGGTGTGTATGGACATTTGAATTGGAGCCTAGAAGACACTTTACACCATTCAAGGCCCATATCACACAAGAGTTGGTGCACCTATCTCACATGATCTTTATGGAGCTTAAAATGGATGTTTCCTTAAATGGCTCATTCAAAATATTCCCATGGCGACCTGGAGAGTTTCCATATCACTTAGAAGCTTCATTACACCCTCTAGGATGCACCACACCACACTTGATCTGGAGGATCAATTCTGAGCTCTACTTACCTTATTTGGACCCGTTTGGCATCAACATACAATGGCTCCTTCCTTCTTTGTTTGTGTGCGTGTTTAAGGATCTATCTACCATTAAGAAGCTCCCAAGACACTTAACATATCCCCCAAAACCGTCCAGATATAAGCCCATTCATATATCACCTCTTTGGGCAAGGATTCCACCATAAAGACTCCAACGGCTAGTTTTTGATCACATATCTTATTTCTTTGTTTAGATTTTAGAATGTTGTACTTAGCCCTATATAAGCTTATCATTAATCACATTTCTTCCTTTTTCTCCTTAAGTGTTCTTAAGAGAAAAGTTTGTTCTTTGTCTTGTGTGTGTGATACCCTCACACTTGGTCCGATGAAGAGGTTGGTCATGCTGAAACGTGGTCACAAGAAGACTACTCTAATTCAGACTATGGATATGAACGTGGTGAAGGAGTACCAGAACCAGAGCCACCAGATCACTCCCTAGAGGCCACCGGCCACCAAGATTGGTACAACGAAGAGGACGATCAAGCGAGTGAAGTTGAACAATTGCATGGAGATGATTCATGGCGTGGAGATGATGTTTCTCATATCAACAGTGAAGAGGATTCAGGTTGTGATGAGACTTATTCTCAGTTCAGTCAAGAAAAAGAAGACCACCATCATGAGGAAGAAGAGAGACCATGGTGTGAGATACCTTACTCCGACCATGAGGAAGATTACCGAGGAGAAACTGAATCCCAATTCAGTTTACAAGAGTTTAGATCAGAATTTGAAGAAGACTTTGATGAAGAGTATGAAGCCGTAAGTGAGGCTGGAAGAGATGATTCAGAAGGAGAGTTTGTCATAGAAGATGAAGAAGTAAGCGAGGTTGTAAGAGATGAGTCCCTTTACATTAACTTTGCAGGCCATCACCAAGGTCCAGAAGCATATTTGCGATGGGAACAAGACATGGAAGATTGGTTATCATCTAATAATATTCCAGAGGAGGAGAAGACGGTTTATGCGGAAGATACCTTAACCGAGGATGCGTTTAGACGTTGGGAACAAGACGCATACATTCGTCTTGAATATGATGAACCAGAAGCTTCTTGGGTAGAGATGAAGCAACTTTTGTATAAAGAGTTTGTGGAAGATGAAAGCGACATGCGTCAATACAATTTACGGATCTACACCAATCCCAAACCAAGAAGATGGATTCTAGCAAAGTCCAAGGCTACACCTAAGAGAGCTTTCAGCCCCAAGCCAAAGATGACGACTACAACTACTCTAAAGGAGAAGAGTGAGTCTAAGTCAGCAGCTAATACAAGGAAAGATGAGACAAATTCAAACCCTCGGATTATTGCTACAAACCCGAGTACAAACTCATTGCGTGAATCACAAGGCAAAGGAACTCAAGGTAAGTCTTCTAATCTTTCTAAGCTAAAAGATGTGATATGTTATAGGTGTCATAATTGAGGACATTTTGCTGCAAATTGTTCAACTAGAAAGGTAGGAAGGTTAAAAACTATAGAGTTTAAACCGAATGCTAGTCTAGCTACAACAAGTTCAGAAAATTCAAGTTCTTGTATGATACACTTGCTCTTATCAAAGAATGTTGATTCAGGTCACACTACGGAGCACAAGGATAAAGCAGTTGAAAGAATTATAAGCATTGAGAAGCAACCATTAGAACAACTAGTAAGTGGGACTTATAACCTTATTCGATATTGGAGTAATTCCACCATAAATCGTTGCTTTATCTTTTCTGTTTTTAATAATTCAACTTCAAGTATAATGCACTTGATTTTATTGTCAAGTTTCGAGAAAGATACAGGAACCATAGAAGCATACAATGGCCATCAAGAAACTACATCCAAAAGGAGTTTAAATTTGGAGAAAACGGAGAAACTAGCAAGGCGTGATAACATGCACCCATATTCAAAGCTTAGATCGTGTTTCTTAGCAACTAAAGAGGAAGATGTTGGCTTCAACAACATCATGCTGGGAGAAGAACCACCTGATGCACTACGCATAACCAAGCCACAAAAATATCAAGGTAAGACCCTAAACTCCCAAAATCGAATGAAAGCTAACTTGCTTTCTCTTGGTGCAGATTGTACAGTTTCGAGGTCGAAACTTTTTCAAGAGAGAGGGTATGATGCGGACATCAAAACCAGAATAAACCGGGAGCAAACCAGCCCACACACCAAACCGATTGACATGGAGCATTTTGGAGAATGCTTACCTATATGGAGTGATGAACAAGCTCAAGGTCTAGGGTTAATTATTCATCAGCAAATTAACCCTAAGAAGACCAATGGTTCAGGAGGAATCATTTACCAAGCAACTGATTCGACGATGGTACATCCTGACGTACGACCTGAAGTACTCCCGGACGGACCTGAAGTACTCGCTGATGAACCTGAAGTAGTACAAGACCAGATGAAGTTTTCAAAGAAGTTTTTCTTGTACCACGTAATGGTGTGTATGGACATTTGAATTGGAGCCTAGAAGACACTTTACACCATTCAAGGCCCATATCACACAAGAGTTGGTGCGCCTCATCTCACATGATCTTTATGGAGCTTAAAATGGATGTTTCTTTAAAAGGCTCATTCAAAATATTCCCATGGTGACCTGGAGAGTTTCCATATCACTTAGAAGCTTCATTACACCCTCTAGGATGCACCACACCACACTTGATCAGGAGGATCTATTCTGAGCTCTACTTACCTTATTTGGACCCGTTTGGCATCAACATACAATGGCTCCTTCCTTCTTTGTTTGTGTGCGTGTTTAAGGATCTTTCTACCATTAAGAAGCTCCCAAGACACTTAACATATCCCCCAAAACCGTCCAGATATAAGCCCAATCATATATCACCTCTTTGGCCAAGGATTCCACCATAAAGACTCCAACGGCTAGTTTTTGATCACATATCTTATTTCTTTGTTTAAATTTTAGAATGTTGTACTTAGCCCTATATAAGCTGATCATTAGTCGCATTGTAAAAACACCCTTGATTATCAATAAAGAAACCAAATTTTCTTCCTTTTTTCTCCTTAAGTGTTCTTAAGAGAAAAGCTTGTTCTTTGTCATGTGTGTGTGATTCCACAAGGCTGAGTTCGTGTACTGTATTAGAGACTAATCACATCTCTGTGGTGTACTTCAATCCGCCAGCACCTCCCCTTCAATTGATCCCACACGAGAGAAGCGACCGCCATCGTGTCAGATCTACATCAACGACCATCTTTCCTTCACAAGAGAGAAGCGACCGCCATCTTGTGAAGCCATCCTATCTATCCTAATACAAGCTCACCACCGAGTCTTGTATCACATGGTTGACCTCAACGTGACTCCAAAGCCCTCGGCCACAAAGAGCAGTTCTTGTGGTTCTTGTCCACAAAAGATAGTTTACACCCTTAAGAACGACCAGATTGATAATCGGTTTTGGGTTCTCCATGGTGAGAACTTGAAGATCTTAGAAGAGAAAGTAGATCTAGATGTGGAAGAAAAAAAGTAGTTCTTGATCTAGATCTAGAACTAGATTGAAGAGAATAAGAAGAGTATAGAGAGATTAGGTAGAATAGAGATTTTTAAGGAGCATAGAATCGAAAAACATGCTCTGATACCATGTTGAATTAAGCGGAATAACGAGAGAGAGATGCTAGATTTGAGTAACAAGAATAAGAAAAAGCTTGGGAGAGAAGATGAATAGTAACCAAGAATTAAAGAGAGAGAATTACTCTTATTACTTTGTTAGGTTTACAACCAGACATATAAATAAGTGGGATAAGAGATAAGCTTAAAAGGGAAGCTAACAATATGTGACTAACACCTCTTATAAAGTACCTTATAAAGTACTTTATAAGGTACTTTATAATGGTCTATTCTATCTTGACATACTCAATAAGATCTTGATCAATAGGGCCCACCTCTCTTAATGGGTCTCACGTCCTCTCACTAAACCCATGAGCCCATTAAAATCTGATGGCCGGTTAGCTATGTCCAGGAGGCTTAAATACTTGTTTACCGACACTACAAATCACCACATGATCTTTCCTTGTGTTTTGGCCTCACTCACACAGTTCGGACAACCACTTCCCGGAAGGTCACCCATTCTTTGACTACTCCAGTATAAACACGCTTAACTGTGTAGTTCTCTCTGAACCCTTGACCGAAAAGATAAGTGCACTTTGGTGACATTGGTGGCCAAATAAATTTATTTAAGCCTCTCCGCAAACTGGGGTCTCACATCTACAAATTTTAGAATTTGTTTTCTACAGTTTACACTGTGTTTTATGGAAGTTAAGAATATGAATTTTACATTTTACCATGTGTTCTGCGAAAGTTAGAACATTAATTCTACACGTTATTCTATGTTCTTCATAGTTTAGAAAATGTATTTTACGAAGTTTTAGAATTATGATATACAAGAAAACTGAATCATAAATTAAATAAAATAAATATTTAGTGATTGATAATATATGCAAATCACATATATTTTTAAGATTACTTTTTCTAAGATGTTTTGAGAAAACTAATATGAAATAAATTTAATGAAAGTTCGAAAACAATGTTAAACCAAAATTACCAAAAGACACATCGATTTCATGGAATAACCTAAATCAAATAACTAGTCACTCTCACCAACTAAATTTTATGGAAGCTCTAAGAAGATCAAAAATAATTTCAATGTCACGAGCAACAAAAAAAGTTCTTATTTCTTAGAATGATATGGCAGTGTCCAAGGACAAAAGTTTTGTAAATATGAATATTTTTGAGATTTTATGAGATTGAAGAAATATTTTATTTCATTTTAAACACTTTATAAACCAAAAGTTTTGATTTTTATTAGTTTTAAATTTTAGTTCCATAACAATTACATTAGGGTATAATTGATTATTTTTCTATTCTACAACCCAAAATACCAAACTTAAAAAGACATACATAGATGGACAAATTGGAAAAAAAATTATCCTTTTTAAACCGAAAATATTGTTTTTTTTTGAGAAATTCTTGGGTTCACCCATAGTGGTGAACCTTCTTGTTCACCTCTAACCAATAAAAATAGAGCATTATGCCATGTCAGACATTATTTTTTTTTATAGAAAAAAACATAAAAATGAAACAAATTATTGAAATAAAACATGTATACATATAACCACTATTTTATTAACCCATACAGATATATAATTTCTTTTTAATTGTAAAATCTAAACTCTTATTATAACTACTCTTTTATAAACCCAAACTGACATATAATTTCGGTTTAATTGTAAAATATAAACTCTAACCACTTATTTATAAACAGAAACCGACATATAATTTTGTTTTAATTGTAAAACCCTAACAACTCCTTATAAACCCAAACTGATATATAATTTTGTTTTAATTGTAAAATATAAGTCCTAAGCCATATTTATAAACCAAAACGATATATATTTCTGTTTTAAATGTAAAATCTAAACCTCAAAATAATATTTAAAATTGTTTTATTAAAAGTATACAAATTTTGTTTCCTAAATTATTTTTATTTTTATTATTTTAATTTAGTTTATTTTTTAAACATGGTATGACGTGGCATAATAATCTGTTTTTATTGGTTAAGATAATAGGAGGTGAACGAATAGGTTCACCCTTCACCCAAGTATTTTTTATTATAATTTGTTTTTTGTAAACATCAAGGAGGGTATTCAAAGTAGCATTATGAGAAATTTGAGTTTTTTGACTTTTTTGAGTTTTATATGATTTTGTTTATTTTAGGGAAGTTTATATTATATGTTGTAAAATCTTTTTAAATCCCACCTAAAACTATGAGATATGGATTCTTGTATTCTTAAATCCTCTCAAATCATTTAAAATCAAATTCACAAACTGTTTTAATTTCAATAACAGTGGGTGGATTATAGAATTACTAATTCAATACCACTGAATTTCATTAGAATTTTTAAATTCATGATTGAATAACATTTGTAAAGTTTTCACAAATCACTTGAAATTCTACTTTGAATAGATTACCAACCCCCCCCCCCCCCCCCACACACACACACACAGAGACACAAATATTTTTGACATTTACGATCATTGTATTTTCGTGGTTTCTGTTTTAGAAAAACTGATATCATTATTAATTGAAATTAATGCTGAAAATTAACAAAGCCAAAAATATTTTATTCTTAAATGCTGTCTGTCAAAAATTATTGATTCCACGTTTTCGATCTGGAAAATCTGAAATGATTTAAACTCGAAAAATGTAAACAAAACTAGGTTTTAACCCGCGGTACACCGCGGGATGATATTCTAAAATGCATTTTTTACTAATTTTGTTTGATATATACGAGTAGACTACTATATTTTAATTGTTAATTTAATGATTTAAACGTAAAATATTGTATGATAATTTATCTTTTATATAATCGTAATTTGATCAACTTAATTAAATAAGTATAATATTTAAAATAATGAAATGATGTTGACATAACATTTTTGTTTAAGTAGTATAATTTCATATTAAAATATTTTGTGAGTTATAGGTCCTGTTCGTTTGGCAGTCGCAGGTGCCTCGCGACTGCGACTAGTTTTTGTTCGTTTGGCAGTCGCAGGTCCTTGCGACTAAACGCCGCAATCAGTCGCAGCTACTTGCGATCAAAATTTTTAATCGCCGGGTAAATCAGTGATGCGATTATGAAACCTGCGATTAAAAACATAAATGACAAAAATAGCCTCATTCTTTTCTAAAAATTACATCTAAACCTAAAACCTAAAAATCGATTCATCGTTCTTTCTCTTCTCCTCATCTTCCTCTTTCAAACTTCTAACCCTAGATCTAAAAACAAAAGCTGCTGTGTTCTTCATCGAGATTCTTATGAGCCCAGACGAACCCAAATCTTCTTCTCTCTGATTGTTTTGTGTACATTTGTGTATGATTCATTTGGAATTTTGATTCATTTGGAATTGTGATTCCTTTGGTTTTATGTTTGTGACACTTCGTTCTGTGCACCGGATCGGTCTTAGGGGGTTTTCTACTTGGTCTTTGTGTTCGTATCGGTTGTTTAAGTTTGGTGGGTTTTGTGTTAGTAATTGTTTAGTGTTTAAATCTTGTTTTATTTTGGCATGTTAACTTTATTTTTCTAGCAATAATTTAAATTTATAACTTTAAATTTTACTGTGGTTTATTAAATTTATTTTACTTGAAATAATTTAATTTTTTTAACTTTGTTATATTTTGGTTTATTGACTTTATTTTGCTTGAGATTTTTTTATATGTTTCACTTCATATATAAAATATTAAATGATTTTCAAAATTATTTTGAAAAAAACTTTCAGTCGCAGCGATTATAAAACGAATAACCTAGCGACCAATCGCAGCGATTAACCACGCGACTACGAAACGAACAAATATGCGATAGTCGCAGCGATCAGTCGCGCGATTACGAAACGAACAACATCATGCGATTTTAAAATCGCAGCCGCAGTCGCAGTCGCAGTCGCAGTCGCTTGTGATTATCAAACGAACATGGCTATATTATAGTATACAACCCGTAAAAACATCTATAATCACAATTATGTAATTTATAACGTGTTCCATCACATGAATCGTGCTACACAATTATCAATAATACTTTAATACATACATTTGCTCTATCGATTAATATACGTCCGTTTTCAAAAATTCATATTGCAACATATGCAGGAAAAAATTTGTATTTTTATTATACATATGTTATATGTAAGAATATAAATTTGAAAACAAATAAGATCACTTAAAGATATTTAAGAAATTGTTAGTTTATTAGGGAGATATTTTAGGAAATTTTGTTAAATGTAATAAATACTATTTCCAATTTTGTAATTTTATTATGAGTTAATTACCAAATTTACTCTAAACTTTAGTTATTTAATCAAATGGCAAATGTTTAATTATGCAAATATGAAAAAATAAAAGGGTAGAACACAAAAGCTACTTCAAAAATGTTAATATACTAGATTTTAACTCGCGGGACGATATTCCTAAAATGTATTTTTTATTAATTTTTTTGGTATATAAAAATGTACACCTATATTTGATTGTTAATTCTATGATTTAACCCGTATAATTTATTCTTTATATAATCGTAATTTGATCAAATTAATTAAATAAGTATAATATTTAAAATAATGAAATGATATTGACATAATATTCGTTTAATATTCGTTTACAAGTATAATTTCATATTAAAATATTTTATGAGTTATACTATATTAGACCACCCGTAAAAATATCTATAATCATAATTATGTAAATTATAATTCGTTCCATCACATAACCGTGCTACACAATCATCAATAATACTTTAATACATATATTTTTGTATCGTTTGAGTAATATACACCCGTTTCTAAAAATTCAAATTGCAACATATTCAAAAAAAATATATATTTTATCATACATATGTTTATGTAATAATATAAATTTAAAAACAAATAAGATCATATAAAAATGTTGGAGAAATTTTTGATTTACTAGGGAGAGATTTTAGGAAATTTATTAAATGTAATAAATAGTAATTTCTAGTTTTGCAATTTTATTATGATTTACTTATAAAATTTATCTTAAACTTTTTTTATTTAATCAAATTGCATGGGTTAATTATGAAAATATCACAAAATTAAAGGGTAGAACACAAAAGATACTTCAAAAATGTTAATATAGATATAGATATATAGATGTTAATATGGAAATTAAATTTAGAAATTTTATCGTTTTTATTATTATCCTATTTAATAGATAATCTTCTTTCTAATTTTCTTACCTAAAACAGTAATGCATTATGCATGCGACGAAAAAGGCAATTCTCATTGTAATTATTCGATTATGCATGCATATTTATAAAAAGAAATAATAATATTTATGTCCACATAAAAAAGGAATATACTGTTTTTAAGTCCAAAATACACGCCACACTAATTTATTCCCTAAAATCTGGTGACAAAAAGATTTGTTTGAAATACCAATACACAATTTATTATAATTTTAAACAAAACACATGTCATGTTTTCAAATTGTATTTTTACTTTCTTTCTTTTTTTGTCAACAATTGTATTTTTACTTTAATAAAAAGCTTTTAAAAAATAAAAATTTATTAAAATCTTTAACAAAAACATGTCTTGTTAATAAAATGTTTTTTCTGATTAATATTAGTATTAATAAAATTTATTTCTGTAAATAGAATTCAAAAGAAAAAAATCAAAAATAAAATTAAAAAGTTTAAATACCAATAAAAATTTATTATAATATTAGACAAAACTCATGCCATGTTTCCAAAATGTAATTTTAGTTTAATTTTTTTTACCACCAATAACAATTCACTGTAATTTAACAAAATATATCATGTCAATAAACTTTATTTTCTGATTAATATTAATATTAATAAAATGTATTTCTTGATAAATATTAGTATTAATATAAAGTATTTCTGTAAATTGAATTCAAAAGAAAAAAAAAAGTTTATAAAAACTTATTATAAATTTTTTACAATAACATGTATTTCTTGATTAATATTCGTATTAATAAAATATATTTCTCAATTATAAATTCCTTTTACTTCCTAAAATTTAAATCAAAAATCAAAAGAAAAAAAAATAAAAATAAAGTTTAAGATCAGTAACAATTTATTATAACTTTTTTACAATAACATATTTTTCTTGATTAATATTCGTATTAATAATAAAATATATTTCTTAACTATAAATTCCTTTTACTTCCTAAAATTAAATTCAAAAATCAAAAGAAGAAAAAAAAAAAAAAACAAGTGACGAATCTACTGTATTCCTCGCCACGTCGTCAACGACACCTCAACGACGGCACCGAATTTTTTGGCCCCTTCGTTCAAGTCATTCCACTCTATATATTAAAAAAAAAAAAAAAAAAAAAGAAAGAAAAAAAAAAGCTTTGGCGTCTCTCTCTCTCCGGTGACTCTTCTTCTTTCTCCTACCGAACTTTTCGCTTTCTTCTCTGACCAATTTTTTTCAACAAACCTCTCTCTTCTTCTCTCCTTCTTCAACATTTCTCAAATCCTCTCTCTCTCTCTCTACACCATGAACGCTACTCTCTCTCTTCTCTCCACCACCACCACCACCACCACCACCGTCCGCCGCACAATCATTTGATCCAACGGAATCAATCTATTTCGATTTCTCATCTTTTTACTACATGCATCCCTTTTGTTGCGTTTCCACTGTTTCCGATCATCACTCTCCTTCGATGCCGCCGCTACCGGAGCCACAACCGTCGTTACCTATGTACGCTACATCCTCCGGCGCACCGTTCAATTCCGCGAGATCCGAACCTATTATGACTCGATCTGCTTCCCAGAGTTATAATCATCATCATTCAGGTCAATCTGATAATCTTATTCATAGTCTCTCGTTTAATCATCAGAGTGATGTAGCGAATCGATTGGGGCAACGCGTTTTAGCTTTGCCGGCGGCGGTTAGAGAACCTCCGGTTGATGTTAAGATTAACGATATCGTTGGGAATGGAATCGCTGGGATTTTGTATAAGTGGGTGAACTATGGTAGAGGATGGAGACCTAGGTGGTTCGTTTTGCAGGATGGTGTGCTTTCGTATTATAAAATTCATGGACCTGATAAGATCTTTGTTAGTCCTGAAACTGAGAAAGGATCTAAAGTGATTGGAGATGAGTCTGCTCGTATGATCTCTAGGCATCATAGGCGTGCTAGTAGCAGTAGTAGTAGTGGCCAACTCCGTCGCAAGCCATTTGGAGAAGTCCATCTCAAGGTTCGCATACCTTAATTGGGAAATTGCTTCTGAAACTGTGTATTGCTATGATTGAAATGATTTATTCATTTTGATCGTATTTGTTCTGTGTAGGTTTCTTCAGTTAGGGAGAGTAGATCAGATGATAAGAGATTTTCTATTTTCACCGGTACCAAGAGGCTTCACTTACGTGCAGAGACTAGAGAAGATAGAACAACTTGGGTTGAGGCTTTACAAGCTGTTAAAGATATGTTTCCAAGGATGTCTAACAGTGAATTGATGGCTCCGACTAACAATTTAGCCATGTCGACTGAGAAGCTTAGGCTAAGGTTGATTGAGGAAGGAGTAAATGAGTTAGCTATTCAGGACTGTGAGCAAATTATGAAGTCTGAGTTCTCAGCACTCCAGAGCCAGCTGGTTCTTCTCAAGCAGAAGCAATGGCTTCTCATTGATACCCTTAGACAGTTGGAGGTATTACAACTTTAACAACAGAAAGCTGCTCAAACTCTTTCATTTTGATTTCATGTTGACTGTTATGCTCTGTGTGCAATGGTGGTGTTTAATTGGAGTAACTGGATGACCTGTTATGAGCCAATGAAGAACCTTAGGGGTCTAATGAAACCTATGGAACTTTGGAAAATAGCTTAACTTTCGTTAAAAATATTTAATTGATCCATGTCCAACAAAAATATAGAGCCCTATGAAATTTTGGTTATGTACAAACAGAAGCTCAATAATTATATTGAGTTATACATAATATTAAGCCTAAAAATCCTATCATAAATAAACAGGTTAACATATATAGGATTTATATTTGTGATGAGATTGTTATGATTTAGTGACGTTTATGCATTTGTTTTCGTTAAAATTTGTATTGATCCCGGTCACCGGTGAATAGAGATTATGGCTCCGCCATTTTACTGGAGGGAAAATTGTTGAGTTTGTTCATTTTGCTGGGTATCGTATCCAGTATCTTGGTTATTTTTAGTGTTTTAGACATCCTGCAAATTTTATTAGAGAGTTTAGAAGTACTCTGCTAAGAAGCTGCTCTTTCTGCATTACTTTCTAGACAGAAAAGGTAGATCTGGAGAACACAGTTGTAGATGAGAGTCAACGACAGGCTGAAAATGGAGGTTCCAGTGATTTAAGACATGAAAAGTTCAGTGGTGAGTTACCGACCCATTCCTGAGCCTAGCTTTCCTGCGTATAACTGTTTCATTTACCTATATTTTGACTCTAGTTTGCATTTGACTTGATTCCTTTTTATCTCAGAAGGTACTGCCACCGAATCTGATGATGATAATGAACGAGGTGATGCTGCCGAGGAAGAATACGATGAGGAAGAAAATACCTTTTTTGATACGCGTGACTTTCTTTCTTCAAGTTCTTTCAAAAGTAGTGGTTCTGGTTTTCGTACATCATCATTTTCTTCTGAAGATGATGGCTTTGAGTCAGAAGATGATATTGATCCTTCCATCAAGTCTATTGGATGCAACTATCCTCGCGTCAAAAGGAGGAAGAGTTTACCTGATCCGGTTGAAAAGGAGAAAAGTGTTAGCCTTTGGTCAATGATAAAAGACAATATAGGAAAGGATCTAACAAAAGTCTGTCTTCCTGTTTACTTCAACGAGCCACTATCTTCCTTACAGAAATGTTTTGAGGATTTGGAATATTCGTACCTTCTTGACCGAGCATTTGAATATGGCAAAAGGGTAAACCATCTGAATGCTTGTCTCATCTTAAACCCTTATGGTAGCATCTTGAATATTGCTCAGTACTTGGAACCTTTTCAGGGAAATAGCCTCATGAGGATTCTTAATGTAGCTGCTTTTGCTGTATCTGGGTATGCATCAACCGAAGGAAGAATGTGCAAACCTTTTAATCCATTGTTAGGTGAAACATACGAGGCAGACTTTCCAGACAAAGGCCTTAAATTTTTCTCAGAAAAGGTTTCAGTTCACAACATGCAATTCTACTTTTCTCTGTTTTACTCATTAGCTATAGCTATTCAGACCTCTTATTCGTTTTGGTGTCAGGTCAGTCATCATCCTATGGTTGTGGCATGCCATTGTGATGGCACGGGATGGAAATTCTGGGGAGACAGCAATTTAAGGAGCAAATTCTGGGGTCGATCTATTCAGCTTGATCCTGTTGGTGTATTGACTTTGCAATTTGATGATGGAGAAATCCTTCAGTGGAGTAAGGTACTAATCAAACATTTACCAAGCTAATAACCATTTACCAAGCAAATTCGTTGTTCACTGATACTGCACTTTCTTTAAACATGTAGGTGACTACATCAATATACAATCTCATACTTGGTAAACTGTACTGTGATCACTACGGTACAATGCGTATTGAGGGCAGTGCTGAATACTCATGTAAACTTAAATTCAAGGAGCAGTCCATCATAGACCGGAATCCTCATCAGGTATGTATTAACTTTGAAAAGTTTCAGTTTGGTTTGGCTTTTGTTCCATTTTTGCATAGAATAATATAGTTTTACATTTGTGTATTACAAAACGTACTTCTTGTGATTATAGAACGTCTGTGTATTTTGTTCGGTTGGAAGATGTTATTGTTTTATTTCCAAGTAAAGTTTGGTTTCAAATGACATACTTTGGCTAGGTTTCTATGCCCTACTTAGCTGTGAGATAGTCTGAGATTTACGTTGTGGAGCATTAAGTTATTGTCTCCGTCACAGGTTCATGGTATAGTTCAAGACAAGAGTGGGAAGACAGTGGCAACCATGTTTGGTAAATGGGATGAGAGCATGCATTTTGTGACGGGTGATTGTTCTGGGAAGGGGAAACTAAACGAAGCTATGTCAGGAGCTCAACTTCTCTGGAAACGGAGCAAACCTCCTGGAAACGCAACAAAGTATAATCTAACACGTTTCGCAATCACCTTGAATGAGCTTACACCTGGGCTGAAGGTGAATGTCACAGAGAATTCTGTTTGTTATTTTCATAAATTAATCTTTAATAAGAACACAATTCAAACACAAAAGCCGAAATTTATGTAGGAGTGTCTACCACCAACGGATTCACGATTGAGACCAGACCAAAGGTATCTAGAGAACGGAGAGTTTGAAATGGCCAACACAGAAAAGTTGCGGCTGGAACAGCGACAACGTCAGGTAATACAAATTACACCACCACTGTTCAGTTTTCGCAAATTTCTACTGAGAATCCGAACTCACAAGCTATATAAACTGGGTCGTCGTATGACGAGACAGGCTAGGAAGATGCAGGAGAGAGGATGGAAGCCGAGATGGTTCATGAAGGAGAAAGGAAGCGAGTCATACCGATACAAAGGCGGTTACTGGGAAGCCCGAGAGAATCGATTATGGGTAGACTGTCCAGACATCTTCGGCCAAGTCGAATCCGATCAACAGATGATAGAGTAAAAAGAAATTGATTATAAGTCAATTCGATTCTTAAAAGCACGAAGTATTAACTTCTTTCTTCTTCTCTTATTATTCTTGTTTTCTTTTTACATCTCATTATTCTTTTAACTCGCCATTACCACGTTACAGGACCTTTACCTCCAGTCTTTTTTTTTGTTTTGGTTCTTTGTATATCATGAAATAGTTCGTCTCATACCCAAATTTGCCCCAACCCTTGTAAGTGGAAGTATGTGCAAATCATATTACAAAAAATGTTGATTTCGTCCCAAACAGAAACGATGAGTTGCGAGATAATAACGGTCATATTTTCAATAAAATAATAGGGCTTGAAAATTACTGGCAATTCTCAAAAATATATGTTCTTCCAAATTTAGCACACGCTATCATATTTTTGAAACAAAATTAGCACTATAAATCAAAATTAAATTTTCCAAATTAAATTATAAACTCTAAATAATGAATCATACACCTAAGAACTATGCATTAAATGTAACATAGTCAACCCAAACTAATTTTTTTAAAAATGTTCTTAAAAATTATTAATTATAATTGTGTTAATTAGTGCTATTTTAGAAATTAGTAGAGTGTGTGCTATAATCTATATATATAAAGTTAACTTTTTTTCTCTTCTCCTTAAGCCACCTCATCATTCTAATTATCATCCACATCATTTCATTATTTAATTTTAATAATTTATTTATATCATTTTATTCTTTAATCTAAATATTTATACACATGTAAACAAGTTTTTCAAAAAGAAATATGAAAAATCCTTTCAAACATCATTCACATCATTTTACTATTTAGTTTTAATAATTTATTTATACCATTTTATCATTTAAGTTAAAGATTTATACACATGTAAACAAGTTTTTTCAAAAAAAAAAAATGAAAAGTCCTTTCAGATAATAATTATAATAAAATAAATATGTTAAATTAGTATAAAGTAGATTATACTAATATGTATGTTAAATAACAATAACAAATAACAAATATACCAAAAAAAAATAACAAATAAAAATAACAAACAAAAACATAACAAACCAAAATAAATAGATAATAAACAAGAGATCGCCAAATCAATAAATAAAAAATACAACAATCCGCGCAAAATCCACAAATCATTCTCAACTTTTGGACCTTGCCAATAATTTTTCAAGTAATGTTAAGGTTCATTACTTTATTATAATATCTATTTATAAAGTAATAATCAATTTTTTGATTAATATGGCTAAATACAAAAACAAAATACAAAACAAGGATATTTATGCTACACAGATAGATATACCACTAAATTGATGTCATCCGAAGCCACCTCAAACGAGAACACAACCGATTTTAGACATAAGAAGTAGAAACAAAAACTAAAAAGTAAAATGAAAACACTTGCATAAATAAATAAGTGGATTCACCAGAATAATTTGGCCTACGAGAATTAAAGGCTTTTGAAATGTAAGGTTCTAACAGCTTCTATTTGACCTAAATCAAAGTTAAACAAATAACAATAAATATTTCATATACTAAGTTAATACAATGACAACAGTAAAAACAAAAAAATTAACAAAAAACAAAGAAAAATCAAAATATAAATTTTAAAATATAAAAAAAAATAAATAAACCTCCGCGCGTAGCGCGGGTCTACAACTAGTTGTCCATAAAACATACTTCCTCTGTCCCATTATATATATATATATATATATTTTTAGGCTTTTTTTCTCTGCTCAATTTTATAAGATTTTTCTAAGTTTCTATACATTTTTTATATTGGTTGTTTAAATTCTTCTAAGTTTCTATCAATTTTATATTTGACAATTTTTCTAAGTTTCTATCAATTTTATATTTGACAATTTAAATTCTTCAGTATGTTTTCCTATTGGCTGAATTTTATTAAATAATACAATATTTATTGTTTCTTAATCTTTGTGTTTTTAGCCAAAAACTCTTACATAATTGGACATATGAAGTATTTTGGTGCTATTTAAAGGTATTTCTCTAAAATCTCTATATTAGTAAAAGAGAAGTACAAAATAAAATACGGGTCGGGTCAAAAATAAAAAGTTAACCCGATTTCAACAATTGGATACTTCAAAAGTGGATATTAAAATGGGTTTGGATACATACATCGGATACTTTCCATATCTAATTTTAGGATTGTATTATTTCCATAACTAATTAGAGGATTTCCAAATATTTCTCTAACTAATTTAATATAATGTATTAAAATAATTATTATTCTTCTTTCACTTTTATTTGATCTTATTTTTAATTTATGATATTATACTATATAATATAAATATTTAATAATGATTTAACTTTTTTTTGCATATACTGCAATTTGAACTTTTTGAAACGGACATATAATACTCAACTACACTCGATTAAATATTTTGGACAATGGTTTAAAATTATTATAAGTATGACCAATATTAAAACCATTGTTACATGAGCATATTTAAAAATTTTAAAAGTTTCAAAATATTATGATTAAGAGGTTCAAATATATATAAACTTTAGAATTTATAATATGGAATTTTTTTTAAGACATAAATGTAATTTTGGAGACATAATTTTAATTGATAAAATATATTATATATCAAACTATTTAAAATTTATATTTTTCACGGGTAGTTTGTTAAATCACAATTATAATAATAAAGCGAGTTATGAATAATGTTTTTTACGAAATGAATTCTGTTACGGGTTGGTCCTTCAAAAAAATTATTGTAAATATGTAATTTTACATATATTCCTACTTCTACTACAAAATGGTCAAAATGAATATTTTATCGACAAATATTATTTCGTGCTGTTAAATTTTCACCTGTATCAAAACTCAATATATAATTATTTACTAACTTTTTCTTTTATTATTTTATTTAAACTTACTATACAAATATATGTTTCACCGTAATCGACTGGATTGCAATAAAATTAAAATGTAACATATTCTAATCCGTTAAAAGTTATATATATATGTAAATATTTCCCCCGCGCTGTAGCGCGGGTCCGAACCTAATTAATTACAGTAATTTGTTTAACTAGCATTGATGGTAGTTAATAAACAAAACCAGCATTTGATTACTGTAATTAATCAAAACCAGCATTGTTTATAAGAGCTCAGAAATGAAAATAAAACAAGGGGATGTGTTCAGAAGCTTTCAAGAATATTAAACTTCGAGCAAAGCCATGGAGACATGAGGCCTAAGTAAGTAGCTTTTCATATGTATTTGCAGTAGAGAGGATCACGTTGCGGATGACGCAATGGATTGTCGTGAAAATATAACATCCGGTGGTATCAAACTCGGTCATGAAGCCTGATATGCCGCAGCCGATCCAGCCAGGTCGTCGCCTATGTCGCGAGTTTTTGAACTGTCTTTGGCGCTGCAGTTGAGTGCGTAGATGATCCTACTAGTTGCTCCAACAATTTACATTTTGCTTCAGGCAATCTCAATCCAACTCATTCCAGATTCTTTAGCCCCAAACTTCTTAGCCACTTCTCTCACTTCACTTAAATGATCCCACATGCCCAACGTAGCATAAACATTTGAAAGAGATGTATAAACAGAAGGATCTTCAGGAAAAGCCTTGACCAATTTCTCAGCAATTACGGTAGCAAGTCTAGCATTCTTGTGAGTTCCGCAAGCAGTGAGCAGAGACATCCATATCGTTTTATCGGGATCCAATGGCATTTTGTTTATCAATTCTTCTGCCTCTTCGAATCGCCCAGCTTGACCAAGAAGATCAACTACACAATAATAATGCTCTAGATACGGTTCAAGACCATATTCAGATTTCATCGTTTCGAGGATGGATCTTGCTTCGTCAAGAAGTCCAGAATGACGGCAAGCAGAAAGAAGCCCGAGAAAAGTTACCTCATTTGGTACAACTCCCGAATTGATCATCTTGTGAAAATATTGAATCGCTTTGTTTACTTGTCCGTTTTGTCCGAATCCAACAATTATCCCTGTCCAAGAGACAACATCTCGTTCCAACATACCATCAAATAACACTACACCATTGTCTATCTCACCACATTTTACATACATATCTACTAGAGCTGTCACTGTGACATGTTCTGATTCATAACCTTTCTTTACACACAACCCGTGAATTTGCTTGCCCCATCCAAGAGCCGCTAAACTCGAACAAACTTTGAGAATACTTGAGATGGTGAACTGGTCGGCATCGAGTCCCAACTTGATTAATTCCTTGAACAGATAAAATGCTAAAGAATTGAACCCTGCTTTCACACAACCTCGTATCAGGCCAGAGAAAGCGACGATATCTTTATTTGGAAGTCTATGAAACAGTTTATATGCATCTTGTATATCCCCAATGTTTGCATGTAAATCAACAAGAATGCTTCCTATGATGCAATCAAACTCATAACCACTGGTTACAACAAAACCATGTACCTGACACCCAAGTCTCAAGTTTGCTAAGTTGAAAAAGATCTTTAAGGCACCACTTAGAGTGTAGGAGTCAAAACACAAATCTGACTGATACATCTGCAAAAGCAGCGTTAATGCCGATTCATACTCCTCGTTAATCAAAAATCCCGAGAGCATTGAATTCCAAACCGCAACACTATTACGGATGGCCTGTTTATCTTGATGAAAAACATCAGCTGCATCAATTAGAAAACCGCAGTTCGCATACATATCTATAAGAGCAGAGCGCGCAAACGGGCTAGACTCCAGACCTGACTTTACGACACAGCAGTGCAGCTGTTTACCCATTTTTAATAAGCCTCCAAAACTGCAAGCTTTAAGGCCACATGGTAAAGCAAAACCATCTAACTCAAGTCCTTCTCTCTGCATCCTAACTAGAAACTCCAACGCACGAGGACTACCCTTATCAACAAACCCCGAGATCAAACAGTTCCAAGACACAACATTTGGCCACGGGATTCTATGAAACAAACAAACCGCTTCATCAATCAAACCTGCTTTACAATAACCAGAAATAAGAGTGTTCCACGAAGTTGAATTAGGCCTTGAAATCTCCTTAAACGCGTTATTAGCTTCACTAAGTCTCCCATTCTTAACATACATATCTACAACAGCATTCATCAAAACAACATCACCATTCAGATTCTCTTTACCAATTCTTTCATGAATCAAACGACCCAACTGAAGATCACCCACTAACCCACACGCTTTCAAAACCGCGGAATACATAAACTCGTTAGGCCTTTCTTCTTCTTCAGATTCCAACATACTTCTGTACAATTCAATAGCCTTACTAGGGTGCCCATCACAAGTATACCCAGAAACCATCGTTGTCCAAGTAACAATATTTCTCTCAGTCATTTCATCGAACACTTTATGTGCATCACCCAAATACCTAAAATCAATGTACATTGAGATTACGTTATTTGCAAGAAACACATTCTGAGAGATCCCTTGTTTCATTATATGAGCTTGAATCGATTCACCACGCTGAAAAGCTTGTAGCTTCCCACAATGACGCAACCCTGCTGCTATAAGCTTGAAGTCCATAACCATTTACACTACGAAATACAATAAAACATTACAAATTCCACATTTTATGATCCTAATAGGTAAACCAAGTAAGTTGTGATAACTGATGAAATGTTTGTCTTGTCTTTCTTCGTTGGTACTTTGAGACAAAAGCATTGCAAACCAATTTTGTTCAAAAAAAAAAAAAAAAAGCATTGCAAACCAATGGTCTTAACATAAAAACGGAAGGTAGTTTGTTTGAAAAAATAAAAAACACCACGCTGTTTGTTTGAGAAACAGTAAACGACACGCTTTTCAATACCGAAAAGTAAGAAAATTATGTATGGGCTTGACATTGGGTTTCGGTTTGATACGCTCTGTTTTGGTTAGTTCGAATACTATAATAACTTTTCGGTTATTTTAGTATTTTTTTGGATTGGTTCGGTTTTCCTTTCGATTCTGTTTGGTTCGGATATTCAAATAAATAACCGTAATCAAAAATCCATCGAATTCGGTTCAGTTGGTTTTTTTAAAATCAAAAATAACCAAAACTAACAATAAATGACTGAGAAATTAACTAAAAAATATCATGGTTAGTTAAAAATTGGTACCTAAATAAACTGAAAAAAAAAAATCAATATGAGGCAAAGTTACTAGAGGGTCCCTAGCTTTATTTAGAAAAAACAAAAAAAATAGGCTTTTAATTATTAATATAAGATAGACTAGAGGAAGCTACTAATGCTCTGAACAAATCTCCGACAATATCTAAGTTGCATTCGATAACTTTTTTTTAATATGTTATCAGGATAAAATACATATTATCTGTTAAATTAATACTAACACGATTCATCACTGATATTTTTTGTTTTGTTTTTTTTTTTTTGGCTCAACTTCAACTTTCATTAACCAACTCAAAGTACACTTGGTTTATCGACCATTACATTGCTTTGTATCCAATTCGGCATTAACGAGTACAACTTAGGGTCATAGTTCTCGAAAGAAA
This sequence comes from Capsella rubella, assembly GCF_000375325.1. Classification (NCBI taxonomy): domain Eukaryota; kingdom Viridiplantae; phylum Streptophyta; class Magnoliopsida; order Brassicales; family Brassicaceae; genus Capsella; species Capsella rubella. The sequence continues at coordinate 11,815,916 of NW_006238918.1, forward strand.
GAGACTCCTTTGCTACTCGATCAGCCACGCCATTACATCCTCTTGGAGTATAAACAATCTTAAAGTCCTCAAGCAATGGGAGCGAATCTTTTATGTCCTGGATTAGTGGGGCAAAAGCTGGCCAGTTCTCATCATTGTTTAACAGATTCACTAGCACCAATGAGTCTGATTCAAAGATGATCTTCTGAAAATCCAGCCTTAACATTGAGGTGACTGCCCATCTTATCGCCTCCAGTTCCACTTCTAAAGCAGATCTGGTTCTTCTAAGAGCTTGTGCTCCCATCCATAGGACTTCACCGCTGCAATTCCGCAGAACCCAACCCATTCCACTTTGAGTATCTTCACCATTCCAAGCAACATCTGTATTACATTTAACCCAACATCTTGGAGGGGGTCTCCATTTTTCTTCGTTACTAGCTCGTAGTGTGGGCTGTCTATCTTTCAGAGCATCCTGACCCTTTCTCTGGTTCCACTCTTCAGCATCCTCCAGTGCCTTTCTCACAGTATCTTGCGCGTCAAAGTCCTTTCCTTTAAAAATGAACTCATTTCTGGATTTCCAAAGTCTCCAAAGCAACCAGGGCACAACTTTAGGTAATTCATCTCTTTGAGGATAGTTGGATTTAGCATTCAGAACATGAAACATATTAGCATATATAGAGTCATCCCAACTTCCACCTGGAGGAGCCGGAAAATGGTAGATAGCCCAGACCTGTCTAACATAAGTACATTGAAACAACAGGTGATTTATGGTTTCTTCTTGGTGAGGGCATCTTGAGCAGAAGTTATCCCTAGATAAGTGACGATAAGATAAGTTTCTGGCCACTGAGATACAATTGTTCAAGCATCGCCAAAGGAAATGTTGAACTTTGGGGCTGGCTTCTGTTTTCCACACCTGATAGATAAGAGAGTTTAAGCTAGGCTGGGTTACCTCTTGAGGTCTTTTCCTTGGAAGAATGACTTGAGTTAGAACCCAATATCCAGATTTCACCGAGTAGTGGGCTGTTTGAGCATAGTCCCATGTGTAACCATCATGCCTGTTTCTTCCACTCGGTCTTAGCCCCTCAATTGATTCCAGGATATCTCTTCTCCACTGTCTTCTACTGATATCAAGCAGATCTTTAACTTTTAATAGAGATGACACTGAAGAATCACTGATATTAGAATTCGATAACACTGTTTATCAGTGATTAATCGCATTCGATAACTTATTTTTAATAGTATCACTGATTTCCCTATATTAATTTATAAAAAATTTAAAATTTTTTTTGTCAAATGCAGTTTTAGATTCTCTACAAGTCCATTGCTACATTTGCACCATATACATATTTTCAGGGCCGGCCCTACCATAAGGCAAGTAAAGCCTTTGCTTTAGGCCACATCAAAATTAAGAAAATATTAAGGCCACATAGTTAAAGTTGTTGTTAGTCTAATGGTTTTCCATTCTAGTTTACACAAATCTTTTATAGTCACCCAGTTTTGATTCCACATGTTTAAGTTTCCATTTTCTATTTTACTTTTATACATATATATATTGTTTTGTCAACTACTTTTATACATATTTGGTCTAGTTTAAATATTTATTTAAATCATATATATAAAAGTAAGGTTCCACTCTCTCCTTATTGGTGGAAAAATATTTAAGACTTTAATTTTTTTTAAAAAAATAAATAAATGTTTATGATAATCATTCAATACAAAATTTAATTACACTATAAGTTATAATCAAATGACAAAGAAAATGAAAGGACTTAATCATATATCATTGAACAAAATAAATAAATAAATAAATGTTTATGACAATCATTTAATACAAAATTTAATTACACTATAAGTTATAATCAAATGGCAAAGAAAATGAAAGAAATTAATCATATATCACTCAACAAATTTTATAAGGTTTATTGGTGGAAAATTATTTAAAATCATATATATAAAAGTAAGG
>NW_006238918.1:11817957-11874130 GCF_000375325.1 Capsella rubella
AAACACATTTAATCATATACATTAATTCATACTTTAAATTCACACTTTACTCCTAAAATGAAACTGAAAATTATATAAATTTCCAAAGACTATTGGTTTTCTTTATTGAATTCCAATTAAACACACAATAAATTATAATTATAACTCCTCTAATTTAATTATTTTAAAAATGTAACTTACATAACTTCTTATCATATAAATAGTTATTCTCACATCCTTCTCTACCATATCTCATATCTCATATCTTCATTATTCTCTTTGTTTTTTTTTAAGTTCTTGCATGGGGTGAAAACTCATTTAAAATATCATTGTAAGAGTTTGATTAATTATTTAGTTTAAATTTTTGTTTTCAATTTTATTTATTTTATGTATTTCTTTATGTTTTCATTGTTTTTTATATTTTTAAATGTAATACATATGTATAATAATATTTTATGGTTATTAAAAAATGAAGCTAAAGAAACCATGTTCATTATTTTACTTTGGATGTTTGTTTCTTTCTCACAAATTCATGTATATTTATTTTAATTTCAAAAGTATGTAATTTTTTAACAAAATAAACTTTTTGTTATATAATAACTAAACCAATTTGTAAGACATTCTTTTAAGAATAATGATCCTTATATTTAGTTTGTGATTCAACATGTAATAATATAAAAAGATTATAATTTTTGTTAACTTTGAATTTTATACTTGATTTCCTATATAAAAAACAATTTGATATTCAATTTTCTATCGATTATATATACTACAACGATGAAAAATATAATTAAACCTAGAGATATAGCTTAAATTAAGAGGAATATAAAAACAAATTAAAAATAAAATTATTCTTTGGGAATTTTTAAGGTTTCACTCTCTCCTTATTGGTCCATTTAGCATTTATTTTTAATTATAATATTTATTTTAAATTAAACAAAATATCTAACACATTCATATAAGTTCATACTTGAAATCAACACTTTACTACTAAAATATAACTGAAAATTATATAAAATTTCAAAGACTATTGATTTTCTTTATTGAATTTCCATTAAACACACTATAAATTATAATTATGACTTTTAAAAATGTAACTTACATCATTTCTTATCCTATAAATAGTCATTCTTACATCGTCCTCCACCATATCTGATACCCTCAATATTTTATTTGTTTTATTTTTTAATGTTCTTGCATGGGATGAAAACTCAATTAAGATGTCATTGTAAGAGTTTGATTAAATATTTGGTTTAAATTTTTATTTTCAATTTTGTTTATTTTTTGTTTATGTATTTCTTCATTTTTTCATTTTTTAATATTTTTAAATGTAATACATATATATAATAATATTTTATAGTTATAAGAAATTATTTTATTGATGAGATTCAAAAATTTTAATTTCCGACTATCGCACCATAAGATAATCAAGCTAAAGAAACCATCTTCATTCTTTTACTTTGGATGTTTGTTTCTTTCTCACATATTCATGTATATTTAATTTATTTTTAAAAGTATGTAACTTTTTAACAAAATAAACTTTTTGTTATATAATTATCAAACCAATTTGTAAGACATTCTTTTAAGAATAATGATCCTTATATTTAGGTTGTGATTCAACATGTAATAATACAAAGAACATTATAATTTGTTTTAACTTTGAATTTTATACTTGATTTCCTATCTAAAAAACAATTTGATATTCCATTTTCTATCTATTATATATACTACAAGGATGAAAAAATATAATTAAACCTAGAAATATAACTTAAATTAAGAGGAATATATAAAAAGAGATTAAAAATAAAATTATTTCTTGGGAATTTTTAAGGTTTCACTCTCTCCTTATTGGTCCATTTAGCATTTATTTTTTAATTAAAATATTTATTTATAATTAAACCAAATATCTAACACATTTAGTCATATACTTTAATTCATACTTGAAATACACACTTTACTATTAAATTGTAACTTAAATTATATAACCTTTCAATTGACTATTTGTTTCCTCCATTCAATTTCAGTTAACACACTATAAAATATAATTATTACTCCTCTAATTTAATTATTTTAGAATTATAACTTACATCATATTTTATCTTATAAATACTCATTTTTACATCCTCCTCCACCATATCTGATATTCTCAATATTTTCTTTGTTTAATTTTTAATGTTCTTGCATGGGTTGAAAGCTCAATTAAGATATCATTGTAAGAGCTTGATTATATATTTGGTTAAAACTTTTGTTTTCAATTATATTTCTTCTTTATTTTATGTACTTCTTCATTTTTTCATTGTTTTTTGTACTATTAAATGTATAATACATATGTATAATAATATTTTATAGCTATAAGGAAATTACTTTATTGAATTCTGACTATCTCACCATAAGAAAATCAAGCTAAATAAACTATCTTCATTGTTTTACTTTAGATGATTTTTTCTTTCTCACGTATTCATGTATATTTATTTTATTTTCAAAGTATGTAATTATTTTTACAAAATAATTTTTTGTTATATTCAAACCAATTTGTAAGACAGTGAAATAAATAAAATTTTATACACAAATAAAGGTAATTTGTGTGTATATTTATAAGGTTATACACATATTTGGATAAATTTCAACATTTTTATTGGTTGTTTTGATAAAGTTTGAAAATGGGATAAATTTAAAAACTGGTATTTTTTATATTCTCCCAATATCATTCCTATTTTTATCATTAACAATATTATTGTTTTATCAAAAAATACCTAAAAGTACTAAAGAAAATTACTATCAAAATTGAACAATTAATCAACGAATAAATTCGTTAACTTATTTTTTAAACATGTTAAATAATCTGTTATCGTGGTAATTTACATATTATCCATAAATTAATATTTACATATTACTCATTAATATTATATGTTCATAAGTGATTAATAGCATTCGATAACTTATTTTTAAATATGTTACATAATCTGTTATCGCGATAATTTACATATTATCCGTTAAATTGGATCGAGCCAAATGGAAAACTTTGTGGCGAGAGAAGATCTTGTCCAAAAAAATTAACCAAAGCTCCGCTTGATTTGTTGCCTAATGACCTACCGACTACTTAAAATGTTAACAGGTCTGTCGATGAACGCTTGATTTGAAAGAATCTATTTCTCAAGCCCGGGAATGGATCTCTGCTCAAAATACTCCAATTCAATTCCAAAGACAAGGTACACTAAACTTGGCGATGGACTTGAGCGTTGACACCATCAAATGCTTCTCATATGCAGCTTGGCGAGGAAACATGAGAGAAGCAGAATTCAGATGGATCTTTATTGATTATCTCTCTAGATCTGAGCTATAAGGTAGATCTGCTTCTGCAAATTTTTGTTCCCCTCTCATGGCAGAGGCTATGGCTGTGGAATTCGCCCTCAAACAAGCTATAGAGCTTGGCTACAAAAAAGTTTCTCTTGCTTCAGAAATTTGATTCTCTTTTGTTCTTCGTGAGAAGAATAGCAGAGCTGTTTTAATGTCTGCTTTTATTGTAAAAGCTGTTTTAATGTCTGTTTTTATTGTACCAGCTACTGAACCAATTTCTATTTAATGAAAACAAAAGTTTTGGACAAAAAAAAGGTTGTAGCTCTGAAGAGGGATAATAGGGAGAAAATTGTCTGAAAAAAAGACTCAATAAATGAATTATGTATGTTATATTATTAAATAAATGGTCAATTAGGTCTACCAGTTGCAATTTCCCAAAATATAAAAACTAATAATACATAAAACAGAAAAAATAGAATAAAAATAAATTTGGTTCAGTTTTGCAAAATGTATGTAACTTTGACAAATCTTTTTTTTTGTCAACTTAATTTCATTGATTTTAAAAGAAGTACAGTGATCGAAGCCCAATTACATAAAATAAAAGCCCAACATAAACCCAAACAAGATTTACAACTAAAGAAGAGTGTAGGGTTTTTGTGAAACGACACATGTGCATAATTGGGAATTGGCTAGTGACTCATCACCTTCTTCTCCACCGAGCTGAGGCGGCCGATCGAAATCACCATCATCGCTGATCAAATTCTTCTTTATCCTCTAGTTATTTCAGCAGCAACTACTAGTCTCTCTGATCACCAACTCGAACACCTTTTGCTAATAATCACTGGAAGTAATTGACTGGATTTTGCTTTGTTTACTGAAAATCTTCCTCAGCTGATTGAAATCAAAGCACTCTTCAGAGAATTATCAAAACAAGACAAGGACTCCAAATCTACATACTCCGTTTCAATCCACTTCAACAACTTGAAATCAATCGACCAAAGTGAACCATCGCTTAATCTATTCCACTTAGGATAGCGAGGATTTACCAACAATTGACGAAAAATCAAGCACATAATAAAAAAAGATCCATTCAACTCCCAGTATTTAACACCTCAAAGATATAGAAGTGTTGTTTTGATGAACAAGCAAAAGGCTTTACAAAACTTAAAAAACAGAAACATATTCAGAAAAGCAATACCGACAAGATGTCGGAGAAAGATCCAAACAAAGTTGGAAACTAAAAATGGTATACTACCGAAGCTATAAACAAAACAAAATCTGATCTTAAAATCGGAGAAGAACAAGCTTTCCTCTCTATGAAAGATAAGAGAGAGAGAGAGAAAAGATATAGAAAGATAAGAGAGAGACAGTGCGCAGTGCAAAGAGGAAGTAATGAGTGGCCTTATATTTCTCTAGATTCAGTCAAAGAAAAAAAATATAAAAGAAACATGTGAATCATCTGACACATTATTAACAAGCGACGCTTTTGGGCAGAGGGAGATATGCAAAACAAAATATTGTTATCAGGTAACAAAAGAACGTTTAGGCATTTCTTATCAAGTAACAGTAATAACCAGTTAACAATTATTTTATATGATAAGATCAAATTACATTTACAATTACAATAATATACATTGTTATCAGGTAACTAAAATCATTTTAACAATCTATTGTTATCAAGTAATTGTACTTTAACCACTATTCTTTCATTTTAACAATATACTTATTAAGTTTCTGTATTTTGACTAAAAATTATTTTAACTACTATTTTTTCAACCCTAACCAACATATAATTTTGCTTAATTACAAAATCTAAACCCTAACCACTATTTTATAAACCCAAACCGAAATATATTTTGTTTTTTATAAAATCTAAACCCTAACAACTCTTTTATAAACCCAAACCGAGATATATTTCACGAGTACGATAACATTGTTCATTAGTGATTAATAGCATTTGATAACTTATTTTTAAACATGTTAAATAATCTGTCATCGTGGTAATTTACATATTATCCGTTAACTTAATATTTATTGCTATAAAAATGGAAATTAATATTTTATGTAAACCAGTAATATAAATATTTTATAAAAATATGTTAATATATAAGTTAGTTGATATGATCAGTCAGATAATAAATTATTTAACTAGATAATTATGTGTTTATAAAATAACTTATAATTTATAGCGGTAACATATGATATTATAAATAATTTAACTAGAGAACTATGAATTTATCAAATAAATTATAATGTATAGCAGTAACATATGATTTACATAGTTAATTAAATAAATAACCACATGTTATAATTGATATTATAACCAATTCAGACTGATAACAATATAATTAGACATTAATCAATAGCTACTGATATTTTGTTATATGTCACAAACTTTTTTTAAAAACTACAATATAAGTTCTGATTATTTACTATTTATCGAGCTAAAAATATTTGTATTTGATAATATTATACTTATCTAATGCAGGCTTAAATCATACATCTGCACAAAAAACAGAAATTATTAACATGCAACTCAACTCAAGCATCTATGCAAGAAATAATAGATAAATCGACCGGAGAAGAGAGCCATAAAAGTGTTGGTGTTAGAGCTGCGGCGGGTGATGGTGCTGGTGTTAGAGCTGCGGCGAAGGAACGAGAACCAGAGCTTGTACTTCGATTCGGTTCACGGTGGTTCCCGCATATATGAAACTCAGACTCTGTAAATTCTCAATACATGGCTCCATTTTCCGATCCACTCAGAGTGACGACGAGAGAGAAGAAGAGAGAAAGAGAGAGAAGTACTTTTGAGATTTTGCCTTTTGTGTTTAATCTTCTACCCATCGCTCTTTTACCGAATCAATAATCTTGGCTTCCACTTATAAGGCTCTGGGTAAGAAATTTGTGAGAAAAGCTAAGTTTTGGAGTGAAGTATAGGGTTAGAACCGTCTGAAAAGAAAGAGAGCAAAATAATCAATTATGAATGTTAAATTCTTAATAAAAGAGTCAACTGAGTACATGAAGTGCAATTTTTCTTAAAATAACTTATATTATGGAGTCTAAATTATAATATTGGATATTATGGATTTTTTTTGAACATCTATACTATTAAAAGGGAAGTATTTTGTATAAGTCAATCATAGTTTATACAATAAAAAAAAGTTAAACAAAATCAATATGCTTATAAGAAAACTACATAACCGAATCCCTTAATTATAGAAACAATTATAGATGTAAATTAAACTCATAAATTTTAATTCGACACCATCATAATCGAATCCCTTAATTATAGAAACAAATAAAACTCATAAAATTTAATTCGACACCATCGACGGAAATTTTGGAGAAGATTGAAATAACCGAGAACTTTGGCATTTAATATTGAAGCCTAGATCTGTGCAACAATTTAGTATAACTCATAAGAAAAATCAATATCCCGTATATTTAGTAGCTTAAACAGTATAAAAGAATTCTAATAATATATTCCCGTAAGTAGCTTAAACAGTACGAACGATATTTAAAATCTAATTAATGTGAATATCTCGAATATATAAGGATATTACGTACCTAATATGCATTCGAAATTTAAGGATATCACATAATATTTTTGCTAACTATAGATTCGGAAAATACATGGTAAACTTTGGCATTATAAACAATTAAGCATATTTTGGAATTCCGAAGAATATTCCTTACAGGCTCACGTATCCTATAAATATATATATATATAGTCATCGATTTCTTTATATAACATTTAAATAGAGAATCCATATCATCCTTCTAAAACCACATAAACTTTAAAAGTTGTTCTCTAAACATCTATCAATTTAAATAATGGATGCACATGCTCGCAAGGGACCACAGTATTTTATTAATTTACAGTGATATTAATTTATCTATAAATTAATATTTATTACTTTATAGTGTAAATTAATAATTATTAATTTATAGTAGTATTTTTAACTCTTAAAGTTTTTTGAAAATATGAATTGGGACAATTTTACAAAATAAGATTCGTTTAAAAATTGTATAAATGTTTGTAGTTTAGAATTGAATTTTATATTTAGAAAAATAATTTAACAATAGATTAAAAATATAAAAATAAATACAGTTATATACAAATATATATATATATATATATATATGTATTAAAACCTCAATTGTTATCTTTTAACATCCTTTAAAACAAAACAAAAATGAATATGATGCATATTTATAAATAGAAAACATAAAGAAAATTTTGGTTATTTTGTGAGATTATGGAATATATTCTAAGATTATAGTTTAAAAATATAACATAAGTATTATTTATAGAGATGAGGTCTAGGCGAAAAATTCATTTTTACAAAAAGGTAAAAGCATATTTCAACATATCTACTTATATATATAAGGTATACATATATATATATATATATATATATATATTTATATAGTGATTATTAATTTATGATATTATTGGGACTATATTTTACATAGGGATGTCAAAAAATTATTATCTTATTATCTTATCAAATTTAGTTAATTTTTACACTGCCCCGACTTGGGACCAACAAAATTTAGGCTTGTTTTAAAGGACTTTAAAATACATCCAACAAATATTAAATCAAATAACAGCAAATTTTATTGTGGTTTTTAAAATATATCATTAAATAACGCTAGATTTTGAAATACATCCAAATCAATTAAAATACAAGGTTGAATAACACCCTCTTAATTTATAGTGTTTATTAATTTATAGAGTATTAATTTATAGAGGTTTTACTGTACCTTAAGAACATGAAAAAAGCATGTGAGTCCAAGTCAACATTGGGTCATGAATCTGTAAGTTCCATCCTAAATAAACAAAATACTTATCAAAATAAACTGATGAAAAATGAAACGTGATCCATTTGTGTTATGAAGCAGTTATATATTTATAGTTGTTAGTGCTAGATGAAATGCTAGATATAGATTGTCTAATACCAATACTCTTAATTGTAGGGTAATTAGCTGGGCATTCTTTTATAACAAAGATATACATTACTTCAATGAATCTTGAGAAGATTAAGGATGGGATGAATAAGACTATGAAACTCAAGAATGAGAATCTTAAGGATGTAGGCTGATTATGTTCTTCCTACGTATATTTGCTAACGGTGTTGATAAATTATCATCTTCATTGTTATTGTCAGTTTTCTCATCTCTGTTATACAATGGAGAAGCAATGCGATAAAACAATAAATTCAGAGTGAGAAATCTTAAGATTTAGAAGACTTCTTACTAGATTAGAAGGACGAGCTTTAATGTTCTACTGTCATTTTATAGTGCGTCCAATAATGGAATTGCCTTCAAAGAATTGTCAGCTTCCAAAAGTTTTTCTACAAAAAAACAACGACAAAATCCTTCTTAAAAATAGTGTAAGCAATAACAATTAACTCACCTACTTCATAAATATTTTAAAACACCATAGCTTAAGTATGATCTCATTCTATAATGGCAAATGCTTCTATAAGAGTTTTCAAAACTTTTCAGTTTCTATATCTTAAGATTGAACAACACCAACAAAATAATTATCAATTTTAGACAGTAGCATAAGTTAGCTTATCTTCGGCAATGCACATGTTGATTTGGGATAAACTTCGTTATGATGTAAGAGACTAAATTCAAATTTTGCAGCGGATCGTTACTAGCAAAAATAAGCAATTAAATCAATCTGCATAAGTCACGAACGTAGAGCTAATTCAGTTCTTCATAGATATATATTTTTAGATATAAATACTTAAATTATTATGTTTGTAGAAGACCATTTTTAATGTTTGTGGAAGACCATTTTTTAGATTAATATGACCATTCCTAAAACACTTTTAAAAACTTAAACTATTTAATTTTGTGATCCGTTTCATGGTGTTTAAATCATTTTTGCGGTTATATACTATTTAAGCATAACCAAAATTTAAAAATTTTATAGGCATATCTATTTAAAATATTAGGACTAGAAATAGCAGAGAAGAGAAAGAAAATGGTAATTTGGAACAAGAGTTTTAGGTAGAATATTATCTAAATTATTTTGATAAAATATGGTACAAGAGTTTTAGGTAATAGGACGAGATCATAAAATTTGGATAACTAAATTTTAATCTAAGAACTTACCTTGATCATAAAATATTTTGTTTGTGAACCTGATGGTAAACCAAAGAAGAAAACAACCAATGTGGTTTTCAAAGAAGTGTTCAAGAACCTTTAAAATTTAGGTCTGCATTTTTTTCTTCTGATTTCCTGCAATTAAGCCTTCAGTTTCATTACTTTCAGTAGCATATTCGAGACTTTTTAATTATACACTTTGGTTTTCCAATTCAACTTTCTATATTTTACTACTCCATTTAAAAATGCAGTCATTATTTCTACAAATAGATGAAATAAAGAAAACTTATCAATAGAACATTCACAATACATTATTTAAGAAAACAAAACCAACAAACTATACTTTTGAAAATACACCCGCACGTAAATGCGGGTCATCATCTAGTCTTCTATGTTTTGGAACATTATGGTTAACTGTTCGGTTTAGTTCGGTTTTAGTTAATTTTGATAGGAAATTTTACTAACCTTTCGGTTCTTTTAGAAGCTTCGGTTCGAATTCGGTTTAACATTTTTCAATTCGGTTCGGTCAGTAAATCGGTTAGCGATTGTTTTGCCTAGGCGAGAAAAAAATTAGAATCAATGTAAAATAAAAATTGTGTGATCTGAAAATTGTATCTCCTTGGTTCTTCTTTCATCATCGTCTTCCTCCACGGAGCTCTTTACTCAAGCTCCGACCTCATCTGTGCAAATCCCGAAACCTCAATTTTCAGGTTTCTTCTGATCCTTTCTTCTTATATTACTGTGGTTCCAATTTTAGGGATTTCAATTTCAATTTCAATTAAACTCACTGAATCTATTGTTATTTGTGTTAAAAGACCAAAAATGAAAGATGATCATTGCACAGTAGTACGATTTGATTACGGAGGATACTATTCAAACAACGGAGATAACGTACGATGGAATCGAAAAGAAGATAGGGTTTACACTTTAGTTATCAAAGGAGAGTTCACTTATTCTGATTTGGTTAATAGAGTTTGCAAAAAGGTTATGTTAGACGAAGAAGCAATCGCGGCGTTTAAGTTAAGTTACATTCCGTTGTTAGAGGATCCGAAGAGGCAGACTTATGTTTTAGATGATGAAGATGTTTTAGGGTATTTAATGGAAGGAGATAAGACGCGTCGTAGAGATGTTTTGCATGTGGAAGTTGTTGATGGTGTTGAACAGAATCAGAGTTGTGAGTTTCTTTCGAGAAATGATGCGCCGTTGGAGAATGATGAAGTTGCTTATGTTGATAACTCTGAGATGTTTGTTGATGTTGATACGACGCCTGATGTAGGAGAAGAGGAGGTTGAATGGGAAGATGGTACTGGTATGAGTTTAGGTCAAGAGTTTGAGAGTAAACAGGAAGTACAAGAATTAGTTGATAAAGCTATAATTCAGAACTGTTTTGAGGTTGTTACTTTTAAGTCGTCGCCTGATTTGTACGTGTTGAAATGTCGTGCTAGTGGTTGCAAATGGTCTTTAAGAGTTGCGAAGCTTAAGAATTCGGATCGTTTCTCTGTTAGGACTTATAACAAGATTCATACTTGCACTCGGTTAACTACGAGTATAAGGAGGGATAAGAGGATAGGAACACCGCAGTTAGTTGCGTCTGTTTTGCGTGAGAATTGTCAAGGTGAAGTCAACTCTTTAACTCCGAAAAATCTTATAAGTTTGGTTCAAGAAAGGCTTGGTATTAAGGTTTCGTACTCTACCGCTTTGAGAGGGATAAAACAAGCTGCTAGTGATGTGCGGGATGATTTACATGTTCAGTGAGATTGAATAAGAAGTTAAGCGTTGCATTGGTACCTTATCATGCATCTGTAATTTTTTGCTAGAAAGATTTGCAGAGATTTGCTGTTTTGCTCTAATGTTGACATGACCAAGAAATCATTAGTCACAAAGACTTCTCGACTATATAATATGTTTCTTTTGATCATCAAAACTATGAGACTTGGTTGAGAAACAGATTGGAAAGTGACTTGAATGTATGTTCATCGCGAACAGTATAATTCCGCAAAGTTGAAGAGCAGATAGGCAGTAGCGGATCGAAGAACATATCCATCTTTTCGCTGGCCACATTTACACTTGATCCTTACATATAGCTAGCAATCGAATTGTGGGATGACTAACACCGCGGTTAAGAGCAACATCGCAACCTATTACAAACAATTTTTTACGCCTTATCCGCAGGCTTCGAAGTTGCATCTCCTGAGTTAGTCACCTTGTTAACAAATTCTTCCATTTTGTATCTCTACCAAAATAGTTAATTTAGTTACGTTGGATATAAATTACGAACTATTAGAAGTGAATTCCCAATTTCAAACGTTTAACTAAATACAAGAAGCTTGATGCAAATACAAAATACACAAGAATCTTTCATTCGTTGCTTCCTCAAATTACAAAAGCATCGTTTCAACACTAGATAATATGTATATATTGATAATAGTCCCTTCGCTTATTCTTAGGTACTCCAACGAACAAGTCTCAGCCACAGCACGAGCCGCACGCCGGTAGTGAATCTGAAAAACCACCAATAAATTTTTTATCTTCAGATTCATGTCAAAACTCAAATTATAGGAATCATAAACATGGCATATGTCTGCTTTCTATCATAAAAAGGGTTAAATAACAAATTCATCTCGGGTTACTTACTGTGGTCAGCTCCACGAATATCATTCAAGCCACGCACATTGTCCAGACCTCCACGACGAGGCCCACCACCGCCTCCACCACCGCCTCCGCCACCACCACCACCGCCACCACCACCACCACCCATGCCACCATCCCACTTCTTGTTAGACTTGGAGCCTTTCCTATAAGAATCTGATTTCTCCATCTGACCAATATTTTTCCCTCAGGTTAGTCGGATGTGTGACAATTGAGATTAACGAATGTAACCCAAGAAACGGAAGTAAAATCTCACCGAGAACATGGTCATAAAGAAGACTTGTATCACATCAATGATGGATAAGAAAAAATCTTTGATCGTCCTTAGTCTCCATATTGGTCGTTTCGCTTTAACCACACCTGGTACATTTTCCAAAGTTTCTCAATGTCATAATACAGTTAATATTAGAGGTAACAATCTGTATTTTCAGAATACATCGTCATCTATCATCAGAAATTTTCGCTTCTCTTCTCTCCCCTAGTAGTGTTTTAGTGAAAAGCTACTACATTCTGTCTAAGACCTCAAAAAACCATCCCAAACTCAGTCAACTAATCTTTTCAATGGCAAAAGAATATAAGACATGAATAATGTAATAATGTACTTATTGCATTTATCCAAAAACGTTATAACACTCATATCAAATTCTCTCTAGGGACAGAACATCAATGACTCACAAACCATTAAACATGATCTGGCTTACACTAAATTTCCGAATGTAAGTTTAACAATTACTCAGTCATTACTAACAAAGTATCCCCAATATAAATTCCTCAAAGGTTTACACTCAGTTTAAGAGTGACCTGAGTAGCACAATTTAGATATATTCAAAGTCTAAAATATACTCTCATCAAGCTCAGATTAGATTCCTGAGAATTGTAAAATAACAAACAATAACTGACCTAATCTTCTTTCCATCCTCCATAAGCCTATAATGTTGCTAATGATGGAAACAAACAAATGAAAAATCGAAAACTAACCCAAGTTCATGCATATAAAGCCTAACATTCGTAGATATCGAAATTTCAATTTCTATATGCACAACATGAATATAGCAATCTTCCTACATTCATACACTCGTATCAAATTCTCTATTAGAAACAGAACATCAATAAATCTCACAAACTATTGCTCAGTCTTTGCTAAACTATATGACCTGAATAGCACAATTTTACATATCCAAATCCCTAAAAATCTCTACTGCTAAAGAAAGGTTCATCAAGCATTCAATCCAAATTAGTTTTCTAACCTAATCTCAAATCTTCACCAACCCAAATTCATGATCAAACCAAATTCAGTCATATATAAAACTAAATCTCCAAATTCTCTAGAAATCAAAGTTTCTAATTCCAGAATCTGTGCTCAAGTAATATGAGAATTGAAATATTGAACAATCAAATCGACGAAACAATTAGGTTCCATCAAGAGATCAAGAAGACGAAGATAGCCAGAGAGAGAGAGAGAGAGATCTTGAGTTTTTTTTCCTCGTACCTCCTTCGACGTAAGCCATTGAAGAGTAAAGTTATTTTCTGGGTTCTTCTTCTTCGTCTCTTCGTCAACAACGATCTCAAAGAGATTTATTAATTACAAGTTTACCAAAATAAGCGATTAAGCTTTAGATTTTATATCGTCCTTTTGACTCTTTTGCGCGTTTCGTGTTTAGAAGTTTCGCGACGTTTACGTGGATTTGGCACGTGGCGTACACTGATTGGAAATTATAAATGCTTGTATTTTATTTATTTTTCCTCTTTCTACAAATCACATCCAAAACAACTGTAGTTTTGATATATTTAATTTATTTAGTACTTACTAGGTTATTAATTTAATTTGTTTAGTACTTATTTAATTTATATGGATTTTTCAAATGGGTATATTGTATCATATAGTATACAATAGTACTATAATGTTTTATTTATTAATTATTTCAAGATAAATATTATTTCATTTATTTATTTGTTTCTCAACAAAATTTTTGATAAAAATAAGCAAAAATCATATATTGTATGGATAATGAGAAAAAGTTACTTGAATTGCTCATTTGTGGTTATCTTTGTCCTCTTGCCATAACTATTTTTGACAGAACACACTTCTTCAAGATACTCACAATGGTCTCTATATGTTGGTCGATCCATACACACAACTCTCTTATCACTCCTATTTTCTCATTTCCTAATCCCAACAATGTTCGTTTCAACTTCTTATTGTCTATTTCCTCTTATCTTACATGACCTTCAAGCTTTGTCTGCATATCTTCTTTCTCATTCTTCATTTTTACCACACACTTCCTTGCGGTCAAAATCATATTCGTCAAAACATTAACCATCGTCTCTGATGCCTTTTGTGCTTCTCCTAAAGTTTTTCAGACATGGATTAGAATCAATTTATTATTGCTTTACTCTCTCTAATCTCTTTGATCATACCTTGATACGTTTAATTTATCATTGTGTATTCTCCTCAAGCAATGGTTATTCCTCTAAATGCTTAGCTTCTATATATTCTCTTCAACTCTCTTTTCTCCGTAACACTTTTCATTTACTTATCCATTAATCTCTATATCTCCTTTCTTTTCATCTCTACTTCATTACCTAAACTCTCTACCGTTTCTTCTAGATTTACAATCGTGGATTCCCTCAATGCAACATCTTTACCGGTCTCTTGTATTCTCTTCTACTCCTCGATCTTGCACTCTTCCAACATTTCTCTGGCTTCGTTGTAAATTGTAATCATCTATTAGCTTCTTAATTATTGTTTTTTCAAACAAACCATTGATTTGTTTGTGCTCTCGGTTTAGCTTCTTGTCCGAACAACGCTTTCTCCATATTGTTTATCTAACATAAAGTATTTATAATACCTTAAGAGGCGTTCATGATTTAAATTTTACCTTTTTTATGACTTTCAATAATACACAAAAGAATAAAATTTATATTTTAGAAGACATGAATCGCCATTATTACAATTTACAACTCATATTCATAAATTTAACTTTATTTGACATAAAATTTATATTCAAAATTATATACAAAGATTATAATTAGTTTCATATATTTCATATATTGTTTTCAAAAATTTATATTTCTATTTTTCTATATATTTTCCCTTTTTATTAATATTTTGTATAGGAAATAATAGAATTTAAAAATGTTAACTAATGAGATATAAATATATTAATTAGTGAGATGCCTAATCGCGATTGGTCGTTTAAAATCATATGTGGACGGCTTAAGGAGTTTAGCTTCAACTTTTATAAAGTATAGACTAGATCATTAACCAGCGCTACGTGCGGGTATATTTATATTGATTGTTTCAAATTGATTTTTTGTTTTTTTTGTCGGCTATTGTTTCAAATTGATATAGAATTAATAATCATTTAAATAATGTGAGTATGTATGTATCAATTATTTTAATAATGTTTTATACTTGGTAACCATTTTAATATATTTTGATATATACTATGCAGAAGTTTTATATAACCTTTTAATTTAGGTTTGTATTAACATAATTGTTCTTTTATATATTTTGAGTATCATATATGCTATTTTAAAAATTTGTGTTAATAAGAAAGAAAAAATAAAAGTTGTATATGATTTGTTAAATATTCTTTAAAATATTTTGGTGGACAATAAGTAGAAAAAAAAATTAAAATATTTCTAATCTTTTTCACCTACAACGTACTGATTGGGTTTTATTAGTTAAGTTGTTGGGATATATGGTGGGGACTTAACTTCTATGACTTCCTCATTTTAGGGGAAAGTAGTATTCGCAATCTCAATATTATTCGACTTTTCTAGTCACTTTATTTTAGTTAGTATACCTCTTTTAAATATAACATTATGAAAAATCTTTTGACTAACTAAACTCATAAATTCTATTTTTTCATCTACTATCTCTCATTGTTATATAATATTTGATCTTTAAGAATACATTTTAGCATTTCTAATTTCTTCGAATCTAATCACAACCAAAGTTTTATTTCATTCACTCTTAACCATTAAGTATTTTTTAAACTTGATTAAGTATTTTCTTTTTTAAACGATTACGGAGTTCATTTAATATTATATTACAAAAGTTTGAACATGAAATACTAATTGACAGTAGAGTTATATCTAAAACTCTTCATAAAATAATTAAAATTTTCTTATTTGAAAAACAAATATCAAATAGACTAATAAAATTTTCATCTATACTTCATTACGTAAAACTTATTCGGTTTCTTCCAGATATACAATCGTGGATTTCCTCGATGTAACATCTTTACCGGTTTCTTGCATTGTCTTCTCTTTGTCCTCTGTATTATACTTTTCCAACATCTCTCTGACTTAATTGTAATCATCTATTAGCTTCTTGATTATTGCTTTTTTGAACAAACCATTGATTTGTTTGTGCTCTCGGTTCAGCATTTTGTATGCAGCATGCAGCTTCATGTCCTAACAACGCTTTCTGCATGCACATTGTTTATATCTAAAAGAAAGTATTTATTTGAACTTAAGAGGCGATTATGATTTAGGGTTTTACTTTAGTTACGATTTCCACTAACACACAAATTGTAAGTTTCATATATTTATATTTAAATATCATTTATCTTTTTCACAAAATTTCTTATGATAAAAATAAATAAATAATCGTATACAAATATTGAAAAGAAATCCAGTTACTTGAATTGCTCGTTGTGGTCTTCTTGTCCTCTTGCCATAACCATTTTGTACAAAACCTCTTCAAGATACTCACAATGGTCTCTATGGTGTTTGATCCATACATACAACACTCTTATCACTTCCTTTCTCTTATCCTAATCCCAACAATGTCTCTTTCAACTTCTCGTTGTCTGTTTCCTCTTATCTTACATGAACTTAAGCTTCTTCTCTTCCTCTTCTTTCTCCTTCTTCATCTTTACCATACTTCTTCATTGTCAAAAGCATCTTCGTCACATTAACCACCGTTTCCACATATCTTTTGTGCTTTTCGTCAAGTTTTTCCCCACACTAATTAGAATCAATTTATTATTATTGATATCACACTCTCTAATCTCTTTGACCATACCTTGATATATTTCATTTGTTATTGCAATCTTCTCCTCGAGCAATGCTTGTTCCTCTAATGCTTAGCTTATATTCTCTTCAACTCTTCTTCTTTCTCTGTAACACTTATTTGATTACTTATCCATCAAGCTCTTTATCTCTTCTCTTATCATCTCTACTTCATTACATAAACTCTCGACCTTTTCTTTGGGATTTAAATTTGTGGATTCCCTTGATGCAACATCTTTACCGTCTCTTGCATTCTCTTCTCTTTCTCCTTTTTCTCTTACTCTTCCAACATCTCTCGGGCTTAATTGTAATCATCTATTAGCTTCTTGATTATTTATTTTCCGAACAAACCATCGATCTGTTTGTGCTCTTGGTTCATCGTCTTCTATGCAGCATTTTGTATGCAACTTGGCGCTGCCCAACACAACGAAATCTGCTGTTTATTGATTCAATTGAATAGCCGAACAAGAGGGGTTGTCTTTAGCTCGTTGATTCACTTGAATAGTCGAACAAAGACGAACTTGAGAATCGTTGATTCAAAGAATAGCCGATTGTCAAGAATAAGAGAAGCTTAAAATCTCTGAATTTGTATTCAATAATAATGTGTCTTCTCACAAAGCTAAGAGACAACTTAAATAGCCAAAAGTAAACGATAAAAACCCTAGTTCTAAAAGGTAAAGGAAATCAAACTAAAACCTTAAATCCCAAGAAATAATAAAATGCCTAGAAATAAAACACAGCCCACATGAAGAAAGGCGGTTGTTAAATGCATGACAAGATGCGTTGCATCAGGTCCCCCGGGGTATAAGAAGATCCGTCTCTGTATCTGGATGGTTGTTATCGCCACAAAACTCGGAGAGGAACTTGACATTGAACACATTTGACGTCTTAAGGTGAGGTGGAAGCTGAAGATGATAAGCATTAGCGTTGATACGTTCGAGGACTTCAACGGGAACAATCTTCCTAGACCGCAGGTCATTATACCCGTGAGAAGGCATATGATCCTTAGTTAACACCACCCAATCTTTAAAAATCACCTCACGACGGGACGAATCAGCCTGCTGCTTATACCGAGACGCCAAGAGCTCTAGCTGGCCACACCTTTGGCGATGAGTATCTTGTAACACTTCAACAAACTCCACCGCACGGCCATGACGACGATGCAGATCTGGAACACTAGTGAGATCAAGAGAACCTCGCGGAAGTAAACTGTAGACAACCTCAAATGGACTGAACCCGGAGCTCCGATTAGTGGCATGGTTGTGAGCGAATTCAGCCTGACAAAGGCGAGCCTCCCACGTCCTAATATTTTCTCCGACCAGACATCGTAACATATTCCCCAAAGACCGGTTAGGCACCTCCGTTTGTCCATCGGTTTGAGGGTGGTAAGCGATACTCATATCAAGACTAGTGTTGAGCATCTTCCCAAGAGAACACCAAAAATGACTCAATAATCTCGTATCCGATCCGGCACAATAGACGTTGGAAGACCATGAAGACGGTAAATTTTTTGGAAAAATAGTTGAGCCACCCGCACAACATCTGTTGTCTTCTTACATGGCACAAAATGAGCCATCTTTGAGAAACGATCAACGACAACAAAGATGGAATCGTGAACCTGTTGTGTCTGAGGTAAACCCAAAATGAACCCATGCTTATGTCAGTCCACGGTTGCGTGGGAACCGGCAAAGGAAGGTATAGACCGGCATTAGAAGCTGAACCTTTTGCTAATTGGCAAGCCCGACAACGCTCCATAAATCTCTCAACATCACGACGTAAACTAGGACAAAAATAAGTAGCATAAACAAGCTGGAGCATACGGTCACGGCCCACATGACCCTCCATATTCAACTCTTCAATAATCTTCAAGCGAAGACTACAATCCAGAACACAAAGTTGAACACCACGAAAAAGGAATCCATCTATAAGGGTAAAATCAGAACGAGAACCAGCTTTAACCTCATCTAAAATGGGACAAAAAAACGGATCGGTAGCATTAAGATCCGAAAAGGAGGCAAAGCCCGGAACAGCAACGTGCATTGTTGTCAACAAGGTGTGACGCCGACTCAAAGCATCATCTAACCGGTTTAACTTTCCAGACTTGTGACGGATAGAAAACGTAACTTGTTGCAAGTATGCGATCCCTGAAGCATGACGAGAAGAGGCCTTTCTTTGACTATCAAGATGTTTAAGAGCAACATGATCTGCAAACAAGATGAAGTCACGGTAAACTAGGTAATGGAGCCAATGTTTGATCGCTTGACCCACCGCATAAAATTCAACATCATACGTAGTATAGCTACTCATAGCTATAGCTCTAGATAAATTCTCACTAAAGTATGCAATAGGAAGCGATTCTTGACTTAAAACTGCATTGATCCCCAACTTAGACGCGTCACAATGAAGCTGAAACGGCTGTTCAAAATTGGGTAAAACCAAGATTGGTGTTGTCGCGAGTTGGTGTTTAATTTTCTCAAACGCCTGTTTAGCTGCATATGTCCAGCAAAACTTGTTCTCCCTCATGCAATCTGTCAAAGGTGCCATAATAGTACTAAAATACGGCACAAAACGGCGGTAACAAGAAGCAAGACCGTGGAATCTTCCTACTTCCAAAACTGTTCGCAGAACTGGCCAAGAACGGACCGCTTCAACCTTACCCAAATCCATGGAAAAACCCGCTGCTAAAACCACATAACCAAGGAAAAGCACACTCTCAACACCCACTCACACTTTTGGCGAGCCTTAAAGAAGGTTTCACGACGTAAAACCACCAAAATCTGTTGCAAATGGTCGACATGATCCTCCAATGAAGTGCTAAAGATTAAAATGTCATCAAAGTAGACCACCACAAATTTACCGATAAAAGGACGCAAAGCTTGGTTCATCACTCTCATGAACGTACTTGGTGCATTAGACAAACCAAA
Organism: Capsella rubella; assembly: GCF_000375325.1. Classification (NCBI taxonomy): domain Eukaryota; kingdom Viridiplantae; phylum Streptophyta; class Magnoliopsida; order Brassicales; family Brassicaceae; genus Capsella; species Capsella rubella. The sequence continues at coordinate 11,837,949 of NW_006238918.1, forward strand.
ATGCATGACCAGCCACTCAAATAACCCTTTGAGGGTCTTAAAAGCTGTTCTCCACTCATCACCGGGGCGAATGCATATTTGATGGTAACCACTCTTCAAGGTCAAGCTTGGAGAAAATAACAGCTTTGCCAATATGGTCCAATAAATCATCCAAACGTGGTATAGGAAATCGATAACGTATTGTAATTTTGTTGATAGCACGACTTTCGACGCACATACGCCAGGTACCATCCTTCTTCAGAATTAAGAGAGCTTGTACCGCACAAGAGCTAAGAATTTCCCAAATATGACCCTTAGCCAAAATTCTTCCACTTGACGACGCAACTCCTCGTGTTCTTGAGGGCTAGATCATGTTCTTAATGGGGTCGGTTGGGAAGGCTTGCACCCGGAACTAGATCAATATGATGTAGAATATCACGAAGCGGATGTAAACCCAGTGGCAATTCTTGAGGAAACACATTCGAGAATTCTTCAACTAGGCGTGCAATCCACGGTTGTGAAGCGGAGAACAAAACACGTGCTACATTGGCCGTTAAAAGAATGACCGCAAACCCACAATCTTTAAATTCAGTGTCAAACACGTTTTGGGAACATAACAACACACTTCATTTCGGCGGAAGCAACTGGTCATCAGCAACATGATTTGGATCCGTGTGACGAGTAACATGGGTCTCAGGCTTAGGAACAAGTACAATTTTACGGTTGGCAAAGACAAAATTATACTCATTGCTTTTGCCACTATGAGAGATATCACGGTCGTACTACAACGGGCATCCCAAAAGAAGATGACTAACATCCATGGGCACTACATCACAAAAAACTTATCTTAATAATGTAGTCCGATAGAGAAAGAGACCAATTCGCGCTGACTAATGCCTATCTATGTGCCTTCTTTCAACCAAGTCAAAGTACACGGTTAAGGGTGATTCTCACTTAGAAGACCCAATTTACGGTAAGCTTCTTCGGAGACCACATTCCGACAACTTTCAGAATCAATGACATAACAAAATTTTTTTCCTTTGATTGTGCAAGTCGAATAAAAAATATTTGTCCTCAACCAAGGTTCTTCACTAACCACATGCGCTAAACATACCCTCGTCACTAACATGTGGTCGTGCTCTCCCAGATGACGTTCTTTTGGTAACGGGCCATCTCCATCCTCAACCTCGTCCTCATAGTCATCCCACTTTGCCTCCTCAACAAGCAATAATCCACGCCTATGCTTTTGCAGACAAGCCGTCATCAAATGACCCGGCTCACCACACTTAAAACACCTTTAACACGTTTTGGTTGTGAAGAACATCGAGGCAACGGGTTCTCCATCGTCGCCACCGGTCCTTTAGTGTAGTCATTGCTTTCACGTGGAAGTGAAGCGGGACTCCCCTTCATAACTTACTTGCTTTGCACGGTTGGCGTTGTTCCATGATGTATTAGTGCAAAATTGTTGCTCAAAAGCCAAAGCTCGACGGTGAGCCTCTGCTAAGCTTGTAGGGTCAAACTGTACCAACACATTCTACAGTGGTGGACGTAAACCACCAATAAATCGCGACAACAATTGAATCTCACTGTCAAAAATTTCGTTACGAGTTGGAATTATAATTATGATTCATTGTAAGATTAAAAATTTGGTACTAGCTTAGGAATTATTAATAGTAGTAAAGAAAAAAAATTATGCAACGACGGTTGATACGACAAAGCGCGGTTGTTTACCCTAGTTTATTAATATTTTACAAACTTGACACTAAGAAATATATGTTATATTGCATATTATTTTTGATCTGTATGATATATTTGCATTTTCTAGAGGTGGAGAGTAAAATTGTAAAAATTGATGACTTTGATCATATTTTTTCATAAAATTCATATAGCTTTAAATCCACCCAAATTTGAAACTTTCTCTATTATCTTCACAAAAAAATCAAGTTTAAATCAAATTATCTCCTTACAAAAAAAACTTAAACCTCTGATTACACAGAATCATATTTTGCAATCTCGAAAGGTACAAACTCAACTTTGTACAATTACTATTTTTCAACTAATATGTTAACCATCTAAATTTGATAATAGAACAAAATTATACCCAACTCGACACTTTTTTTTTTGGGGTAAATTGACGGAAGTTAGTGCCTCCCTATGTTTTATTAAAAATTAAAAAAGTCATACAATAACGTTTCTTGGCCGAGGCTGACCAACAACATCCTCGTTTAACAATGACGCCAAATCCGGCGGAACAACATTAAAACAATAAAAACCTAAAGGTAAAGAAAACGCATAGTTCGCTAACCCATCCGCGAGGCGGTTAGCTTCCCTATACACATGAGAAATACAGACACTCCAGTCCTTCGAAAGATAGCCGTAGCACAAGCGTGCTAGGAAAGACAACGGATAAGAATCACTAATCCCTGTCGTAAGAAACTCCACCACCATTTTTGAATCCACCTCGAGCTCCACCATCGGAATCTTCAATTCCCACACGAGATACAGCCCGTAATACACCCCCCAAAGTTCCGCCAACATGCCTGAGCAATAACCTATATTAAGAGCAAAACCCCTCACCCAACTACCATCCTCACTCCGTAACACTCCTCATGCCGTGGCTAAACCCGGATTACCTCGTGAAGCACCGTCCGTATTCAACTTCACCCAGCTCGCATTCGGAGGAACCCAAGCAATCTGTCTAACTAGCCGGGGACCAGCAGCAGAACTCACCATCTCTCTAGAATGCACTCGATACACCTTTCACAAACATCTTTCACAAACTGAACTCTATCTCAGCATTTCTTATTTTCACCAAAAACATTACCACACCTCCACTTCCAGCCCCACCAAGCTGTCATGCCAAAACCCAACTCGACCCTAAACCTTCTTCTTTTTATGCTCCTAACATCAATTATAATTGATTCCATTATTAATTATTTTTAGTACCAATTTAGCTTAATTGAGGCTAAATAATGATTCCATAATTAAGTATTTAGCATCAACTAAGCTACATTGGTATTAATAAATCTTCATTTGTATCATTTGACAATAAAAGACACAAAATGAAAATTGGCTTCAATTAATCTTCTAGGACATTGAAGAAATGATGTTAACAAAATTACTGAAAAAATAAGTGATGAAAATTTAATTTTAGGAAAGTCCTACACCGACACGATAGCTTAAGAAAAAAATAATACTAATCTATAAAAAAAACTTATCATTTTAGAATAAGTTTAAACAAAGGTTAGATACTTAGATGAGTAAAATAATCTGATCAACACCAATTAATTATTTTAATTAATTAATAAAATATAGTAAACGTAAATATTACTATATATAATTAATAATATTAAAAAATTTCATCGATTAAAAGACTTATGAAATTAATTAAATTTAAAATTAATTATAAAAAACTTGAACAACCATGTAGCATTGATTGCTAGAACACTAACATATACTAAAATCATTTGTATTAACTGATGCAAAATTAGTACTCCCTCCATTATTTAATAGATGATATTTTGGCCTTATTTTTTCAAAATTAGATGATTTTGTCACAAACCAATACAAAATTAATAAGATTTTATTGTTTTCAACAATTTATATTCGACATATTAGTTTTTCATTGGTTGAATTGTGTTTATATAGATATTAAATGAAGTTATTCTATAAATTAAGTAAACTTAAATAATTTTTTAATATGTGTGAATTTTCTCAAAAGATCATCTATTATAGAAAGAAGGGAGTATCATTTTTGTAAAACTGATTCACATTTCATCAGCTACAATCCTCAATGCAAATATTTAATTCAATCGGTGCAAATTATTTGCATTATCACTTTCTAAGTCATTCTTGTAAATAATGTAAAATTAATTTCCTCCCACAAGTTTCAAAGCCCTAGCAAAACTTAGTGAAAACAAGAGGTTAGAGCTTAATCATATCACAAATATCATACGTGAGTACGTAAGATCCACTTTAAATGTGGCTAGGTAGTTGAAGGAGCCCCTCTTTGAACGATTCCACGACTATTGTCTTGAAGATCTCATATCCGTAAGACCAAATCTCCTGAAAAGTTACGATATTGAATTCTCCAATCTCATATCTCTTATCTTCTTCGTCATCTACCATTAAAGCTCACTTAATGGTGGTTTTTTTTTCATATTCTATAGAATAGTATATGACAAGAATTTCATTGTATACATTAATAGCCAATGAAATTGTTGTGGAATCTCGGTTTAAATTGGAAAATTGTAGACTTATATTTTGTTTTTGTTTTATGCTTATTAATGTTAGTAGATTTGTTTTCTTAGTGGATCAAAGTCGTACTTTGGTAATTATGATTGAAAATGTTGAATTCGTAGCTTGAATGAGGAATTTTTGTAAAAAACTTTGAGGATTGAAGATCTAGAACAACTAAGACCACTACGTACTATACAAAAAACTTACGGATTCAAATACTACAAAATGTTGTTTACATAATTTATTTTCTATTTTTGTATCATGTTTAATTTAGTGGCAAAGATAACTACAGTTCGTGTATTACTAGCATTAAGCACAAATAATATTAGATTGTGGACTTCCAACTTAAAACTAATTGAAGAGGGTCAAATCATATATATATATATGCCACTTAAAATCCTACTCAACTTCCAATGTGGGATATTGTTATCCTTAATACGCCCCTTCGAGATGATGGATCTTTTAGCCATAGATCTGGCCAACTATTGTGCCGAACCGATTGTGGATTGGGTTGAGTATATGTGGACCGAACTCTGATACAATACCAATTGACAATGAATGGAGAGACCCATATCTTTTATATACCACTTAAGATCATATTCAACTTCCAATGTGGGATATTGTTATCCCTAATAAATAAGTCATTGACCGGGACATTTATATTGATAACCCACAAAGAATCGTAAAAAACCAACGTATGTGCAAGTAAAAGAAGGCAGTATAAAGTATGAAGCACACACATAATCTCAAAACTCTACAAGTCTCGAAATCTTTATTTTTCTTATAAACGGTTAGGATTGAACACAAAGATCTGAAAACAATATAACAGATCATTGTGCGTTTATCCATTTCCAACATATGCATATTTACGTTTTTATCCTTTAAACATATCATTAAAATTAGTCTCAAACCAATGGCACCGTGATATGATTTTCTGACAAAACAACATCATGGTTTGTAAACTGGCTTCTCGATTAATAGTAGGGATGAAAACAAAAGATACAGTAAAACCTCTATAAATTAATAATATTGGAACCACGATATTATATTAATTTATAGTGATATTACTTTATTTATAAATTAATATTTATTATTTTAAAGTATAAATTAATAATCATTTATAGTATAAATTAATAATCATTAAATTATAGTGGTATTTTTTAATTGTTAAAATATTTTGAAAATATAATTTACAAAAATAAGGTTAGTCTTTTAGATATTACAGATAAATTCAAATTTATGATTAATGACCTCAATTTTTATATATTAACATCCTATAAATCTAAAAAAAATATCATTCATATTTAGAATTTGAAAACATGATGAATATTTTAGTTATTTTATGACATGTTATGAAGTATTGCGAGAATAGAATTTAAAAATATAACATTATTTTTTTTTATATAGAGATTAGCTGAAGGAGAAAATTCATTTTTGCAAAAAACTAAAAGCATATATTAATATATCTACTTATATATATACGTGTGTGCTATATATATGTGTGTGTATATAGAGTGATTATTAATTTATGATATTATTGGAACTATATTTTACAAGGAAATTTCAAAAAAATTATTATTTTATCGATTTTGGTTAAATTTTACACTGTCCTGACTCGGGACTAGCCAAATTTATTAATTTATAATGTTTATTAATTTACGGAATATTAACTTATTGGGGTTTTATTGTAGTAGCTTAATAAAAACTTCAATACGAAGTTATTGATATAATGAGATGGTTACGCAAAATGGTATGATAAGTCATAATACTATAAACATCATTAAAACATTGCCTGAAGCCCATAAAAATAAAGCCCATAAAAATAAAGCCCATTAATGTACTCTTTTTTTTGGACAAAGCCCATTAATGTACAAACTACAAAATTTGTGAGATTTTTCTCAGTTTCCGACTTCTGTGAGAAAGCGATGAAAGGAGTCGGAGGTCCGTTGCTTTCAATCGGAGATCTTCTCGCCGATCTCGGCGAAGAAACCGGCAACTCACCGGTGAAGGATACAAATCTTGAAATCTCTTCGAAACCATACTTCGATGATGCCATCTCTGGATCGTTGGATCTATCCCGAGTCTTTCAGGTCACTCTTCTGATTCTCAAAATTTGCCTTCAGTTTCATTGATTCTATAGCATTGTTTATTCATCACTGTGAACTTCGCCTGAGAATATTTTGGAACCGTCGTTATATTCAATTTCTATGCATCGTTATTGTTAAGAGGGTATGTAGAATGTTCTTAGTCAGAATCAATGTGGATTTGAAAATTGTTTATCTGATTGAGGAATGTTGAAATATTCTTGTTCAAGAGCTTTACTGTAATTGGAACTGTTGAAATCTGAAAACTGTGAGTGTATCGGATCACATTAAAGGAACGAGTTGGTTTTGTTGTTCTTATTATCATTGTTTCTGTGATTAGCATAGTTATGGATGTAATTCTTAGTCTAGTGTTTTTGTAAGGCGAGTTTACGATATCAGAATTATAACGGAAAAGGTTGTTTTGTTTCAGGAAAACTATGAGAAACTAAATGATGCGTTTGCTGGTTCTGATCATTCATGGACTTCCCTAACATTGGAGGTAATTTGAAAGCTTTTTCATTTGAGAACTAGGTCTTGTGGTTTTTTTTTTTTTTATCTGGTAGGTCTTTCCATACTGTAGATTTTATAAATACTTTGTGAAATTTCAATAAAAGGACATGAATGGTATTGAAATGGTTTGATGCGAATTTCTGTATGTTTTATTATGTGTTCTTCTCAAAAGAAGTCTTTGTCTTTTAAATCGGTACGAAATGACTAAATGATAAGTGATGTCAATATCTGAAGCATATATGTTGTTATATGTAATTGAAATGTTTCCATGCTTTGTCAAGGGATATACAAGTAGATTAATCATTTTACTTCCTCTCCCGTCAATTTCAGCTTAAGACTATATGTATAAGAGACTTTGTGGATATGTTTTTTTCTTAGAAGAGAAAAATGCAAATGAAATGTTTTTGTAGATTCTCAAGAATGAAATGTTTCATTTTCAGCTCTGCACTGCCCTAGAAACCGCAAACAAGTTGGTCCAGGCCACGACCACGAATGCTAGATCGTTGTCAGAGAAGGTGGAAGAACTCGAGAAAATAGTGAAACGAGGAGACTCTGCAGTTGCAGCTGCCAGAACGGTTCACGCCACAGTTAACAAGAAAGGATTACCCTCTGCGTGAACAATTAGGACATATAACAATATCAAGGTACAAACCAACCTTTTGGATTCTATTATTAAATCTTTGCAAAATGGGCTCCATGACTTTGTTAAATGACTCTAGCTAGATGTATCTTGAATATTTACGATATAAATATGTATAATCGTCTGACTATATAAGAGAGCAAGCCTTTATTCAATTTGATTAAGATTGTAGGATTTGGTTCTTAAGATTTGACAATGTCTGGTTATATACATATGTGAAAATTAGATTTTAGCTAGAAAAAAAACTTGTAAACTAAGATAATTGCGTCACTGCTTCTGTCACTTGTTCCAAACCAAAACTGGTCATAAGAGATGAGAAAGATAAGGTTCTGCTGTTTGCTTAGTCTACAATTGTGTTAATCATAAGTGGTCTGGGGATTTTACGAACGATTCGGAGTTTTTATTAATTAGTCTTTGATGTGATGTCTCTTGAATGATTTGATTAGATATAAACCAAATCTCAATAATTTCTTGTCTGTTTCTGTTTGGCGCTTAGGCTCTCTGCTAAGCAAATCTGGCTATATGCATTTTCAAATAAATATACAGTCCGTGCACTTTTATTTTAATTTAAACTGTCGGTTAGATTAGCACCGATTTTAAATATTTTTAAAAGCACTGATTAGTATGATTGGACTAACAATTCTCACTTGTTTTGTTTAATTTCCCAGTTGATCATAGTGGTAGTACATATAAGCCATGGATTAATATTGTTGGACTAACAATTCTCACTTGTTTTTTCTTTCTTGATCACAGTGGTCCTGCTACTTCTTACTAGGACCACAGGTTGTTCGACCTCCCTGAAAGGGGACCATGTACTTTAGATTTGACTTCAAAGATTTACTTTAAAATATTATCTTGTGTCCTACTACACTATCTATATAATTCTGCATTGCCTGTTTCTTCGTTATTACTTGCATGACCATGGATTATCCTTACGAGGACTTCTTGGACCTCTTCTTCTCTACCAACACCAATTCTACTGCCGCAGCTGCGAGCACCTCCTCCTGTGGTTATAGCTTGAATGATATTGACATTGATTGGGACTGTGACTTCCGCGATGTCATTGAGTCTATCATGGGTGATGAAGGAGTCATGACGGAATCGGAATCTTCTCCAATGCTTCTTGGTCAGGAGGGACTTTGTAACTCTGCATCCACTGGTTTGTCTGTTGCTGATGGGGTTAGTGTAGAGGAGCCTAAGATTGATGAATCAAAGGGCTTGAGGTTGGTTCACTTACTTGTGGCTGCTGCGGAGGCATCAACTGGTGTCAACAAGTCCCGGGAGCTAACTCGGGTTATACTTGCAAGGCTTAAGGACTTGGTTTCTCCTGGTGATAGTACGAACATGGAGAGATTAGCTGCTCACTTCACCAACGGTCTTTCAAAGTTGCTTGAACGAGATAATGTTCTGCGTCCCAACCAACACCGTGATGATGTTTATGATCAAGCTGATGTGATCTCGGCATTCGAAATGCTGCAGAACATGTCTCCGTATGTCAACTTCGGTTACCTCACCACCACACAGGCTATTCTTGAATCTGTGAAGTATGAACGTCGGATCCATATCGTGGATTACGATATCGCTGAAGGCGTTCAGTGGGCATCATTGATGCAGGCCTTGCTGTCTAGAAACACAGGAACATCAGCCCAACATCTTAGGATCACGGCTTTGTCAAGAGCCACCAATGGTAAAAAATCTGTTGCTTCGGTCCAAGAAGCTGGGCGGCGTCTAACTACATTCGCCGAATCTATCGGCCAGCCGTTTTCATTCCACCATTGTAAACTGGAAAATGATGCATTCAACACTTCGTCTCTAAAGCTGGTAAGAGGAGAAGCAATGGTGATCAATTGTATGTTGCATCTCCCTCGGTTTAGCCACCAAACACCCAATTCCGTCATTTCCTTTTTACTGGAAGCTAAAACTCTAAACCCGAAACTTGTCACTCTCGTTCACGAGGAAGTTGGTCTCATGGGAAACCAAGGTTTCCTAAACCGTTTTATGGACTTGCTACATCAGTTCTCAGCCATATTCGACTCGCTAGAGGCAGGCCTCTCAATCACTAACCCCGCACGTGGCTTCGTTGAGCGTGTATTCATCGGTCCGTGGGTTGCTAATTGGTTAAAGCGTATCACTGCTGATGACACAGAAGTCGAAAGCTTTGCTTCGTGGCCACAGTGGTTGGAGACTAATGGGTTTGAACCCATGGAAGTGAGCTTCGCCAACCGTTGTCAAGCAAAGCTTCTTTTGAGCTTGTTTAACGATGGTTATAGAGTGGAAGAATTGGGCCACAATGGGCTCGTCTTGGGATGGAAATCTCGACGTCTTGTGTCGGCCTCTTTCTGGGCCTCGCACGATTCGAATCAGTAGATTCTCATTTTCCGCATTCTAGTATACATTAGAGTGTATGAGACAATGGTTTATAAAGACATCAAATTAGGATAATGTCAAAAAATGGTGTTAAAAAAAAAAAAAGGAAAATGTCAAAAAAAAAAAAAGACATCAAATTATGTGAATATCGATGGATACTAAAAGCAAACGTAAGTTTATTTTATCTTATGTAATTATTGTCATGCTTTTAAGCTTTTTTATATATTAATTTTGATACTGCCATTTCAGCTTAAACAACTTTTTTCCAAAAAAACTATCAAATTTTAACCAAAGTCCATATAGGGTTGGACAAAAAAAAACCAAACTTGAATACCCAACACGGGACCGATCCAAAAAACCGGTTCAGCTGGTAGGATACGGGTATACCTAAATAACTCTGTTGGGTTCTATATTGCTAAATCTTTAGGTTCGGGTTACGGTCAAGGTAATACCCGTTATCCAAACAGGTACCCATAAAACCGAAAAATATACAAATATCTAAGATATTAATAATATTTAACATTACTATCCTTTAATTATCCAAGATTCTAATAATAATTTTGAATATATCAATTAGCTTTATACCTACATACCTAAAATAATCAAAATATCCAAAATTTTATTTGTTATATATGTTAAAATTTAGCTAAAGTCATTTAAATTTTATCCAATTTTATAGGATTTTTTTCAATCGGAATTTACAAATTTTGGATCGACCAGCCCGATTGACATGCATAACCAAAAGTCACTATATACCAAGCCGAAAATTAAAAGAGGTAATTGGTGGTTTGGACAGTTTTTGGGGAAGTAATTGGTTGTATGGACCATTCACTATTTGTTATTGGCCAAACACAACACATTCAATTGTACACAAAATATTGTGATCCCTCTTTGCTCTCAGCTATTATGAATATTCACAATTATGCCATTAAACACAAAATTTCTCACCTCCCCATATCCTTTTCCTGATTTTTAATTTTTCTTTCTTTTTCTTCTATTTCCTAAATCTTATAAACACCAATCTATCACAAATTTTTCATCTAAAAATTTATCCAAATATGATATTAATCTGTAGAACATTTTTTTTCAATTTAAAAAGACCAATTTGGATACATTTTGCAAATATGTAAATTTATTTTTAATATTTAATATGTTCGTACTCCATGTTCAGTGTTCATACTTTCTAGCATGTTTGTATTATATTATTTTGTTATTCATACTCCTCTTCTAGTGTTCGATCTCCCATTCTTGTGTTCGAATTCTCTTTTTAGTGTTCGTATTTTTCTTCGGTGTTCGTACTTCGTTTAGTATGCATATTTTCATGTTGTAAAGTAGGTTATAGATATATTTGGGTTGATTAATGCTACTTAGGGTTTATTATCAATTTGGTTATAGATATATTTGGGTTGATTAATGCGACTTATGGTTATTATCAAATTTGGTTATAGATATATTTGGGTTGATAAATGCGACTTTGGATTTATTATCAAGTAGCTTATAGATAAGTTTGGGTTGATTAATGCAACATAGGGTTTAGATTCAAATTTATATGTTGGCTGGGTTTAGTCTTAAAACTTAAGGGTTTAATAAGAAAATTATATTTATAATTTGTTGATATGTACTATTCCAAATATAGGATACAATTCTTATCCAATACGTAGATTCGAATTCTCACTACAGAATACGTGCATGGCTTTCCAACTGACATGAATCGTACCTCTTAGGCCCCTATCTTGAATTCGTCCCAAAGATGTAGGATACATATAAAAATTCAAACCCCCAATACAGAATCCGTCAACTGTAACACTTACCCCCATTATTGAACTCGTCCTCCAGACGTAGTATTCATAATACATTATTTCACTGTGATATATTTGAACTCCCTTTTTTGTGTACGTACTCTAGTAATCTTGTTGTTCGTAACACATTTTCTAATAACCTTGTAGTTCGTAACACTTAGATACAAATGGGCCTTAAATTAAAAAAAAACAATTATTAGGCCCAACTAGATACCCTTATTTACCGAAAGAGTCTTTCTTTCTCACTGCCCACTATACCCATTTTTGTAATCTCCCTTTTTCTATTACACACATAGATGCTCTCACACTATCTCTCACAAACATTTTACGTACACATTCTCCCAATATTAAATAGTGAATGGACCTAATCTCTATATTAGTAAAAGAAAAGTACAAAAGTGAAATGGGTCGAATCAAAATAGAAATATATGCCAAAGTTACCTGAAATCTATGTAATTGATACTTTCAATTTGGATCAAAAATCGGGTATAATCATAATCCATTAAGTATTATGTAATTAATTCCGAAAATTCTGAAAATGGTAATATTAAGCATTATTATTAGTATTAAATGCCGTTATTCCAGAGATTTATTATCCCACTATTTAGAAAATTACATTAATATTACATGCATATATTATAGTAATCTATATTAATGGTGGATATTAAAATCGTAATGGTGATTAACATATGCTCCTTTTTAGGAAATTATATTCAAAATTACCTAAACAAGATCTCAATCTACATAAACTGTTCTAATTAGTAAACTATTACAAAATTTTGTTATCTTCTTCTTTATCATTTTCAAATTTGATCCAATATTATCTATATATAGTCCAACTTGAAAGTCTAAATGGTTATTAGAATATTGCCTAATACTAGTACCTTACAAAAATTTCAGATTATACCCATTACAAATGTAATAGTTTTCAATATTAGACATTAAATAATTCCTTAAAATTTGGAAACAAACAATAAATATATTTTTACAATCATATAATCATAAATAAATATATTTCAATGCGTAAAACCAAAATGTTATAGATACAAAATAAATAACTAAAATTTTAAGATATTTATTATAATTTTTTTTGTCAATAATCCTAAGGGGGGGGGGTGTATTGAACTGCATAGTTTATGAGATTTTAAAGTATTCTTAAAATTTCCTGTTATTCAATTGGTCATTTTAAAAATTCTTATGAAATCCTATGTTATTGAATCTGAAATGTATAGAAATCATTTAAAATCATTCACAATCTCTTGTTATTCAATCAATAATTTATAAATTTCATTTCAAATATACTGTTATTCAAAATATTACAAGTTTTCTTTTAAAAACTACTGAATGTGATTCTAGGAGACTTTTATAACATTTTTAGTTAAAAGATATGACTGAGAATCACACCTTTATAGGTGAAACTTTGAAGGATTTTAAAAAGGGGGTATGAAACCAATTAAAAATACAAATGATCGTAAACCATCTCTCTTCTATACCTTCTGTCTTTCTCTCTCACTTTCAAATATATTTGTTGCTCTGCCGACTGAAAAAATGGCGTCTTCTTCTTCAGCCTCTTCCAGCAGAGAAGAACCATGGGTGGAGAAATACAGGCCGAACAAAGTAGTCGATATCGTTGGTAACAAAGACGCCGTCTCCATCTTCTGGTGATGATGATGATGCAGCTACTTCATCTTCTGATCCAAACAATATAGCTTTGACTTCTGCTATGATTAGTTTAGTGAGCAGCAACCCAGAGATCCAAGCTGTAGTCATCAACATGTAAAACACTGCGTCCCAGCTTATGGCAAAGATGTAACCAGTGAGTATTGGTCCAATCGCAGCACCTATGGATCCTGTGTTATTGTGTTATGTTATAAAGAGAGTGTAACTTTGTTCTGTCTTCCTTTGTTGTTGGTTTTTAATTTGTTATTGTGTTCTGTTATGTTTTTGTAGGGGTATTGATGTTGCGCAGAAGAAAGTAAACACTCCCTAATGGTTGATAAGGTTGTCATTAGAAGTACAAAATTAATGGGCTGCTATTTCTGGATCAAAGAATTCTCATATATGGGCTTTCCCCTAGTTTTGTTATTAGGGTTAGTTATTGGTGTATATACATACTAACGACCTGTAGCTTTCTTCTCCCCTACCAAATTACTATCATACTTGAAGGTACGTTTCTTCTTTGTCAAAGAGAGTACTTCTTATTTCTTTTTAATTTTCTTTATTGTCACGTTTTGTATCATGAAATTTATAAGAGATAAATGTTTTGATAGTTTACAACATGTACAACATAGATTAGGGTGAACATAATATATAGAGGAGTTTATATAAAACACATCACAATACACGATTAAACTTATACAAGATTAGGGTGAATATATATATGATTTGTTGCCCTCTCTCATTTTTATTCTCTCCGCCGCTGGTGCCTCGTACGTGAGCTAATTCCTTTTCACTAGTTCTTCATGAGTTACTCTTTTTCAATGATTATTTGTGAATATACTAGTGTTTCTTATATGTATCAAAGTTACTTCTTTGATTTTATTTTTAAAATAGGCTCATTCAAGTAAGATACATCTACGTGATGAGTCATTTGAAGATTTACAAATGATATTGGAATCAAATATTGCAACTGGAAGAAACGATGTGGGGATAAGCGATGCCATTGATCCAGATACATATCAAGTGGAAGACAGTGAAGGGACAAATAATTTAAGTCGTGTCCAAATAATGGAAGATGAGGAAATTGCATATGAAGAAACATATGTTCAAGAAGTTTTCTCTGCATTAGAGAAGAGAAGGGAGGAAAAGCTACCTCCAAGAAAGAAGGCTAGAACTGATTCTCTTAACTCAAACAAGGTTTTTGATGAAATGAATACAATGCAAGAATTTGGTCATCAGATTTTTGGCATGATATAAAAAAGATGGGAAAAGGAAAACGAGGAAACAGAAGCTGAAGACAAAGCTAATAACGTGTGGGATGCTATCAAAGAAATTCCTGATGTGGATGAAGATTTATGTTACGAGGCCATGATTTTGGTTCACAGCTTAGGTATGAAATATGGATTCATCCATATGTCTATTGCAGATCGCAAGGGATGGATCATAAAAAACCTTCGTAAATGAGCATCAACAGAGATTGAAGATGGTTTTTTATTTTCTATTATTTAATAGTTTTTCATTTTCATTTAGTACTATTTTATGAGCTTTTTTATGTTTAATTGGAGACATTTCTTCCCTTTTAATAATAATCGAATCTTTTTAATATTTTTTTAATTCTTGAATGAAAATGGAACGAGAGATATTTGGCAAAAGACATGCAAAAAATTGCATACAAAAATATATATGGGTGGTTTGCGAAACTAACTCATATATTGTTGTTTATTACTGATTTGGATGGGAGATAAATAATAAGAAAAATGGCAGCATTGTCCTTACGAAGCAGTTGTAGGAAAAAAAGTTATTACGGCAGATGCCATTAAAAAGAAATTCCACGTCGGAGAGAGAGAGTTTAACTTGGTGGGAAAAACTCCCGCGAAAATATAAGTATACCAACGTAGTTATGGTAGACTAAACGAAGTTTATAAAGTTTTGTTGTACATATTTAATTTTTGACATAGTTGTCAGTTAAAGATTAGTATAGTGGTGGTAGAGTGAATGACTTGACAAAGTAACGTGTTATATTTTCTTGTAATGACGGTAGAGTTGGATAATTTATAGAGTTATGTAATAGATTAATTGTAATGGCGGTAGACTTACGACCAAAAGATAGTTAGAGTTATGAGAGCGATATAGTTTCCTGACAGAGTTGGTAGTAGTGGTGGGAGAGTTATCCGACTAAAGTGCAGTGGTGGTAGAATTGTTGTGGCCAGAACAGTATTTGTGAGCTCTCACACTTGATTGTAGAGTTTAACACGTTATGGTAGATATACATGTAGTGATGATAAAGTTACCTTGACTAGAATAGCAAGATTTTGATAGATTTAAACCCTGACGATAGAGTTGTATTACCATTCTCTGCTATCACATTACAGACTTGTCTAATAGAGTTTAGGAAGGGGATTGTTAGTAATCAGTTTTTAAGGGAGAACTTGGTTTCTGTAAAGTCGATTATGCCCTCCCTCAACTATCTTCTTCTTCTTTCGGGACACAAAGAAGGTAGTGTTCGCGATTTAAGGTTTCTTATGAGGGAAACAATAATTGATCCATATTGCAAATTTTAATTCAAAGAGAGAGTATTTCTTAGGGATTTGATGGAGGTTATTGCTTTGGTTTGTGGAAAGTGGAAATTTTGGCACAAGCGTTGGGTTTTTATGTTTGATGATAAAAGATGTACCAGGGTGTTATGTCCAAGTAGAAGAGAATCATTTGAGAAGTTTATGGGAATGGTTTATGAAGATTTCGGGTTGGAAAGGAATTTGTACGAGGTCCATCTATCGTACAGACTGTCGAGCAAGAAGACATCCATATCATTACTAGAGGATACGCCACCTGTACTCGTTTGTAATGGACGACAATATCAAGGATTTCTCCGTCTCTGGAAATGAGAATCAGTGTGGCGGCTCTGTGTCAAAATTGTTGATTTACAGTTGAAGACTCCACCAAATGTAGAGATAAGCAGGGAAAGTGAGGAGGATGTAAGGAAAAGCCGACAGAGTAAGGGGGATTATGTGAAAAGACAAGAGAGTAAAGAGGATGGAGGGAAATCCAGACAGAGTAATGAAGGGGATTACTACAAAAGGAAAGCGGCTGAGAAACATCCAATTATTGAGGAGGACGAGGAATGAGAAGACGATTCTGTTGAAGACGACAAATATAGGTTTGATTGTTGTGGTGATCTAGATGGAGCAAGTTCCGGGGATGAAGAGTATGGTTTGTCTCCTAAGTTTGTGGTATTAGAGGGTGAAGAAGAAGATGTTAATGTGGATAGGAAAGAAGAAAGGAAAGGGTATTCTTATCCGAAAAGTAATATGAAGACATCAAGTCTATTGCGAGATCAAATTGATTTCCGTGATATTGGTATTGAAGTTGGTCAAACATTTGAGTATAAAGAGGCATTGGAGAGTACATTGAAGATTATAAGTGTATTCCAAATGTTTGACTTCATTGTTGATCGATCAAGGCCTACTTTGAATGTTGTGAAATGTTGGTTGTGTGGATGTAAATGGCGACTGCGAGCAACAACCATTGGTGAATCTAGCATTTTTCAGATTCAAATCTATGCCAGGCAACATACTTGCTCTGTCACTGAACGCTCACGAAGTTCAAGAAAAGCAACCTTAGATATATTGGGAGAATTGTATAAAGACTGTGTTAGGGGTATCCGTGCTGGCGTGGTGCCAAATCATGTGGGAGAGGCCCTAACTCTACATTATGAAATCTAGGTGAGGTCTACATAATGGTTTTTCATATAAGTTAATTGAAGTCGATTTTATAACTGCAAATAAGGTTAGCTTACTGGTCTTTTCACATATATAGGTTGGTTACTGGAAAAGATATCGTACTCTTAAGTCTGCCCGTGAGTTAGTTAGGGGAAGTTATGAGGATGGTTATAGAGAACTCCCGGTTTATTTATACATGATCCGAAGAGGTAATCCCGAAACTCTAACAAGGTTAGAAGTGGATGAGATGAAAAGATTCAAGTCATTTTTCATAGCATTTGGTGCTAGCATAGATGGATTTCCTTTTATGAGGAAAGTTATTATCGTGGATGTACTTTTTTGAAAGGGAAATACCTTATAACGTTGTTAATAGCGACAACACAAGATGGAAATTATAACATCTGTCTATTAGCATTCGCTGTTGTTGATACCGAGAACGATGATTTTTGGGAATGGTTTTTTAGACAACTCATTTGTGTTATTCCTGATGATGAAGGCCTTGCCATTATATCTGATACGCATAAATCCATCGGTAAAGCAATAGGGAAAGTATATACGCTAGCTAGCCGTGGGATCTGCACTTACCATCTACACAAAAATATTATCTTGAAATTTAAAGGGAATGAAACGTTTGGCTTGGTGAAGCAGGCGGCAACTGCTTATAGGTTGCATGATTTTAATGCAAAGTTTGAATTGATTGAACAATTGCATCCACAACTTCATAGTTATTTGCAGCGTGCATATGTAAGTAAGTGGAGCCCTGCACATTTTCCAGGACATAGATATAACTTTACGACCAGCAACATAGCAGAGTCTATCAACAATGTTTTAAAGGCAGCAAGAAAGTATCCGATTGTGCCGCTATTAGATGAGATAAGATTGATGTTGACTAGGTGGTTTGCTGCTAGAAGAAGACAAGCTGCTCTTATGGAAACAGTTCTAACCAACGGAGTTGAGAAGCTGTTAGCGGTATTGTAAAGTATGGTTTGTAATCTAATTTATTGTCTTGAAGGCCCGATTAGCAAGAGCAAGTGTTTTAAATATTCAAGAGATTGATCCACAGCAGTACGAAGTGAGGAGCAGATCGTCCATGAATGTTGTAAATCTCTCACAGAAAAAATGTTCATGTTGTATGTTCGACATTGACAAAATGCCTTGCATACATGTCTTAGTCGCAGCTGAGAGCGCAAATGTGTCTTGAGTTTCAAAGTGTCATCCTTACTACCGGACCGACTACCTACGCAATGGTTATGCTAAATCTATCATGCCTAAGGATGAAAATTGTCCAGTCCTAGATGCTCTAATTGCAAAAGTTTGTAACCCACCATTTGTGAGGACTCAATCAAGCATACCTAAGGTTTGTAGAGTTAAAGGACCTTTGGAGGTTGCAATGGAGAGAAAGAGACCCCGGAAAGCTCACGCTTGTTCAAATTGTGGTCATACTGGCCACAACCGATTGATTTGTAACTCATGAATGTTAAAAAAATTGTTATGCTTCTTGTGCTTTTTATTATGGCTAGTAATGAATTGACTGTAATGTTTTGGTACTAGGTACCTTCCACTTTCATATTTATAATATATTATGTACTTTATGGTTGTTTACAAACGTGTATCCCAAATATGGGTAGTAATGAAGTAGGATCTCTTTAAATAACTTTACCTCGCCAAGCTCACCAACCTCATAATGTGAGTGAACGTTTATCTACAAAAACTAACCACCCCACCACCTACAATATTAAATGACAACAACCAACTAGTAAACTAGATTAATCATATTGATTCACTATAAAAATGTTTAGTCTCCATATTCTTCTTTTTCTTCTTCTAAAACGATAACTCTACAGCAAAGAATGATTTACATCCCCATTCCTTTGGTGACAGACATAATCCGGAAGGTAGGGATGCAAGGATTTCGTTACCTTGGTCCTTTCATTGCTGCCAGTCATGTTTTTAAAGAAATGGTGTTCTCCAAAGCGGTGTTGCGTGAGGTTGATTTGTATGAGTTCTTATTCCATGGTCACATTGCAAGCGTCTCCTCCATCTACAGAACGTTTTTGTTGAGGCGTCTTGCGAGTCAAAATCCCATAGCACAATTTGTGGAATCTATGCGCCTCCTAACTCTACTAGGTCCATCGCAAGAAAGGTTGGATCTATTGGGTGATGTAGCGTGTTATAGCATTTATGCTCGATACGCATATGGCCTTTTCCTCATATATTGTGGTGCTTTAGAAGAAGGACAAGAAGTTCTAGAAAATTTTCTACACAAACTTTCTAACTTTGACCGGGCCGTCATGATATCAGAGCAAGTCGAGACGTTTGTGAGGGAGATGCATATTACTGGGTATCAACTTTTCAAGGGGTTTTACCATTTCAAATCAGTTCCGTATTGTCGTCTATGGCATGAGACACCAGCATATTGTTGTGAGCATTGCTTCGTCTATACGTATGCGAGTCGCATGCGTGGAATATATTAAGGAAGTCTCCTATTGACATAGTTTGTGAGTTTAATTTTCCTTGTACCAAATTAAAACTCAATATTTACCTAAATGAATGTTTCATATTATACTTAATTAATGTATTGAATGTCTAATATGTAATATTTTGTAAGTCACCTCTAACTATGTGGATGTGACTTCATGTACCAAATTAAGAGTGTAATTGTAATATATGTTTTGGGAAAAATGTCATAAAAATCTCAAACTTTCAAATTTGGGACAATTTAATCCCAAACTTTCAAGAAGTCATTTTAATCACAAAGTTTATGTTGATTTTTCTTAAAATAGGTAAGTTTTGTTGACTTAGCCGATTTAAACACGATGTTTAGTTTCTCTTAAAATTGCGAAGACGGGATTAACTACCCGTGAGTTGCTTCCGTTTCAAACCACAAAACTACGTCATTAAACAAATTGAAGAAAAATCCACAAATTATCTTTATATCTTGTTGAATTGTTGCTATAGCGCGGACGCATGGAAGAAAAAAACGACTTCCAACGTCGTTTTGTCATCTAAGAAACATGGTCATTTAGGCTAAACAGAAGTAGCTCACAGATAGTTAATCACATCTTTAAGTTTTTAACAAAAATTAAATATCATGCTTAGATAAGTGAAGTCAACAAAAGTTAGCTATTTTACAGAAAAGTCAACAAAACTTTGTGATTAAAATGACTTCTTTAAAGTTCAGGATTAAATCGTCCCAAATTTGAAAGTTCGGGATTTTTATGACATTTTTCCCTATATGTTTTGGTTATGTTTCAATTTATGTATTGCATATGATAGACCATATCATGTACCATAGTGTATGTATAATTAAGGCAAACAATTATACCATACAAATCCGATTTCATATATTACACCAATCATCCATATACAAAAAGGATTACACACCTAATCATAATTAGTTAATACATATGCGAAAGTATTCATAACAACGCTGCATGTCCAAAATTTAATTAGTAAGAACATGCAACGTTGTAACGTGCACAAAAAATTAGTTTAGTTAAAACATGATAGAGTACTTCATGGCTGGGATAGAAACTCTACCTCACCTGTATATGAACCACGTGGATTTGGATCAGAAAGCTCAATGTAGCAATCAGTATCAGCGACCTCAAAAAATACCTCTGCTGCTTGTTTCAACCGAATTGCTGGTAGAGCTTCGTCAGATAACCCATCAAAAGTTAGACCTATAGCCAAACATTCAATATACTTGACCGCATACACCCCACAATCTCCTTGTTGATAGTTCTGTGGTGTTTTCCTAACTCTGTACAATGGTGAAAGCTTTGCCAGAAAAATCTTTTTTCTCTTCAGCTGGCGCTACTATCTTCATCAATGCTTGGATCATTTTCGTGTAAGGTTTGCACGAGTCAAATACTTCTTCATCTGTGTAGAGGCTGCATATGCTGTCGTAGACTTTAACACGGCACTCAATCAGATTGACCTCAATAGCTACCCAGTGATCATTGTTAATGTTGTGTGCAAGGTAGAGAATAACAATTTCCTCGACCCACCTCTTTAGTCTGTCCAAATGTGGGGTGTAGACCATTGTACACCCTGAAATACTTCTCAGGAAAAGAGTAGTTTTTGTCTGAATCAAACTTCTTCAAGTCATGTTGCCACTGGTTAACATACCATGGATCTAGGAATGCTATCCGATCACTTCTATACGGTGAAACTTCTCTCATTGACATATGCTGCCAAAAGAGGAACAATGTTGTCATAGAGTTACAAATTATATGTTTATGTTATTAGTGAAACAAAAAGAGAGGAGAGAAATGTTTACCGCATCCTCCCACCACCTAAAATCAGAAGATGAACTAGACCAACAAACTTTTGGAGTGAGGATCCTTAAGTAAAAATTTGCCACATAGCAACTTTCATCGAACACGCACTCCCTATACACATCAAATGAAAGGCAGTTATTGCTAAGGAAAGGAAACCGAGGTATTTAAGCAGATAGGCGAATTAAAAGCAGAGTTGAACTTACAAATATTTGTCTACATATGCCATTAACTTCTCTGCCATGGATTTGCTGACCTTCTCAAAGATATCATAATGTGCTGCTGACAATTTTTTCCCTTTCAGTATATGCTTAACAACAGAACTACCAATGTACGGATGTAGTTGAGTGGAAGCAAGGTCTTCTTTCGGCCTTCACGAGCAACAACACCATCGCCTTTCCAAAACATGTATAACTTTTCAAGGGATAAACCCAGATTCTTTCTAGCTTCAACCTCAGGAGGCTCAGATAAATCTGATCCGTCCGATAATTCTTCCAAAGCAGTAGTCAAATCAACAGCTACTGGATCAGCCGTTTCCACTTGTCTCTCCTCACATTCTGCTGGGGTGAACTGTGTATCTGGAACAATCAATCCAGGAGGAGTAAGATAATACAGCCTCTTCTTAACACTATATTGACAGAGATAGAATTCTTTGTTAATGGAATAACGGATTCAGTCCTCTTCTTGTCAAGTGCAGATATGGGTTCCTTAAGTTGTTTAGCTCCAACTCCAACTACTTGATTCATTTCCTTCCAACCTGATTTAACTTCTCTGACTTTCTTCAAAGACAATCTTGATCGACTAATTGGATTCCTTACAACACAAGAAATAGGGAACTTGCCTGCGATGTTTGCTTCGTCTCTAATCTCCAAGACTAAAAGGTTAATAAACGTTTGGACATCAGAATAGCAGACTTAGCAAATGTAGACCTTACATATGGAAAAAATTAATACATAACATAGTCAAGTCTTCAATAAAACACAAACTTAAAATTTTACAAATTCAAACCATTCTAAAGTTGTAAAGAAAATGAACAAGAAGAAAATATAGGGAGATAAAATTAGCTTGAAAAGATTTCCCAGCAACCAACCAACTAAAGCATATTTTTGCATGAAAAAAACCAATATCCTTTTACCATACCTTATATGAAAGTCTGTCAATGCAAATAAAGAGATATGTTTAGAGTTCATACTTCAGCGTTGGCTCCAGAACCACCATCATCTCCAGTTTGGGACTCCTCATCATTCGCACCACCCCCTATCTTCACTTCAGTACCTATCTTCACACTTTTCCCTTTCTTATCACCTACTTCTCTTTTATCTTTCTTCAAATCACACACATCAGTCTCAAGGACAATCAATCCCCTTAACTTGGTTCCCAATCTTTTCCATCTGACCTCCCAAGTTAGAATTCATTGAATCAACCTTCCATGTCAAATTTCCCAGCAACTTCATCAATCATTCAAGTGATCATTTCTCTTCCCTCTCAGCACCCGAGCTCTCCTCTCCATTGTCGTCACTAGGTTCTTTCAACTTGACTGGGCCTTTAGACCGTCTAAATGTCTGTTTTTTCTATTGAGGAGGATCAACAACATCATCAGATTCCATGATCTGTATCCTCTTCTCCATCTTCTTCTGTCGTGCAACATCATCAGATTCCATGATCTGCTTCCTCTTCTCCATCTTTTTCTGTCCTCCAATATCATCAGATTCCATTATCTGCTTCCTGCAAACTCAGTAGATGGAACATCCCATTGTCTCTTATAAACGTGTCCCATGGAGATGTCATACAGCAGATTGTCGAGGAGTTTGTTTGAGCTTGAGGATTCCCCGTAGACAACTATGTCATCAGGCCAGAAAGGAAATATATCATCTTCTTCTCGCCAAGAGACATGTTCAGCTACAATCTACATTGGAAACAAGTCTATCACTACCAATAACCAAGTGGAACATGAACACATCCATGGATTGCATAACTCTCTGTCTTAAAGGACAACACTTAATGGACTGGATTAGCTCTTTAAATCCCACCCGGTCCCATGGAAATCTGTCAATTGCTGGAATATCAAAAACTCTTTTTGCATACTCCAGTGGAATCCTACTGTCCCTCGGGAGTCCCAAAATGCCAACATGAACAACAAACAACAGTCCCAACATCTTTCTCCTCTCAGGACTCCATGTTCTGCAATTCTTCAAGGTTTCATCCAAGTCATACCAGTTAGGCCCTACACCATTATCCACCTTTAACTCTGCCCAAAAGTCTCTGTGATCTACTTCCAAAATATCATCCTCAACTATGGGCAGACAGTTCAGACCATAAATGTCTTCATACTCATTAAGAGAGAACCTAATCGAACAACCTTCAATCAATGACCAAATCTCATACCTCCTATGTATAGCCAACTGCCGTGTGAGGATGTAATGAACAAGCTTAGCCCACCATACATAGTCAGAATCAGCAAGACTCAATATGACTTCTACTTGTGTATGATCCCGAATGTCTTTGTAAACCTTTTCACTAATGCAGTCTTTCATCAATCCAAAACTCGCCAAACTGCAGTTATGGTGGATGCTCCTCTTTAGAAGAGGAGATTTTCCAGGCAGATACAGTAAAGGAGGGTACCTTCCCTTCTGTTCACTACTTGATGATCCCATTTCCTGCAAATTACAACAATCACCATTTCAACAACTTCATTATAATCCAACAGTCTATCATTCAACCAGCCCTTTTGAATTAATTCACACTCAAAAGCCAGGTAACACTTAAACAAAAATGCATAAAGATTAATTCTATCAATATTTCCTGCCATAACATATGTATCTCTATTTTCAAAGTCTGTGAAAACAATTGCTAATGTCATTGTGAATTCAAAACAAAACCAACAACTGTAAAAACAGAAATCGTGTGAAAATGACAACAATCACAATGTTACAACCTAGTCAATTCTAATATAAAATCTTATTCTATGTTACTACATACCACGCATGCTTTATTTATATCAGTGTACAACAGACCCCACCAGCAGTTTATTTTGTCTTTTCTAATGAAAATAAAATAGCCACTATAACTACTTATATATTAACTCTATCACAATATCATACTTTAATGACACTAACTCTAAATATAAACTCTGCCACCAAACTATATGAAATGTCATTTTCAATGCAATACCAAACAAATTTCTATTTTCCTCCAACCAACCCGCCAAATTTAAATACAAGTTTCTATCCTATTTTTTCAGATTTTCCACAGTCCAAAGAACATTAACAATCGATAGTTACCAGATTACAAAATTACTCTTTCAAATTCTAAGCAATCAACCAGATCTACAAGTCATCGTTAATAAACTAAACCAAATGTTTCTTAAACACTAACCTTCTTTTTCTTCAAGCACGCTAGTTACTATACCCAACACCTCCGATAATGTCCCCGTCGTTTCGATACCTATCAAAAAGATACAATTTTTATAATCCATTTTTCTATCAGAACTTTAATTACCCACACACTTCACTGAAATCTTACCCCCACGAATCGTCTTCACCACTGTGCTCGACAATCTAACAAAGAATGATGATTGATCTTCCTTAACTCTCGCCTACTCCTTTTCTAACCTCCGCCAATATACACCAAATCTCGCTTTTCCACCCACAAATTTTCGTCGCCTCGCCTCCACTGTCTCCGTCGACTCGATATGTCACTGATTAAAACTCGTCTTTTTAGTTTCTCTACTCACACGAAACGACTCCTCCACTCACCTATTCAATTCACATCTTACCGGAAAGTAGAGACAATGTCGCCCTCGACTCTCGGAATCGCTTCAACAGTCGCCGGAATCACATCACGAGTCGCCGGATTTTCGCCTCCAAAAAGAGAGAAACGACTCTTCGCTTTCTATGTGATTACGGTTTGATTTTCAAAAGATATGTTTTCGTTTTTCTATGGTTAATCTTTTATTCGATTACTCCTATTCTTTTTATTTTAATAAGTAAAACATTAAATAAATGGCACTCACGTAATTAAAAATATAACCGGATGAACTTTTGTAATTTCCTTATCTTTTTAGGCTATTGTAGTTCTACCAAATTTGTATGGGCTTCTTTGGTTATTAACACAGGTTTAGGTGCCAGTTTTGTTTTTTTCAATATATATTAACCTACAAATACATACAAAAATGCATCTTTTATTTTCTTGTCGCGGGTAAAAATATTGAGTTATACATTATGGCGGGTAAACATGTACAAGATTAAGGTGAATATATATATATGATTTGTTGCCCTCTCTCGTTTTTATTCTCTCCGCCGCTGGTGCCTCGGACGTGAGCTTATTCATTTTCACTAGTTCTTTGTGAGTTACTCTTTTTCAATGATTATTATATGGCTTTGTCTTTATACGTGAACTGTGATGTGTTTTATATAAACTCTTCTATATAATATGCTAATTAATCTGATTATTTTTGTGATGGTGTGTCTATGTGTAAATTTTCTCCCTACGATGATGTGTTTTTGTGCATAGAATACACATTTTTTATGATATGTCGTTGTGGTGCTTATAATTATGTTTTGTGTAGGGTTTTGATAATGGATTGCATTGTTAAAGAAAATGAAGAGAACGAGTAATTTTAAGTTAGATATTGATATTATGTTTCTGCTTTTGTCGACCATTGCGAGGATTCAATATTTCGCACTGCAGATACCACACCAAATAAGAAAACCAGCTACTAGACTTGGACATTAATACATACAAAAAGCATCGGTTGAGGAGGAACGCGACACTTTTCGACATATGTATCACATGTATCCAGAAGCATTTTTGAAACTGTGCTCTATTTTCAGAATGGAGATTGGTTTAAAAGACACAATATTTGTTTTAGTTGAAGAAATGCTTGCCACATTTTTGTTCATTGTTGGGCAGAATTCAAGGTACATTCAATTAGAAGATAGATTCCAGAGATCAAGATTCTCAATAAGTACGAGCTTTAACACAATTCTGAAGGTGTTAAAAGCACTTGCTCCGAAGTATATGGCTAAACCCGGGCTTGGAGTGCCTACAAAAATAAAAGACAGCACACGATTTTATTCTTATTTTAAGGTATGAGATTGTTTTCTTGTGCTTGTTTTCTAGTATTTCGGAAAGCTATACGGCTAATCTTATGTTTCTATTTTTCTTAGGACTGTGTGGGGGCTATTGATGGAACTCATATCCTTGCAATGATAACAGGACAAGACTCGGCTAGCTACCGTAATCGTAAAGGAAAACTATCACAAAATGTGTTGGCTGCATGTAATTTCAATTTAGAATTTACATACATTCTTAGCGGTTGGGAAGGTTCAGCTTACGACACAAAGGTACTAAATGATGCTTTAACAAGAAACACAAACAAATTAATAGTTCCTGAAGGTACGTCACAACATTATGATGAAAAAAATATTCTTTGTTATCTTGTTATTCATTTTAAATTTATATATATATTACTTATATTTGTATGCTTTTTATATTCTAGGAAAATTTTATTTAGTTGATTGTGGATTCATCAATCGTCGTCAATTTTTAGCTCCATTTCGAAGTACTCGCTATCATCTCCAAGATTTTAGGGGACAAGGAAAAAATCCAGTAAATGCAAATGAGTTGTTTAACCATCGTCACTCTAGCTTGCGAAACGTAATAGAGAGGATTTTAGGCATATTCAAGTTAAGATTTCTCATCTTTAAATCTGCACCACCCTTTCCATATAAGACGCAAGTAGCGTTAGTACTTGCTTGTGTTGTTTTACATAATTATCTTGGTAGAGAATGTTTCTTCCGGAAGAAGATGGGAATAATGAGGAAGAAAATGATGTTGATGAAAGATATGATGATGGGAATAATGAGGAAGAACAGCTTCATGGTACTCAAGAACAACAAAGAGTGCTTGCTAATAACTGGAGAGCAATTATAGCGGCAACCATGTGGACATATGCTATAAATATGGGGTCATGATTCATTAATATATTAGATTGTCTCTATTTTTCTGTTGGGATCCGTTTTTTATCCAATACTTTCTACTAAGAAATGCTTTGTCTCCTTTGGCTACAATGCCTATTTTTCTCATAAATTACCAGTGTGAAAGAAGTGTAGGTAAATGTGATTCTTCAATGATGTTGTCTTTGCCAGCAACTTGATCCAGTTTTTGTCAAATCTTGTTTAACAATTGAGGTATGGTTACGATCTCTACTATATCTCTACCATCCATGGCGAATTTGGATGCGTTAACCGACACCACCAAAAACCATATCCATGAGGAAAAGGCTTCACATAAGTCCTGACAGATGAGCTTTGTCATCATCGTCTTATAAGATACAAACGTCGTCGAGTTCAAATGTTAATCTTCTTGACGTACAACTTCATATACAAGTTTCTATCTCTTTCTTTTTTTCTTTTAAATTATCCATAAGTATCCTAAACTTTAAAATAATAATCAAATCTCACCAAATCACAAGTTATTTCTTTTTAAATCTTTAACAAATAACCCAAAATTCTACAATCTACACTCAAATCTCTCAAAATTCTAAAATATTAAAATCTCACCAAATCTCCTAAAATATGCAGTTCAATACACCTCCTAAGATTAGCTCAAATGAGCCAATTCGAGGGACAATTGCTTACATACTTCACGAGAAATGGTCTGGTATGAGCTTTGCATGCCAAAGAGTCCGCTTTTACATTCAAATTTTGTGGTATAAGAAATAAAGAAAAGTTCAAAAATTCTTCCCTGTCGATTTTGATGTCATCCATGTATGCAGAGAGCGCCGGCCACCCGTAGGGAGAAGACACCATCTTCACCAAGTCTGAACAGTCGGTAAGGAACATTACGTCTCTGTGATCATGGCCAATCATGCATCGCATCGCCCATACTAGAGCTTCTACTTCTGAATGGAGTGGAGAAAGACTTCTGCGGAGATTGGAGGCTCCCATTGTCGTCGAAGAATCTTGAGCGTGCTGACAGACCCATCCTAACCCTGGATACAAATTTTTATCCTTCCAAGATCCATCAATGAAGCACCGATACCCTGAAAAACTGGAAGGTAGAAATTCCAGACAGACTTGCGTCCGAGTGCTCATTACAAAATGAGCTGTAGGATATTCCAGCTCCTTAATCTGCGCCTCAGACCATATTTTTGCCTCATCCTTAGCAACCCTTACTGTATCCATGGGATTCATATCCACATTCTCATAAATTTTTGAATCCTGAACCTTCTAAATATACCACATTAGCCATGGACTGAAATCATGATTGCCCCCATTGGATAATAAATGAAAAATATAATCCACGTTTGCATACACCGATGTAGTGGGAAAAGATATAAAACCCACTGGAATACTTGCCAATGCCCAAGATTGACGCGCTGGTGAGCATTTAAATATTACATGATTAACCGTTTTCGTTTGTGCTCCACATCTGCTACATGTAGGATCACAGTTTATTCCCCTCTGGCTTAAGCTAGCCAAGACCGAAATGCACCCCGTTAGTACCTGCCACATAAAATGTTTTATCTTTGGTGGGCATCGCAGCTTCCATGCTCTTGCTAGTAGTGCTGTAATATCTGACCCACACACCTTAGGTGCTAGGCAGCTTGGATCCACATCCACCAGTCTAGTACCAAGCATGATGGGATTGATCAAAGCAACATCCTCCGGTGTAAAAAACTCATTAAGCATATCCAAGCACCAAGAATTCGTTTGACGATAAACTAAGTGTCGTATATGTAAAGACGAGTCCATAAGTGAACCGTTACTTAAGGCTAGTCTTGGGAATTGAGCAGGAATCAAGGGGTATGTCCAAACAGAGACAGAATCCCCCGATTCAACCCGATTAATAAGCCCTCTACTAATCAGAGATCTAGCGGAAGTGATACTTCTTCAACCATATGATAGCCTGTATGACTTTATCGGATCCATCAGATGAGAATTCTGATAGTACCTAACTTTAAAAACCTTTGCAAAAAGCAAAGCTAGTAACACCGAATTGAAGTCATTTACATCGCGAAACCTTAACCCACCCATGCTCTTACTTGAACATAATTCATTCCATGCTCGCCAATGCATACCCCTTGATTGACCATTGGTAATATGAAGCATGATATAACATAAGTTGGTAAAACAGAGGCCACCGACTTGATCATCACTTCCTTTCCCCCTTGGACAACAGTTTGGCTCACCAACCGTTTGTATGGCTACTTAATTTGTTACGTACAAAAGAGAATACTTGCGTTTTTGCTCCCCCTAAACTTTCAGGTAGACTCAAGTAAGAACCCATACCTCCGACATTTGTAATCCTTAAGACCTCCTTAACTTCCTCTTTAGTGAACTCCGTAACTGTGTGACCACACTGTAGAGATGATTTAGTGAAATTAATTTGTTGCCCCGACACCGTCTCATACTTCTTTAGAATTCCCAGGACTACCGCACATTATTCTTTATTTGCTTTGCAGAAAAATAAGCTATCATCAGCAAACAGCAAATGAGATATAGGCGTGCACTTATTTGCCACCTTAATTCCTGTTATGGATTTATCGAGTTCCGCCTTCCGAATGGTTGCGATTAAAACCTATGTGCAAAGAAGGAATAGATATGGTGAAAGTGGGTCTCCTTGCCTTAGTCCTCTGCTTGGTTTAATTGATCCCTTGGGGTGACTATTAATTAAATCCATGTACTCCACCGATGATATACAAAACACCGTTCTATGAATTCCCACTCCACCCTATCACACGCCTTACTTATATCAGTTTTATGGCGACAAACTTACTCTTACAAGAAGCGTTAGTTCGGAGACCATGAAACATTTTCTGTGCTACTAAGATATAATTAACCGCCGGTTAACGGTTATGATTTTCTTTAACCATAATCTTAACCATTATATATACGGTTAAGACGGTTACGGTTATATACGGTTACGGTTAATTACGGTTACGGTTAAATACGGTTACGGTTATTTGATTATTATTATAATGTTAATATTAGAGGCAAAATTATATAATTCTAACTTTTATAATAATAATAAAATAATATATGAGATAATATTTATTTTACAAATAAAATAGATGTGATTCAAATATTTATAGTAAATTTGTTAAATAATTCTGAGTTGTTGCTTATACAAAATAAATGATTTGGTTAATGAAAAATAAAATTTTAAAATCGGTTAGATTTATTAGAAGACACAATAAACCATTTAAACTAACGTTTTATTTAGAAAATTTAAGTAACAAAAACCTATATTTAATAATATAGATGATGTTTATTAAAAACTATTTTTAAAAAAAAAACTGGTAAGCTAATTAGAAAAATTTAGTTACTATCTTCTTCTGATCTCGTTGAAGATACATCACTATCATCAATATCTTCTGATTCTTCATCATCTCGAACGAATTCTTGTTGTCTATAATCAGCCCTCGTCCAATCATCGAGACATGCTTGAGCTTCAAGAGAATCTGGAGTCAATCTTGCTCGAGTTTCATCTAATATTTGACCACCCATGCTAAAAGCTCTCTCGACCGAAACGGTAGAAACTGGTGAAGAAAGAACGTCTTTGGCGACCATGGCTAGAATGGGATAATGGGATTGATGACTCTTCCACCAGTGAATGATTTGAAAGCTATTACCTGCATCTGCATCACTAAACTCAAAATTAGTAGTTAAGTATTTCTCAATTTCAGCAATATTACCTTGTGATGGTCTTTGTTGTTTCTGTCGCCGCATCCTTTCTGCAAGACTTAACACAGAAGTTGATAAAATATCATTTTGTTGAGATGACTCACTTACCTGTGGTGCCATATGCTTATATAATCTATAATATTCGTCATATATACGTTCTATGTCGTTTCTTGTGTTTGAAATAATGCTAGGAATGCTAATAGTATTAGACAAATGCAATAAACGATAATAAACAGTGAGGTAGTCAAATAAGCCATCAAATTTAGTTCGAGGATCAAAAACTGACGCAAGCAAATTAAGTGGTGGAATTTTTCTATAATATTTTATCCATTTTTCTCTCATGCTTTCTATGAAAGATGACAAAACAATATTATCTTCATGTGCATGCATCACATCAGCAATATTAACACATTCATATAAAAGTAAATGACTAGTAGGATAATAAACACCAGATAATAAATACGTTGCATCATTAAAACATTTTAGTAATTGTAAAAGTGCACTACAATCATCCCAATGAGTTGGCCACAAAGTTAGAGAACTACAATGTTGCTGAATAAAACTACACAATAAATCTTTATAACCAATGGAACCAACAAGCATATTGTATGTTGAATTCCAACGAGTAGGAACATCTCTAGAAAATCTTTTGGGAGATACGTTATGCATTTTACAAAATCGAAACCATTTTTTCATTAACTGTGGATGCCCCCATAAATAATTCAAAGCAGTTTTAATGGGTGAAACAAGATTACTTTGAGAAACCAATAAACCATCTTGAACACATAAATTTATAACATGACAAATGCATCGAACATGAAAATATTTTCCACCTAAAATAGGACTACAAATGTTTATTAATTCATCAACAGAAGCAGTATTAGCGGATGCATTGTCAAACGAAATAGAAAATATTTTGCTTGTTAACTTGTATTCATCTAAAATTATTTTTATTAATTTGAAAATATTATCGGATGTATGTCTTTCATCAAAAACTCGAAAAGCAATAATTCTCTTTTGAATAATCCAATCACTATCAAGCCAATGACAAGTAATGCCCATATAATGATGTATCTGCCATGGATCACTCCAAATATCGCAGCAAACTGAAACATTATTATGTAAACCAGAAAACAAATTTTCTAAATATTTTTTTTTGTTTCGATAAACTGATTTTAGTGTACGAGTAAGAGTAGTTCTAGGAACTCTCTTAGCTTGAGGATTTAATGCTTTAACACAATAATTATTAAAACCAATTTTTTCCCCAAAACTAAATGAAAGATGGTCAACAGCAACCATTTTTGCTAATTTTATTCGATTTTTCTTATCTGAATAACGAAAATTCAAAAGATTAGCAGAAGTAGTTTGGCTACCTTCATTATTATATTTGTCAGGATGACTGTGACGCAAATGATATGTATATGACCCATATCCCGAACCCTTGTTCCAACAAAATTTTCTAGTGCAATAGTTACAGCATGCTTTCAATAAACCATTAATTTTTTCTTTTCGAAAGTGTACCTTGAATATGTCGGAAGCATTTGGACGTGGTTTTCCAGAGTTTATGTTGGCTTGTTCTTCAGTTGCACTTTCTTGAGTATTGATGGCTGGTAGTGAGTTACGAACATCATCCGTTGGTGTGCCGATATTAGATAGAAATGAGCTCGAAGACATTTTCAAACAAAACAAAAATTTTTAAAAGTATAACAAAGCAAAAGCCTTAACGTTACGTTGAAAAGAGTAAGAGAAGATTAGTTTTTGTTTTAGAAATATTTAGAATACGTAACACTATTTATAGAAAATTTGGTTACTATAACAATGGAAAAGATCTTTGAAAAATATAAAATCTCAACAAACTTTAGTGACTCGGTGACAAACAAACAAAGACTATTCTTCTCTAATCTAATGGAGAGACGTTGGTGACTTGGTCATAAAATTTTGCAATATAAATTAAAACAGAAGAAAGACTAATAAAACACAATTTAAATAGTGTTACTATGGTAAGTCAATAAATTTAAACGTTAATTAATGAAGCAATTAAAGAAGCAACCAATGAGAGAAGTAAGGAAACAGTCGATAAATGAGTTAACAAAATCACTTTTTCTCCTTCTTTCCAGCTTCCAAGCTGTGCATTAAAATGATATTTGATATATAGCTTTATATTATAAATTAAATTATTATATGTTTTTTTCTTCTTCTTTTGTTATTAATTTTTCTCAAGTCTATACAAATTTACAATCTAATTCAAAAAGAATTATAAAGTTTTTGGTCAAAATATTCTAAAATCCTAATGCTACTCCATCGTGAGTTCGTTACTTGTATTATATTACAAACTCATTATATAGCTACAATCAAGTTCTTTCATGTTTAAACAAAATCTGAAACTAAATATGGAGCAAGGAGAACGCAAATCACAAGAACTTCCACCCATTAGTAAGACAAATCCTCACATATTTGATCTAAACAAACCGTTTTATGAAGAAGAAGAGCTTCATCCCAACGAAGTATTAGAAGAAAAGAAACAAAAAGCAGAGAATATAGAATCGATCAAGAAGACAAGTTCTAGCACTGTTCATAATTTCAATCTGAACGACCTGTATTACGAAGATGGAAAAAAATGTGTAATGAAGGAAGCTAGGCGGGAGATGCTGAAGATTTATTTGCCTAAATATTTTAACGTTTGGATTTTTTTATTATTATATGAGATTAATTCAATAAATAATCGTCTTTTATTATTCTCTACCATTTTTGCATCAAATTATTATCTGATTATATTGTTTTGTTTGGACAGTGAGTATTGCATTTACAAGTATTGTTGGAGGTTCTCGAAATCTGGGTATTGGATCGAAACTGAGAAACTCAACATCAAATGCACACAAAAATAAGATTAAAATAGTTTAGTATAAAATATTTTGATTATTCACAAGTTTAACTTGTTGTATTGCTTTTAATAAGGTGAAAATCTTATCCAAATATTGGATGTCTTTTTTCATTGTATACAATTATATTTATAATTTATTTTAAAGATTTAAATCTTCGGTTAACCGTGCGGTTAACCGTACGGTTAACCGGCGGTTTATTACGGTTACGGTTAATTAACGGTTACGGTTAGTGTTTTTTTTAACCGTAACTAATTTATTTATACGGTTAACGGTTAAGATTTTTAACCGGTTTAAACGGTTACGGTCCGGTTACGGTTGATAAACGGTCCGGTTACGGTTAGAAATACGGTTAAGGTTAGCTTTTGGTCATGCCTACACATAACTACTACCATCAACTCCAATCACACTGTATTCGTGAAAATAGTTGTTTAGTTCAGTCACCGGTAAGAGCTTTGCGTCTGAACATCTATCGTGCAACAACTTCTCAACAAAAGGGACTAACTTCTGCTCTATTGGTGTCTCTATAGATATTTTCCTATATTTATTAAACCATTCAGCTAGTTTGGCAACAATCGCATCTATCATTGGTAGTAAAGCGTATGCCCTTAAGAATCTAAAGACACCATTAATAGATTCAACTGTATTAGTTGTATCAATGTTGTATCTAGCTCCTGGATAGAAACATCGTGCCCATTTATGTTGTCCTACGTGATTATCAAGATAAGTATCTGCAGCTGTAAACCTTTTACTGAAATCAGCATAGAGTTTCTCAAACTCAGACTCGGTGTAAGCCTTCGCAACTTGCATGAACGTCGTCGCAACTACATCTCTGTTCACGTTCTTACAGCTCAGTTTAACATTCTGAGACAAGTGATAAATACAATATCCATGATGAGACAACGGATACACCGTACTTATTGACATGATCAAGCTTTGATGTCTATCAGAACAGAAGACCAACTCAGTACAATCTGGTATAACTGATTTCAATTTACTGAAAAACCAAGTCCAACTTGCATTATTCTCACTGTCAACTACACCAAATGCAATTGGATAATGGTGGTGATCCGGATCTTGAGCTGAAGCCACGATTAGTACTCCACCATATACATTTTTAATACTGGTTGCATCCACAATGATCACCTTTCTCATGGAATTGAAGCCTTCAATGCACGCCCCCAAGGCGAAAAAAAAATATTTAAACCTCTGGGCTTCATCCAATTCAACAAATGAAACTGTACCTGGATTCATCTTCTCCAACATGTGCATATAACAATAAACCAACTTATAACTATCCTCTGCGGTACCACGAAGGTCAGCTGCAGCTAGCTTTTCCCTCTATTTGCGGTTGAGTATGACACTTTGATACCAACTTTTGATTGAACCAAAGGAATCAGATTTTTTGGAGTTGGAGTGTCTATCAGACAAGGGAAATCTTCACGCAAAACAGATGCAACTAAATGAAATGTGCCTCTCCTTTTTTTACTCATTGTACTTGTTTCTGACCGTAAGCATGTATGTATCTTAGTGTAAGTTCTGACCAAGAAACTGTCTGCATTCCCATTCCTTGCTGCTCGTAAAGCCCACTTGCAACCCTTTCTAAATTCTGAGCATTTAAGCACAAACAACATAGGATCCGACTTTATTATAACAAACTCAAAACAGTTCTTGTGCGCAGCTTTTTCAACCAAATCTTTAATTACTTGCTTGCTTTCAAAATTCTTGCCGGATAGTCACATCCAAACCATCTTCCCACTCACGCTTTACAACCGGTGTAATCTCTGCAGCAGGTGTGATCTCAGAAGGTGTGATCTCAGCAACAGATGTGCCATCTTATACTATTGCTCGTTCTTCAGACTGTTCTTCATAACGAATCATGTTCCCATCTCTCCCATCACTATTTTCCGCCATCTCATGACTTTTAAACGGCTCGCTTTCATCAAGGAACATGGTCCCATTTGTCGCTCTACTACTTGAAATATGCTCCTCATTGAGTGAACAACCTACACTTCCCCGACTCTTCTCATACCCCTAATTTACGACTTCGACATGCAAAACTTCGAAATGATCTTCATTCATATCCATATAACACATAACATCATCATCATCAAATATGTATATTGGTCTCTTAGGCTCCACTGATTTTGGAACGTAACTCAATTTCAGCTCAGTCGTTGTTTCATCACCATTCGCCTTCCCGCATATCTTGTTCACCACTGCAGAATAAGTGACCTCCTCTGTCTCCATTCTAAGAGATTGATGAACTTAATCTCTTGAACTCCATCTTGGTTCATTTTCTCTTGTTGCATAATATCCCCCATAATCATATATTATG
>NW_006238918.1:11874230-11900966 GCF_000375325.1 Capsella rubella
GAAATAGAATAGGATAACTAACATTATAATCTCTGTCGTGTTCATAATTATACCAAGTTATACCAAAGAGTACCATTTGTACTACAAGTTTTACCATTATAGTTATACCAAGTTGTGCCCGAATAGTTATACCAAGTTCTACCAGTTGTGCTACAACGCACTACTAAATTCAGAATACATTCCTACGATTCAATTCAATTGAACTGTTACAATGCACACATTCTGAGAAATAGTCCACCCAATTCGACTCATATCCCTAATTGACAATGAGGATAAGAAAAATCGGATCAAATCCAAATCTACAATGTTAATAGTTCAATAGGGAACAAATACAATCCACAACATTATGATTTTTCATGCCAACGAGTTTTGAATTTAACAATGGATACGAATAAGTGTATTACCTCTGTTGTTGGGTTGCTTCTCGTGTTGATGAGAGAGACGATGGAGTTAAACGGAAGAGGAGCTCGATCGTGGTTGAAGATGAAGAAGAGATCGTGGTTGAAGATGAAGAAGAGAGAAGATGGTGGTGGAGTGGGGTCCGCGTCCATTTCATTTTTCCTTTTTTATTTAATTAAATCAATCAATAAGGAGGGGAAAATTTGTCCTTTATTTAGTCAATATAAGTCAAGGGGTACTTAGAATATACAAGGGTAGGCAAGTATATAAATTATGGTCAAAGGGCACAACAGATTTTAGTTCTCCATCAGCTGAGTAAGTTGGACTAAAATATATGGTGCCCTTTGACTAAAATCTCTATTCTCCTAAGGGTTTAACCAAAGGGGAAAAAAAGATAATTAAAAAAATCGAAAATTGGTTAAAATACAAACTTATCCTCACTAAAATAAAACAATTACAGATCCAACCACCCTATATCCGAAAACCCATATCACTATCGGATATCCATCGGATCCTTTACCTCTTTGTCTTCCTCTTCATCGTTTCAAAAATCAAAAATCCCCCAAACTCTAAGTGTTTTGAAAAATCTGAAAATCACAAGCAGTTCGAGTATAACTAAGGACAACCCGAGATAGGATAAGTCAAAACCTTCAATTATTTGGGTATTTTATGTTAGATCCACTTGAATGTTATCGATTTAGGTGTTCTCGATTTAGGTTTTGTCGATTTAGGTGTTGATTTCGTTTATTACTCGAGTATGTTGTAATTTGCGATTGTTGGTTTTGTGTCAAGGAGAAGAGAAGAATGGTGCATACAAAGAACGCAAGCTTTAACAAAGAAACATATCCAGTAGGTGAAGCCGAATAGCCAACAGATGCAATCGTAGAAGAAGATGAGACTCGTCGAGATGATTCAGAAAAAACAAAGTCAAATCCGAAATTAGATTCTGGGGATTCAACGGTATGTACAATTTGGATATAATGGTACAACTTGTGTGAACTCGTTTTTTTACTAAGAAATTGAAAAGGTACAACTTAGGAGAACTTGGTATAACTAGTTTATTTCAATTCGAAATTCAAAAGGTACAACTTGGGAAAACTTAGTATAACTATGTTGTTTTGCAGGAGTTCGAGGAGGGAACAGAAGTAATGCAACCGCTGAACATGTACTTCAATCTGTCCGGGTACATGAAGCCATTCAAGCTATCTGCTAAGTGTTATATCACAAGGACAGTGAACTTCTTGAGAGCTCACCTTAAGTCCCATGAGTTGGACTGGTTCCTAGGACACCTTAAGTCCCATGAGAAGGATAATTGATGATCTATTCTGGTTAAGTTGTGAACTCTTGAGATTGGTTTGTTTAATGTTGGGTTTTTGAGTCATTTTATATGTGAACTCTTTGTATTGGTTTATGGATTGATGTGTTTTTGGATGTGTTTTGAACTATTCTAGTAAGTTATATGTTGTTTGTTAAGTTTCTAAGTTCCCATTATTCAACTGCATTTAAAAGATCAACTTGGTAAAACTACATAGTAGTTGTACCATTACAAAATACTAGTTTTACAACCAAAAATTACAACCCAAATACACAAAGTAAGTTCTAAGTTACCAACAAAGCTAAGCCAATAAGGAAAGGGAAAAGTTACAATCAAACCAAGGAAATCAACCAGCTAGTTTTATACTTAGTTGTACAACTACGAAGAACAAGTTATACTTAGTTGTACTACGAAGAACAAGTTATACTTAGTTGTACTACGAAGAACAAGTTATACTTAGTTGTACTACGAAGAATAAGTTATAAAAGACGAAATTGCACCAACCTAGAAAGAAAGAAGGAGAAGAAGTGAAGAGAGTAAAAGGACAGTAAACCCTAGTTACACCCGATTCCCGATTCCCTCTTTCAATTTCAATTTGAAATTGAATTTTTTAAAAATTCTTAAGTGTAGGAAAAATAAAAATAAAAAATAAAAGTACCAAACAACAAACACGTGTAGCCGCCAAAAGACACATGTGTAGCCGCGAAAATGCACTAGTTGTACCAAAGTTACAAGTTGTACTCGTTTTGGCAAGTTGTACTTTTTCATTTTTTTTGTTCTAATTAGTTATACAATGTTTAAAAGAAATATTTTTAGTTGTACACATGATTTTAATTAATTAAGGTACATATACCACATGTACAAGCATAAATATTTTTGAAAACATTTGTTTCTTAGCTTTTCTAATTATATGTTGTTTGCAATGAGAAAGTGACCCTTAATGTGTAAGGTATTTCTTGACAAACTTAGAATATGATGATATCTATAGTGAAATATAATAATAAAAATCATGATTCCTTATTTTATATATATATTGGATAACATGATGAAATTATAATTCAGTTCATATTTATATTTATTAAGTTTTCTATATTTAATTTCAATTCATGTTTATTAAAAATTCAAATAAATCCTGATTATTTGATTAATTAAAATAAATCCTTATTTTGATTATTTAAATATTTTTTAAATATAAGAATATAGATTTTTATTTAAAAATATATATCTATTTAAATATCATTAAAACAAGTTGACTTAAGAAAGTCCGAAAATCAAATTCAAATTTATTCAAGTTGTACCATAACAAAAACAAGTTTGCACCTAATTGTTCAAATAGGATATTACATCAAAATACAATCAATCAACTTCGGAAAACCCTGACTCTCAAATCAGCTCGCGATGGTAGATTTCTTCTTCCTGCGTCCATGTTCTCCTGTTGATTTCCGACATATCTTGTTCACCACTGCAGAATAAGTGACCTCCTCTGTCTCCATTCTAAGAGATTGATGAACTTTAGCTTTTGAGTTCCATCTTGGTTCATTTTCTCTTGTTGCATAATATCCCCCATAATCATATATTATGATTTTTCGATGGTTTTTACTCATTGTGCCATGAAATAGAATAGGAAAACTAACATTATAATCTATGTCGTGTTCATAGTTATACCAAGTTATACCAAATAGTACCATTTGTAATACTAGTTTTACCATTATAGTTATCTCATGTTGTGCCCGAATATTTATACCAAGTTCTACCAGTTGTACTACAACGTATATCACTACTAATTTTCGAATACATTCCTACGATTCAATTCGATTGAACTGTTACAATGCACACATTATGAAAAATAGTTGACCCAATTCGACTCATATCTCTATTTAACAATGAGGATAAGAAAAATCGGATCAAATCCAAATCTACAATGTTAATAGTTCAATAGGGATGAACAAAATACAATCCACAACAACTCTATTTCATGCCAACAAGTTATGAGTTTAACAATGGGTATGAATAAGTGTATTACCTCAGTTGTTGGGTTGCTTCTCGTGTTGATGAGAGAGATGATGGAGTTTAATGGAGGAGGCGCTCATCGATTTAGCTATGGAGGAGGAGGATTGGGATTCCGGTGGAGATCGGGTTTGAAGGAGAGAGAAGATGAAGATTTCGAGTGGGGTCCATGCCCCTTTTTCTTTTTCTTTTTTTGTTTAAATTAATTCAAATAGTAAGAAGGATAAAATATGTCATTATTTAAGTCAACATATGGTTCAAAGGTAGTTAGAACATAGGAGGGTATAAAAGTATATATATTTTAGTTAAAGGGCATGAGAGATTTTGTTCCGAGTAAGTTTATCGTTTTTTTCATGGCTCATTCTTCTCAATGATCGCACCAGAAACAACTGAGAGAAAGATTTGGTAAAATTTTCCCGAATCCGTTTTGCTTCTCGGAAATTTATGACTCAAATCGATTGGAGAAACCAAAGTTTAGATAATGTTACGTTTCAGTGTGTTAGAATAAGATTTGTGTGTATCATTAAGGATTTACTTGGCAAAAAATGGCTATAGCTTTTAGAAATCTTTGAATCAAGTTCCTTTAGTGAATCAAAGTTAACAGCTTTAGTTGTCTAGTTAATTGGCAATGGCTGATATGTATTGCTCTGAGATAAATCTACTTATAAACACTTTCAGACCAAAAGTAATATTTCTGGCTTTTTGAATCCTGAACTCTTTGTGTATTGGTTGGGATTTTGGATTTGAATCAGTCACATGCTTCTGGTTTATGGCTTTCAGTGATTCTCTTCATGGAAACTCTTTAAAGTTAACAGCTTTTTGCTTCATTGTGTCATCTTCATGCCTCTAGTTTTAGCTTATTTGAAAAAATCGTTTAAACCCTTTTGTAGTAGAGTAGCTTCTATGGCGTCTTTGCTTTATACTGATGATGATCTGAAAGATAGGTGTCCTTTTGTATCTTATCTTCTATGTGACCCTCTTTGGTTTGGCTCTGAATTTATAATTCCACTGTTTTTTGTTTTGATTTGATTTTCAATGTATCTCCATTACAATGCAATCTCTAGTTGTTCACACTTGTTAAAGACTTTTGATTTAGAGTTAGTGTTTTAAAAGTAACAGGTAGCTTATGTGAAAAGAAGCTAACAATGTCGCAAAGCCTGATTTCAATTTATGCCTAAGAAAAGCGAAATGTCCAAACACATTTTTTCAACTTTGGACGTCAGGTACCCTAGGCAATCATCACCAATGACACAAAGACAATGAGATTCATTATAAAAAGCCAATGAGTTAGTGTTTTATGTGTTTTCTGGTTTGTGTACGTAGTTAGTCAACTAACTCATGAATGTGTTGTTCTTTGAAGGTATTGTTGTCTGGTATGTGTACTTAGTCTACCAAACTCATTTCGTTTGTAACTTCTGGTTCTTCTTCTTAGTTTCTTAAGTCACTCTAGTTGATTCACTCTAGTTGATTAAGCTTTTTTGCAGCTTTAATTTGTTAAGCATGTTATGTGATCTCAATTGGTGTTTGTCTGTTGCGTTTTTGCAGCTTTTTTGCAGATTCTAATTAGTTTCTTCAGTCACTCTTGTCTTTTAAGTTTCGTTTAGGGTTTAATATCAGTTAAAGACTCTTGATTTTGATGTTTTGGTTTGTAACAGGACAGTGCATCGATTGTTATAAAGCAACCAAAGAGATCTGAGGCAACCCTTTTCTCCTCTGGTTAGTTCTTTTAAAACCCTTTTCTTGTTGTAGTTTTATATTTCTTTCTGATGTTTGGTTTAATTAATTAATTTAATGTTTGGTTTTGGTACTTAAGAACTGGTAAGCCTTGTTATAAGCAGAACTTCTTGATTAATTTATTTCCCATCTCTTTGTTTTGCTGAACTATATAAGATGAGGCTGATCCTCCTGCAATGAATCTAACCTTGATGCATTTCACCTCACATACCATTTCTTTACAATTTCCTCAATATGGTTTCTGAAATTGGAATGAGTTATGTGTAATGCTGTTTCTGTATTTGTATTCTCTGATCTAAGGCTTTCTCTACTACTCTAGTAGAGAACATGTTACATGTTTCAGATTCTAATCATGTTTTGGGAGTTCTTGTTTCAGATTTGTAGTGATGATGAAACTGTTTGCATCTCTTGTTTGCTTTCTTTTATAATTGGGAGTGAATTGGCTTTTTGTAATCTTGTTTCTAGTTTTGTTTTAGGGTTCAATTGTAAGCTGTTGATGTGGATTCTTATTATTCAATTCGTCTTCATCATGATTTCAAGTTTCTTGCATGGTAGTTTTGTTTGTTGATGTGCTGGTTGTATTATGTTTGTTGTTGTGGCATTTTAAGATACTGAGTTTGTATTATGTTTATTTTTGTGTGAATGTAGCCGTGTGTGCGGGAACTCCCATTTTAAGAAGTCTTGTACATGAGCTTCTTCTCTTACGTCATCAA
This sequence comes from Capsella rubella, assembly GCF_000375325.1. Lineage (NCBI taxonomy): Eukaryota > Viridiplantae > Streptophyta > Magnoliopsida > Brassicales > Brassicaceae > Capsella > Capsella rubella. The sequence continues at coordinate 11,880,399 of NW_006238918.1, forward strand.
TGGAAGCTTCTGTACCGGAAGAGGTGCTTCAGCCGCTGCTCCATGCTTCGGATTTATCATACTCTCTAGAAGATTGCTTGAAGTTTCTTCAAGAGTCTTCCAAGACCGATTCAGGCCGCTCTGATCTCGCTTCCAAGGCTATCCTTCCTTATATCTTTCGTCTTCTTCAGATTCTTCCTTACCCATCTTCCCGCAACTATCTCAATCTCTCTCTGAAAGTCCTCCGAAACCTCTGCGTTTCGAATCAAAACTCTTTCGTCGACCATGACGGTTCAGCTATCGTCTCAGACTTGCTTGATTCCGCGATTGCAGAGAAAACCGCAGATTTTGAGACTGTTCGGTTCGGGTTGCAGGCTCTAGCGAACGTTGTATTGTTCGGCAAGAAACGTCAGAGAGATGTGTGGATGCGATTTTTCCCGAAGAGGTTCTTCTCAATCGCTAAGATTAGGCGGTTTGAAACCTGTGATCCTCTGTGTATGATTTTGTATGCTTGCTTTGATGGAAGCTCGGAGCTTGCTTCAGAGGTTTGCAGCAGTGATGGGCTCAGCATCGTCGCTGAGGCTATACGGACTTCATCTTCTCGTAAATTACGTTTTATCATTTTGAAAACCCAAATCTTGTTGATGTTGTCTGATTCAAAAAAAAAAAACCAAATTCTTTGTTATTTGTTGTAGTTGGGTCTGTGGAGGATTATTGGCTCAAGTTAATGGTATCAAGAATGTGTGTTGAAGACCATTGTTTCCCTCAGCTCTTCTCCAAGTTATGCAAAGTTGATTTGGTTCTTGGTCACAAGGATGACGAACATGAGACGTTCTTTACATCAGAGCAAGCCTTTCTTCTGAGGATGGTGTCTGATATTGCAAATGAGCGGATAGGAAAAGTGTCAATCCCCAAGGATACAACTTCTTTCATTCTGGGAGTATTCAAGCAATCTGTTGCCGTTTTTGATTTTGCTTCTAGCCAAAGATCCGAGCTTCCTACGGGTTCAACTATAGTAGACGTAATGGGTTACTCTCTCGTAACAATAAGGGATGCTTGCGCTGGAGGAAGCCTTGAAGAGCTCAAGAAAGACAACAATGATTCAGTTGATACTGTTGAATTGCTCTTGTCCTCTGGACTAATACATCTCCTCCTTGATCTTCTTCGCAAACTTGATCCTCCAACAACAATTAAGAGGGCTCTAAACCAGAGTCCTACTACTTCTTCTTCTTCATTAAAACCCTGTCCATACAGAGGATTCAGGAGAGATATTGTGTCTGTGATTGGGAACTGTGCGTACAGAAGGAAAGAGGTACAAGATGAGATCAGGGAGAGAGATGGGCTCTTTCTATTGTTGCAACAGTGTGTGACCGATGATGAGAACCCTTTTTTGAGAGAATGGTGTTGGATAATTCCAGTAACTTGAGGAACAAGTTAAGGAGATCACAAACAAGATTTAGATAAGGGGTAGCTTATTCAGATAAGGCTTTGTGTGTTGTTATCCTAATCCAAATAGAACAAGGAGTTGTCTTGTTTCTATATAAATACAAGGGCCTATGAAGAGATGTTTCATAGAGCTTGAGAAAGAGATTTAGTTTTTGAGAAGTTTTCTAAGTCTAATAATAAGAGAGGTGTTCTTATATTCAAGTTCTTTTATACTTTGAATTGGTAGCAGAGCTTAGGTTAAAAGCTTTTGATAAAAGAATAGTGTGCGAAGAAGATGGCGGATGAGCAGAATCCTCCACCAAGAACAAAGGACCTTGGATCTCCATCGATTCATTGTCCTATGTTGACATCGACAAACTATACGGTTTGGGCGATGAGGATGAAGGTCACCCTTCGAGTAAGCGAAGTGTGGGAGACAATAGAACCGGGATCCACCGACGTGAAGAAGAACGATGTTGCGACGGCGCTCTTGTTCCAGTCCATTCCCGAGGCTTTGATTTTGCAAGTTGGAGAGCAAAACTCAGCGAAAGGCATATGGGATGCAATCAAGTCTCGCCACCAAGGTGCTGATCGTGTGAAGGCAGCGAGACTACAAACGATCAAGGCGGAACTAGATAGATTGAAGATGAGCGAAACCGACTCGGTTGATGATTTTGTGGGAAAGATATCGGGTTTTGCAGCTCAATCCGCAGCACTTGGAGAGACTATAGAAGAAGCAAAACTGGTGACAAAGTTTTTAACGGCACTTCCAAGGAGCAAGTTCATTCATATAGTAGCTTCCCTTGAACAAGTTCTTGACCTAGAAACAACCGGGTTTGAAGACATAGTTGGGAGGATAAAGGCATTTGAAGAACGTGTTAAGGAAGAGACCCAAAGTGAAGACCAAGGAAAACTCATGTTTTCTAATTCAAGTAACCGTGGAGGACATGGTAGTAATCAAGGAGGAAACAGAGGAGGTTATGGCCGTGGAGGGTCTAACCGAGGTGGCTCTGGTCGTGGTGGTAGAGGTCGAGGCCGAGGACGGTCTAATGGACAGAAACGTGGAGAAGAAGCCACAGATCAAAACCAAAAACCGAAGAAAGACATGACCAAAGTCATATGTTGGCGTTGTGACAAGCCGGGTCACTACGCATCATCATGTCCCGACAAACCAATACAACACCAAGGGACGAACTTAAACGAGACACATGAGGATGATGCTCTTTATGTTCACGAGGTGGTGTTCTTGAATGAAGAAAGAGTGTTCCCAAAATTGTCTGATACCAACAACAAAAGTATTTGGTATCTAGACAATGGTGCGAGCAATCACATGACGGGCAACAAGGAGTTCTTCACGAGCATTGATGAAACCATCACGGGGAGAGTCAAGTTTGGTGATGGTTCGTTTGTTAACATTGTGGGGAAAGGTTCTATAATTTTTGTAGGTAAAACGGGTGAGAGGAGATCACTCAAGGAGATTTACTACATACCCGACCTCATGCATAATATCATAAGTCTTGGACAAGCAACCGAGAATGGGTGTGAAGTAAACATGAAAGGTGATATTTTGTCACCAATTGTTGGAATCTCTATAACCAAGCCAACTTTTCATTAGTATGATATTGTCCGCTTTGGGCTTATCACTCAAGCCCGCACGGATTTATTGGGCTCCTTCCCAAAAGGCCTCATACTAATTAGAGTTGGACTTAACTTATATATTAGAAACTTCTCTTTCTAATCTTCCGATGTGGGATATTGGTTTGTATTCCAATACTCCCCCTCAAACCAATATCCATTCCTCTGGGTGTGAAGTAAACATGAAAGGTGATATTTTGTCACCAATTGTTGGAATCTCTATAACCAAGCCAACTTTTCATTAGTATGATATTGTCCGCTTTGGGCTTATCACTCAAGCCCGCACGGAATTATTGGGCTCCTTCCCAAAAGGCCTCATACTAATTAGAGTTGGACTTAACTTATATATTAGAAACTTCTCTTTCTAATCTTCCGATGTGGGATATTGGTTTGTATTCCAATAAAAGATATTTTGACACTAAAAGATCCAGTTGGAAGGCTTCTTGTACAAGTCACAAGAGCTGCAAAATTCTCAATCATAAAACTCGCCACACGAACACAATAAAAAGGGTAAATTCCCTTAAACCCTTTAATCCTATCCCATCGCTATCTCCTTCCTCCACAAGTTTTGTGGAGATAAGTCTTTGATAAATCCTCAGTAGCAAAGCGGATATGGACTCTAAGTCAGTAACTCCGGAACCAGCGAACCCCTTCTACGCTTCGGGGCAATCAGGAAAGACCTATGCTTCCGTTGTCGCCGCCGCTGCTGCTGCAGCCGCCAGTAAGGAGGATGGCGGTGGTGTGAGTAGTGTGAAGGAGTTGGATTCTTCTCCGGAGGCTCTGTCTGGTAATTCGGATAAGGGTGGAGCTGATGATGTATTTGAAGCGGAGAAGGAGAAGCCGAATTTGAAGGGTGGCGGCGAGGGTGATTCCTTAAAGGAGGATTCTGCTACCACTGAGGCTGCTCCGAAGCCCGTGGTTGTTTCTGGTGAAACAATTGGGGAAGATGATGTTAAATCGTTGCCTCCGAAGCCAGAGGATGTTTCTGAAGGTGTAGGGGTTGCGGAGGAGGAAAAGAAGGTTCTTGAGGGCGTGCAAGATATTAAAGACGATGTTGAGAGTAAGATTGAAAATGGGAGTGTTGATGTTGGAGACAAACAAGCTTCCACAGATGGAGTAGTGGTGGATGAGAATCCGGAAAGGGAGAGTGAGAGTATTGTCAAGGATGTGGAAGAAGATGTTGGAGTAAAAAAGGATGATGAGGTAAAACAGGCAGATGGACCCGGTGAGGAGCAGAAGGCAGATATCCTTACTAAACCGTTAGCAAGAGTGAAGTTCAAGGAAATGAGAGAACTAATCGGAGTTCAAGCGATCAAGTCCCCCGGAGTTCAAGTTGGAATTAAGGGGGTGAATGTTGGATAATTCCAGTAACTTGAGGAACAAGTTAAGGAGATCACAAACAAGATTTAGATAAGGGGTAGCTTATTTAGATAAGGCTTTGTGTGTTGTTATCCTAATCCAAATAGAACAAGGAGTTGTCTTGTTTCTATATAAATACAAGGGCCTATGAAGAGATGTTTCATAGAGCTTGAGAAAGAGATTTAGTTTTTGAGAAGTTTTCTAAGTCTAATAATAAGAGAGGTGTTCTTATATTCAAGTTCTTTTATACTTTGAAATGGGGCTTGTGGTGTGTGAGAAATCTGCTGGAAGGGAACCCGGACAACCAGGAAGTGGTTGCTGATTTGGAGATTCAAGGATCAGTGGATGTGCCTCAACTCCGTGAAATTGGTCTCAGAGTTGAAATTGATCCTAAAACATCCAGGCCAAAGCTAGTCAATGACACCTGAAATTTCAAAGCCATGGCTGATGTAATCTACATGTGTGTTATTCTGTTAGAATTAGGATTATACGTGGTCTCTTTGTTCACCAAAATATCATGTATTATTAGCTCATGTAGTTTTTTTCTTGTTCAATTAAATCTTATTTAACTTATAGCCAATGAAATTTGAAAATATAACAAAGCATTGTTTTCAATCAACTTGACGAGAAACTTCGACCTAATGATAGTCTTGATTGGCTGACAATATACAAATAATCTGTACTCCAGTGAGCTGCTCATCAGGGGTATTTGACACCAAAAGCTCCAGGCGAAAACCATCATATCCAAAGCATAGTGAAGATTAATGCTTTTGAGTTTTGGGTGTCAAGCCGCTGCCTCCATAGTCTTGCTTGATGAGTACTTTGATCAAAGATATAACAATGCTGGTGAAAGCAGAAGCAATCTGGATACACATCCTGTGTAAGGCAACATAAGAACCGCATGGTGGCTTCCGCTGAAAATTTGAGCTCCTTCAACCACAAGAATCACATTGACGAACCAAAAGTCTATAGTCTCTACACATGCAGCGTATCCACCAAGAATAACAACCATGGCCCATACGAATACTAAAGATCCCAACCGCGAAACAATCTGTGATTAAGAACACATTCAAAACTCAAAGTTACTCCAAAATTACTACATGAAGAAAAAATGTTTGAAATCTTGAAAACCTTCTCAAAAGCAGCGAGTCGTATATAAGGCAAAGAGGATCAGTTTTGTCTCCAGCATTTGTGTCGGTCTTGAGATTCTTGAGCCAAATTCTCGTATGGTCGGAAGATAGTTCCGCCGGAAGAACCAAGTTGTTCAATCATATTTGTAGCATGGTAAACCATATAAGAGAAACACTAGTATCCTGGTTGTGGACCTATGGTTATATGCAAATAGTCTCATTAGTTTGTTTCACCATGTCGATTCGAAAAATTCAAATATCTATAAAATATTGAAGCGAAGCAAATATGAAAATGTAGTATTCGTAAAACCGAAGCAAATAACAAATATTGATTTTTTTAATGTCGAATATCTGCTTCGCTTCGTATATATATATTGAAAATTATTCAAATATGTGTGTAAGCTTATAAATATACACACAAATTACTTTTGTATGTGTATAAATCTTTATATATCTTTCATAAATAGCATAAAAATAACTTATGAAAACCTTTTAAAAAGCTGATAAATCTTATAAAACGATTTAAACCCATTTAAAACATTTTAAAATATGTGTATCAAATCTCCCAGTAGTAATTATTATATAGAAGTACCTTATAAACTATATAAAACTTTACAGTTTTTTTCTATTTAAACAGAGGTATTTTTGAAAATGGATAGATAAATATGTATTTTTTTAAATGGGTACACCGAAAGGGGTATTTCTCAAAAAGTCTCTTGTAGAATTGGAATCATAAATTTGCAATGTTCTAAAATGTACTTTTCTTTCAATATTATAAAGATATTTGTTTTATTTACAATTACAAATACATATTTTGTAACAAAAAAAATCTTTAATCTTTTTCATATTCCAGTTAATCAAAAATCATGATTTTATTAATTTCATAATTATATTTATTGATTTATTATTAATATTTTATTATTATTTTGATAGGATCCATTTTAGTTTTAGCATATGTATATATAATCGCTTCATATTTCAGAAGTTTGTTATTTAATTGTTTTAGCTGGCTAATATAGTTTGTAGCATAAAAAAAATGCAATCAATATATATCACATTAAATAATGTTCTTATTTTGATTAAAGCAAATGGTAATAGAATAAGAAGTTGTACAATGGAGGATTATGTTTGTTAAAGGAAAGGAGGACAATGTGTGTTACAATAGTGTTGGTCTGCCCAACAATTTAGTTTTGTTCTTGCTGATAGTGATAGGCAGCAATAGCAGCTTCCACCAGGAACAAGCTTGCAATCTCTATGGACACATGGTAGCCAGACTTTGTTCGACCTAACATCCATCCTCGTACCTACACATTGATTTGTAAGTTCATACAGACATTAAGCTAATTAATATTCATGAAGACAAAATAGTTTTAATTAAAGAGACAAAATAGTTTTATAGTTATATACATTCATATAGTGCAAAGAGAGAGAGCATGAGTACGCAAATGAGAAACGTATGTGATGATTTCATGGTTTTGGATATGCCAAATGGATTTTGTATTGATTTTTTTCAGTTATTTATTTGAGTAGTTGTATTGATACAAAGCTTAATTCATATATATATATACATACAAGCTTAAATTAGAAACGCTAATATTTCAATAAAATAATATTCTTAAAACATTCTTATGATTATTCTCTCTTGATTTGTTTATTATTCAAATACACAATATTATTTTAATTTTATAGTCAAATATATAGAATGTAATCTTGAAATAAAAACATCTTACATATATTTTTCATCATATATCTTATAAAAGTTAAGTATATATGTACTGTCATTAGTTATTATTTAAAGTATTCAAGTGATTTAATTCCTAAACATCGGTACAAATCTTCTGTATCTAGAATTGATAAAGAAAACAAAATTTTATATTTGTTTTTGCCTTTTTGGATCACGTTTGTTTTTTTTGCATAAACTTATATCAGTTTGAAGCAAATCTTTGTAAAATTAATGTAATCAAATCTACTATAGTGTTTTTGCAAGGCTTTTTAGCAAAAATATTATTGCTATATGTATTTATTACATGCATTAATTTATCTCACTAAAATAAAAAAATATTTAATTTTTCATAGATTTGTGAGAAAATCATCTATTTTAGAAAAAAATAAAAACCTAAATAATCTATTCAAATATAGGGGGAATTTCAAAAATACCCCTTTTCCAATACCACTTTTTAAAAATACCCCTCTTTCTAATTTTATCAAAAAATCACTATAAATTTTGAAATTTATCAAAAAACTATGTGTAAGCTTATATTCAAAGACACAAATTATCTTTATATGTGTGTAAATTTACATATATACTAGATTCGGACCCGCGCTACAGCGCGGGGGAATATTTTCGGTTTGTTTTATTTTTTACATGTTTTATGTTATTATTTCGTTTATTTTAGTATTAACAATTATTATTTTGAAATATATATTTGGTTTCAATTCTTTAGATAAAGTAACTATTCGGGAAATGAAATATAATATTTAAATAAAAATAAAAGAATGTGCATTAAACAAATGACATACTCACAATGTATGTTGTGACGAACCAACCCGCAAAGATCCGTGTATTTTTAAAAGAATCATAAAAATGAGTAAAAATTGAAAATTGAAATATAATTAAATAAATATAATTGAATCATGACATAAAAATGAAAATAATTAAAAATTGAGAAATTGTAATCCCTATAAAAATAGAAGTTACGGGAACAAATTTAAATTTTCCTATGATAACAATCGTAATATTGATTTATAAATTATAATATATTACATTTTTAATTCATTATAGTGTGTTATTTTTGGAAATAATATTTATATTTTAGAAGTGAGTTTCAATTAAAAGACCTAATATATGTAAAATGACTTTATATTTTACTGAATTTCCGAATAAGAAAATTGATTAATTAGTATTATGGACTTTTTTAATGTTTAGGATGTTTAATTCCATTTTATTATCATTGTTTGGCAAAAAATAATAGTTAATAAGTTATGAAATAGTTTTTTAGTCTAAACTCGAAAAATATATTTTGATATCAAAAACATATATGATTTCAATATTGTTGTATTGTAATGAACCATGTTAAACTGATTTTGTATTAACACTGATTAGAATGATTAATAAATACAAAGATAATTATATAGCAAAAAGAAACTATATCTTTTAATTTTGTAAGAAAATTTTCAAAAATATTCCCTAATAAAAATTAAAAATAAAAAGTAAAATATTTCTTTTTATTAAAGTATTTTGTGATTAATTATAATAATCATCTTAGAATTTTAATTTACTAAATTATTTCATAATTAATTATAATAATTATCGTTAAATTTTAGTTATTTATTTTATATTTATATATGGTTGTCAAACAATATTTTTATATATGGTTGTCAAACTATATATTTATTGTTTGTTCCCAAATTTTAGAATAATTATTTTTAGATATACGTGGATCTTTGTAATTTTTCATTAATTATGGAAAAATATGAGAAAATATCAGAATATCTTTCCATTTTTTTCATTTTCATTTTACGTATTAGGAAAAATGACAAAAGTAATGAAAATATTTTATAGATTTATAGTATTCTTGTTTTTGTATAGCTCTATATATTTGAATTTTTTTTTCATCTCTTAAAAACTATTTAATTAATTCCAAATAATTATGATCAATTTAAGTTATCATATTAAATTAGAATTAATAATGTGTTTTAATTGGTAATTGACTAATCGTGTTTCTATTTTTTTAAATGTATAAATTTCTATATTTAATATTTGGAATATTTGTTAAAGATTGAGATCTTTTGTACTTAGTCATTTATATAGTTTCCTAAAATATAGGAGTTGCTTATTTATAATTAATATATAGTTTCATAAAATATAGAAATGTATCATTTCTATTTAATAAGTTTCCTAAAATACTGAAATATTTATTTTAGATATTTTCGAAATTATTTATTAATGGGTTATATCCATACCCAAATTAAAATCCAATAATCTAAGTATCCATGTATTCCGAATCGGGTAATTTTGAGTAATTTTTTCAATTAACCCGATCCATTTCATTTTTGTACTTCTGTTTTATTAATATAGAGATTTCATAAATACCGTATAAATACCTTTTAAAAGTCATTTAAAAACCTTATAAAAACCTCGTAAAAACCTTATAAACCTTTTAAAAACCTTATAAAAACCTTATAAATGCCGTTTAGAACCTTTTAAAACCTTATAAATATTGGGATTTAGTCACGCAGCAGTAATGATGATATTGCTGTACCTTATCAACCATATAAAAGTTTATAATTTTTCATATTTGGAAAGGGGTATTTTTGAAAATGGATAGAAAAGAGGGGTATTTTTAAAAAGGGGTAGACCAAAAGGGGCATTACTCAAAAATTCCCTACTATATATATAGTAGTCGAATTTTTTTTTTTTATATGTTGATTTTCTTTGTTTTTATTTTCTTGCAACGTTTGTTATGTTGGTTTTTTTATTGCTGTCATTTTTTTATTCTATTTTTCATATTGGTTGTTTTTAAATTTTATATTAGTTTAGTATTTGAAATGTTTATTGTTATTTGTTTAACAATAAATTAGGCTAGATAGTACGTGGTACAACCTTATATTTTAGAAGCTTTGAATTCTTGTAACCCTCAAAAACTGTTATAAATTATCAAATTAAATAGTTCACCGTGTGTATGCATTTAATCAGTTCATCTTGTATAAAAGCAACATTATAGACAGTTATAGATATAATTCTTTGCACCTGTATTGACTATCATATAATAGATATATTGGTATGTGAATTGATTTTCAAGACATATCATAACTATTTTCTTCTTAATAATAGTCTTTTAGAAAAAGACGTCGTTTTGTTGTGTGCATATGAACAAAATCAAATATTCACAAAACAACGTTTTTTTACACACCCCTGATGCCTAGTCATTGCCACACTATCATTTGATTCATCGCTGTAAAATGGTCATTCTTTCGAGAGATGTTGAAATCGGTTCATTTTCATATAATTGAGGTTGACTATTTGAATTTTTTACTAAGTTTAGGTTGATATTTGCAACTTGCAAGTATCAAAGTTAGGAAATTAAAAACTGTGAGGATGAATGAATGAACAAAATTTTAAAAAATTTAATTAGTCATGTGCATTATTATCTTTTCAAGTTTTAGTAATTTATATTAAACATGTTTGACTACAATTCTTTCGTCATTATCTACTATGCACTCATTGCCTTTCGATATATACTTTATTTTCACTTTCTATTGGCTCACATATGTAACGCCCGTGTTCGAAAATAGGTGGTGTCGATCGACACCAAGGGAGGTTGTCGCTCGACACCAACAATTTTCGGTTTGGATGGGTTCGATTTTAATTGCAGTTTGCTTGGGGTTGGTTTGGGATTAACCCTAAGTGACACTTTAATAGAGAAAAGGTCGTCCTTGTTCTCTTTTCAGCCGCTTTTAGAAGCTAAGAAAAGAGCAGAGAGTGTGAGTTGATCCTTTGGTGCCTTTGAGTGAATGTTTGGTGAGTTTGAAGCTTGTTTTTGGTGGTTCAAGGCTAGAGGAGGTTAGATCCGTGGTGTTTGGTGTCTGAAGAGGTTGTTTCACCCTTGCTAGTCCCTGTTTCATTTCTGTTCCTTCTTGTTTTAGAGGTGAGTGCGTGACTATGGCTGATCTAAGCATGTTTAACCCTTCTTATGTGTGTTTGATTGATTTGGATGGCTGGATTTGTTTTGTGTGGCCATGTTTCTGTGTTTTGGTTGTTGTTATTGTATGTTTGAGTGTTAGGGATCATAGATGGAGTTTTGGAGGTGCTGGATTCGTTCTCTGGGGAGTTGAGAGGCGATTTCAGGGTTTCTGCGGGGTCGGTGTCGCTCGACACCAAATTTCTGGACAGTTTTTCTGGACAGCGTGAAATTCGTGTCTTTTTATGCCTGTTTTGTTTGTTTTGGTTAATCTGATACATGTTAGGTTGGTTTAATATGCTTGTGTGTATAGCCCAGTAGATGGGAGGATCGCTTCACTGAGTATTTGTGATAATACTCACGCATCTCATTGTGTTTGTGGTGCAGGTATAGTGTGATCCGTGGAATTATGGCGAGGAGAGGAGGATGATCTAGGGTCTCGGTGGTTCTGTTTATGAACATGTTAATTGTTGTTGGAACATGGTTTAGAAGCATGGTAGGTTGCTGGTGTAAATTGTGGTTATTGAATAATTGGTTAATTAATATTATAATTAAATGGTGTTGGTTTAATATGTTTCCGGTGTGCATGATGGTTTATTGCTGGATTAATTCAGTTAGATTAATTAGTAGGTATGAGACTATTAATTAATGAATTTAAAAAGAAAAAAACGGGTCGGTCCTTTCAACATATAACATATATTAGACTATATTGATTTTCAAAACAGATTATAACTAGTTTCTCTTTAATTACTGTCTTTCAATACTCAAATTTGGATTAAAAGCATTTGATTCTATTTATGAAATGTCAATTGTTTTTTCTTTCTGATCAAGATTTATTGGAGAATTTAGTGAGAACCGTTTCTTATTAAAGAGGCTTTTGTTATTTAAAGAGACGCTGACGTGGCAAAATCTGAGTGGTTGATTTATATTTCTTTTTCTTTTTTATGTATTAAATATAATAAAAAAATACTCAAACACAAAAAATTCTTCTTTTTCTTTTCTCAACTTCATCTTCTTTCATATTTTTCTTAAAAAAATCTCAATCTAATTAAATATCTTATTTTTTTATTTTCCAATTTCTTCCAAATTTTGTTTCCAAACACTAAAAAATGTCTTCTTATTCTTCGCGTAATAATCTCCAAAATATGATGAACAACGCATTTAACCAAGCATTTAATCAAGCTTTCATAATTCACGGAAGTTGTTTCTATGTAATATTTTTTTGAAGTCATGTTTATTTAAAAAGTAATAAAATGCAATAATTTGATTTTTTTTGTTTTTTTTATAAAATAATAAAGAAAAAAATTAAATAACCCCAAGGTTCTTACTTCTTACCATTGGAGGACTACATATTTAAAAACCTCATCATCATCTCTTTATTTCAAATTTTACAAAATTTATACTATAAATTTTACAAAGAACCCACAATGGGTCTCTCCCATTGTGGATGGTCTTATAAACTAATGTTTCACTTTCAATTTTATTTTTCCTGCTTAAAATTTTATATAAAAATTACAAAAATGTTGTTTTATTCTACCACAAATTTAAAATTAATTTCCATTCTAAAACTCAATAAGACATTTAAAATTTTAACCTATGATCAGTTTAAAATAAAGTTGAATTATATTATTAACTAATAAAAAACTATAATATTTTTATTTATTTTAAAATTTCATTTATTTTATATTATTCATTTCTATATAAAATTTCTATTAATTATAAGTAACATAAATGTGCACTAAATTAATATTTTAAATTTATTTTATTGTAAAAATAAAAAAGTTGTTTAGCTGGATGCTTAGGTGGCATCACGAGACGAGAAAAAACTAACTTTATATATGTAGATATCCTTATTTACTAAGTGGGTAACTTTGGGTGCTAAAAAGAAAAATTCTTGGGTTCACCCCTAGGAGTGAACCCATCTCATTCACCCTCTCTAAGCTAACCAATCAAAATATAATAATGTGCCATGTCATTTTCTATTTAAAAAATAAATCAAAATTAAAATCATAAAATAAAACAAATTAAGGAAACAAATTTTGTAGGATTTTTATTTAGGAAATTTTATTTGGTTTGGGTTTATAAAATAATGGTTAGGGTTTAGATTTTATAAATAGATGAATTTATTTTTTGGTTTGGGTTTATAAATAGTGGTTAGGGTTTATATTTTCTAAATAAACAAAATTATATTTCGGTTTGGGTTGATAAAATAGTGGTTAGGGTTTAGATTTTGTAATGAAACGAAATTATATTTTGGTTTGGGTTGACAAAATAGTGGTTAGGGTTTAGATTTTGTAATTAAACAAGTTTATATTTTGGTTTGGGTTCATAAATTAGTACTTTAGGGTTTAGATTTTATAAATAAACTAAATTATATTTAAGTTTAGGTTAATAATATAGTGGTTAGAATTTAAAGTTTGTAATTAATAAGATAAAATTATTTTAATTTATTTAATTAAATGACATGGCTAATTTTGATTGGTTAGCTTAGAGGGGGTGAATAAGATAGGTTCACCCCTAGGGGTGAACCCAAGAATTATTCTGCTAAAAACCACTAATTGAATTTAAGCATATTGAAAGGAAGATTAAAAGGAAACTTTGGGGCTAAACTCTTCGATTGGATCTTTTGAATATCGAACTGAAGTACAGAATGGAATTGATAGTAATTGGCTTATCTCGTGTATTTTTACATTAATGAAACTATCTATTTATACTAGGGAATCGATCTTGTTCAGCCGCTCCCACGATTCCAGCGATCTCCTAACTCTCTTTCGCGATCTCCTCTTCTCTGCCCCGTATCTCGCAGCTGATAGAATATCCCTCTCGAATCTATGACCAGAAGGCCGAAAGGCCCACTATTGCTTCTCTTTATGGGCTTCAATCGTTTGCGCTTAGGTGACGAAACCCAGTACCAACAATAATGGTTTAATTAGCTATGGGTTAAGGGTAAAATTTGGAAATTTAGTGTAAAAGTTACATTAAAAACATAGAGTAACACTCTTTGTAAAACAAAAATAAAATTCTAAAATGACACTCTTTGTGAAACAGAGGGAGTATTATAATAAATTAATGAAATGTAGGTTATTATTGGTACTGGGTTCCATCGCTCGAAGCCCGAATATATTAGGCCCATTAGGGAGAATGCGTCTTCAGCCGTAATGGGCCTCGAGCTGGGAATTTGGATTCCCGGCTGATTATTCGGAGCAGAAAGTGAGAATCAAGGAGATCATGGAGATGGAGTGGAGGAAGTTGAGCTAATGGAAAGATGAATGTCGAGTAAATAGTATAAATAATGAGTAATAGGGTTTGTAAAAGACATTCAACATTCTTGTAACTAAACATATTCAATCAATACATAGCAATTTCAGTCCATTTTGTATTCGAGTTTGATATTCTTTACATCTATTCCAGAGAGCCTAGCCCAAAGTCCCCTTTAATCTTTACTTTTCTTTTGATAATCATAATTTAGTGGTTGACTGCACCCACATTTACCATTAGCATTTAGTTCCATTACTATATCTATACATAAGTCAAACTAAGGGCATAACATAATAAGGCTCTACTCAGGAGTCGTAGTGGCGACTTTGTAGCAAGAATAATGAAAATGATAGTGGGGATTTCGCATTCAATGTGGCTACCAAATCCAAAGTAGTTGGGAAGCTCTAAATGTACAAAAATGTAGGATATTCTTAAATTTAGTTACAATCCTCAGCTTTCCCCACTGTGTCTCCTCATAGTTGCATGTATTTGTTTTGAATTTTCTCTGCACGTTCTTAATTTATAAAAGTCCTTGTTTCATCAATTCAGTTGGTTAGAAAGAAACATCAGAGTATACGTACAAATATTATTCATGAGTATACGTAAACTAAGTGAACATGGAATTAAATAAAGTATGACATATTATGATAGGAATAGGAGATTAATATAAAAAGAGGTCACTTATTAATTGCTACTTTGAAAATTCGAACATGAGAGATTGGGACATGAGAACATGCTGCGGAGAAACGCGGTATGAAGAACTTGAAGTCTCTCAACCATATCTCATAAATGCTATCTACTTACTATATATAGTGTTAGTGGTTTGGTCAAGTGAGCTAAAACAATTGTATACTAAACGATACTACAAGGCTTATTATAAAGATATGGGGAAAGTATCGTTTGGGTTTTTGGGGTTGATGCTTGTAGTGGTGGTGATTGGGGTTGTGGAGTGTAGGAGATTTGAAAAGGAGACGTTAGGAGGTGGTGGACTTGGCGGTGGGTTTGGTGGTGGGAAAGGTTTTGGTGGAGGGATTGGTGGCGGTGGAGGTGCTGGCGGAGGTTTTGGTGGTGGTATAGGAGGAGGCCATGGTGGTGGTTTAGGAGGTGGCATTGGTGGAGGTAATGGTGGAGGTATTGGTGGTGGTGCCGGTGGTGGTCTAGGAGGTGGTGCAGGAGGAGGCGCTGGTGGAGGATTCGGAGGAGGACATGGTGGAGGTATTGGTGGTGGTGTCGGAGGGGGTGCTGGTGGAGGACTAGGAGGAGGCCATGGTGGAGGTATTGGCGGTGGTGCAGGAGGGGGTGCTGGTGGAGGACTAGGAGGAGGACATGGTGGAGGTATTGGTGGTGGTGCCGGAGGGGGTGCTGGTGGTGGTTTAGGAGGAGGTGCTGGTGGAGGACATGGTGGAGGTATTGGTGGTGGTACCGGAGGGGGTTCCGGTGGTGGTTTAGGAGGAGGTGCTGGAGGAGGTGCCGGTGGAGGATTTGGAGGTGGTGCTGGTGGGGGCGGTGGTCTTGGAGGTGGTGCAGGTGGAGGTGCTGGTGGAGGTGCCGGAGGAGGATTTGGTGGAGGAGCTGGTGGAGGTGCAGGTGGAGGATTTGGAGGTGGTGCAGGAGGAGGAGCAGGTGGAGGATTTGGAGGTGGTGCAGGAGGAGGTGCTGGTGGAGGAGCTGGCGGAGGATTCGGTGGTGGTGCAGGCGGAGGTCACGGTGGAGGATTTGGTGGAGGAGCAGGCGGAGGTGCTGGTGGGGGATTTGGCGGTGGTGGTGGTGCTGGTGGGGGATTTGGCGGTGGATTTTAAGTTTTAGTAATTGAATATATTCATACAAAATCTATTCTTGGCTTGAACTAAGCTTGGGCTAGTTACTTATGTACCAAGTCATATGAAAAGAAAGTAAATTATATTTTCCTTAATTTCTGCTTTATTATGTTGAATTATAATTAAAAATTTTAAATATCTTCCCATTAATATTCACTTTCATTTGCAAAAGAATTGGGAAAACTATAGGTTAATGTGCAACTAGATGAGTTAAACTTTACATAAACTAGATTATTAACCCGCGCTATGTACGCGCGGGTATATTTTTATTGATTGTTTTAAAATTGTTTTAAACTTTATAATGATTTAAATAGATATATATTAACATGTAGTATGCAAAAATATTAGAACATTTTTTGTTTTTCCCTCCTAGCAATACAAATCAAGTTCTTTTATTTAATTTTTAAACATCATTTATTTTAATACAAAAAAGTCTTACAAAATATTATTTGTGACTACATAAAATATTTTTTAATAGTTGGCATTGGTAATAATATAATCAAACAAATGACTTTCTCCAAATATTACCTTTCACACATGCCCACACCTAATCTGTTTTTCTTCAAAATACCTAAATATTATGACACATAATATTTACAATGTAAAATGTGTTATAAAACATACAAAAATTACAATGTAAAATCTTATAAACTGTAATTTATGACGTAAAAAAAGAAGAAAAAAGAAGGTGCAGGTTTTATTTAAAAAGATTTCAAATCGGAAGTAATTAATGAATAGGCATATAAGAAGCACTAAGTAATAGATAAAGAGGACTCACGATTCTTGAGAGTTCTTCTGATGAGGAATTAGATAATTCGGTTGAGAAAGAAATTATATTGATTAATACTGAAATAATAAAAACTCACAGAACATACCGCATAATGAAAAAATTTAATGTTATAAAAACCAAAAATTTATACTATATATATATAAAAGTTGATGCTATAAGCTCCTAAAGGCATCCACACATGATTTTAAACGACTAATCGCGGTTAGCCAACTCATTAGTTAACATATTATATATTTCATTAACTAACATTTTTAAATTTTATTATTTTCTATAAAAACTATTAATTAACAGGTTAAAATATATAGAAAAAAAAAACAGAAATAGAAATTTTAGGAAAAAAATATATGGAATATATGAAACTTATAATCTTTGTATATAATATTGAATATAAATGTTATGCTAAATAAAGATAAATTTACGAATATTAGTTGTAATAATAAAGAGTCATGTCTTTTAAAAATATGGATTTTATTCTTTTGTGTATTACTGAAAATCTTAAAAAAGGTAAATCTTAAATCATGAATGCCTCTTAAGTTCTTATAAATATTTTATATTAGATAAACAATGTGGAGAAAGTGTTGTTAGGACAAGAAGTTAAACCGAGAGCACAAACAGATCAATGGTTTGTTCGGAAAAACAATAATCATGAAGCTAATAGCTTATTACAATTTATAACCAAGCCCGAGAGATGTTGGATATATGTCGTCTCTTACTAATAGAGATGGATTAGTGATGGCTAAATTAATACATTAATTTGAAGAAACTTAGAGATAACGTGAAACGGCTCAAGCTGGTTTCTGTGGAGCTCCGTATTTTTGTGTCGAATTCGACGCAACTGAGTAGTGAGTACTGATTCGTAAAGTAGAATTTTTTCTTTTACATATCTCTTTGGGTTTTTAAATGTTTAATTTGAACAATCGATTTTGTTATTTGGTAAATAAAGATAATAGGCATTCTGTATATGATGAATCATTCTTATGTTTTGTCAAAATATATTAATAGTTTCTTTACTAATATGCTAATATTGAGGCAACATCTTTTGTACTATAAAACAAGTAAGAGAAACTGAGACACCATATTCGTCAAACATTTTATAACAGGATATAATTTGTTTGATGTATTTATTTTAAAAAAAATCTAAACAACATGAAATGGTTAAATGAGAAAAATAACTTTGATTTATGTTAAAGCGGTTAAATGAGAAAAATGTATAGTATTTTTGCACTATTACATGTATTATTATGCCCAAAAATATATTAAAATAATCAACAAATAAAAATCCGCGCGTAGTGCGGATTAAATATCTAGTCTATACTATATAAAAGTTGGAGCTATAAGCTCCTTAAGGCGTCCACATTGGATTTTAAACGACCAATCGAGATTAGACAACTCAATATTTAAAGTTTTTTAATTATTATGATAATTTTTTATCCTATTTTTTTTTTGTAAAAAAGGAAAATAATAAGATATATGGAAATAAAAGAAATATATGAAATATGGAAATATCTCTAAATTTATTTTTAAATTTCTAAAGATAATTTTAAATTTCTAGAAATTATTATGACGGTTTGTCCTATATTTTTAGCAATAAATATAGTGTCTCAGCTACAAGGTAAGTTATCAAATTTTCATTTGGTTTATTAGTTAGCGTTGTAACTATTGTTTATATATATACTAGTTTAGTACCCGTCCGATGGACGGGTTATCTATATTTAAAATTAAATTAAAATTAAAATATATTATAACTTATAAAAAAATATTTTCCAAATTTTTTTTTTTTAAAACATAAGAGATATTAATTTCATTTGGTAAGAGATTTATTTGGTTTGAAGTATCAAATAAACGTATATATATATCTCTTAAAATTCTTATTAAACGTTAATTATAAAAATTAATTAGTTATTATTTAATATGATGGTAAAGTTCTTTCAAATTAACATCAATCTAAAATATGATGTTAAATACAAATATAGTCATTTGTAAATAAATTCATATAAACAACGCAAATAAACATAAAGATTCTAAAATAAATTATAGCATCTTTGAGGAAAACATTAAAAAATCTTGAGAATTTTTGAGAAATACCCTTTTTGGTGTACCCCTTTTTAAAAATATCCCTCTTTTCTATCAATTTTCAAAAATACCCTTTTTCAAATATGAAAAAATATAAACTTTTATATGGTTGATAAGGTGCATCAAGATCACCATTACTACTAGGAGACTAAATCCAAATATTTATAAAGTTTTAAAAGGTTCTAAACGGCATTTATAAGGTTTTTATAAGGTTTTTAAAAGGTTTGCAAAGTTTTTATAAGGTTTTTAAATGATTTTTAAAAGGTTTTTAAAAGGTATTTATACGGTATTTATGAAATATATATATAAATTTACACACATATAAAGATAGTTTGTGTCTATAAATATAAGCTTACACATATGTTTTTGATAAATTTCAAATTTTATAGTGACTTTTTGATAAAATGAAAAAGAGGGGTATTTTTAAAAAGTGGTATTGGAAAAAGGGTATTTTTGAAATTCCCCCAAAAATCTTTCAAATACGAATTATAAAAAACTACATATTTTCTTTAAAATTATTTTAAAATTACTATATTACGATTTATATTGAACTTTGTTATCTTTAATTTAAGCTAAAAATATTATTTCTGAAATTTTTTTATTCACTCTTATGTTTTAGACAATGAAATTGCTCAATGGCATAATACATTCATACATAAATTAAAAATTAAACAAATATAACATATTATAAAATAAAAATCATGAATAAAATTATGTGTTTAGTTAAACTCAAAATCTAATTTATTTGTAAACTGTAAATCCTAATTCTCCTTTATGAACCCAAACAGATAAATAACCTTGTTTAATTGTAAAACCTAAATCTCACTCCTCTTTAATAAACCCAATCCGATAAATAATCTCGTTTAATTATAAATTCTAAACTATAATGCAGATTTATAAACTCAACATATAACCCTTATAATTGTAAAACCTACAACTCGCAAAACCAAAAATTAGGTTAATAGTTGAAAGAGATTTTTTAAGAAATACCCCTTTTGGTGTACCCCTTTTTAAAAATACACCAATTTTCTATCTATTTTAAAAATATCCCTTTTCAAATATGAAAAATTGTAAACTTTTATATAGTTTATAAGGTACATCTAGATCGTCATTACTATTTGGAGACTCAATACAAATATTTATAAAGTTTTAAAAAGGTTCTAAACGGCATTTATAAGACTTTTATAAGGTTTTTATAAGGTTTAAAAAGTTTTTATATGTTTTTTAAATAATTTTAAAACGTTTTTAAAAGGTATTTATATGGTATTTAAATTTACACACATAGAAACATAATTTGTGTCTAAATATATTTTATATAAATATCAATTTTTTACTTTTTAATTATCAAAAATACCCTTTTTCCATACCACTTTTTAAAAATACCCCTATTTCAAACTTTATATAAAAAAACCACTTTAAAT
>NW_006238918.1:11901066-11901287 GCF_000375325.1 Capsella rubella
TGTGTGAAAACTTATAAATATACACACAAATTACCTTTATATATGTTTAAAATTTTTATATATCTTTCATAAATAGCGTAAAATAACTTATAAATACCTTTTAAAAACCTTATAAACCCTTTTAAAAACCACTTTAAAACCTTATAAAACTTTTAAAAATGATTTAAAACCTTTTAAAACATTATAAAATATTTGTATCAAATTTCCAAGTAGTAGTTATT
>NW_006238918.1:11901437-11931015 GCF_000375325.1 Capsella rubella
ATTTTTTTAATGTTGTTTAAAAATTCTATTTGTATCTTAATATTAACAAAATTAGATATAACATATTGCGACATCTTATGTTTTTACTTGACACGTATCATGATCACGTGAGTTAGTAAATTTAAAAACCAAGTTTTGACATATAATCTCGTTTAATTGTTAAACTTAAACCATAATTTTAATTTATAAAGATAAAACATAATTCTTATTTATTATTTATATACCCAAACCAACAAATAACCTGATTTAATTGTAAAATTAAAGTTTAAACCTTAATCCTCTTCTGTAAACAAAAACCGCCATATATTCTTGTTAATTATAAATTTTAAATCTCTATCTTATTAATAAACCAAAATGACATAACTGAAATTAGATTATTTTTCTAATTTTATTAATAATTTTTAATATTTAATTCTTTATAATATTTATTTTATATATTTCCTTCTTCGATAGGGTTAATAATATTTCTATTTTATCCAAATATTAACAAAATGAGTTATGCCACGTGTCAACATCTTATCGTTTATAATTGACACGTGTCACGATCTTGTTAATGACTGACTTTGAAAACCAAGGTTTATATAATAAGATATATATATATATATATATGGTTTATATTGTTAAGTTAATTTTATGGTTAATTTTTTTTGGATGTCGCTCGACACCAACGTTTTGTTCCGCGAGTATAGTTGCGACTTGCGAATAGAGTGTCGAGATTGGTGTCGACCATGAGTGTTTTCGGCGTTTTAATTGCTTGATTTCGATTGGTTGCGTAATGATGGTTAATACTGTATAGCCTAGTAGTTGGGATGAGTTCCTCACTAAGTATTTATGGAAATACTTGTACATCTCTTTTTCTGATGCAGTTAAAAGAAAGGTGTGACCGTGAAATTATGGCGATGAGAGACAATGAGCTAGGGGCTCGCTGGTTGTTATGAATAATGTTTGGACTTGTTTACGAATTGGTAGTTCTGGAACTTAGAAACATGATAGGTTACTTATGCTATTTCCTGAAATGCTTGCTGGATATTTGGTTAATGCAATTGTTTTTGCAGGATTATTGTTATACTGTCTTCCGCTGATTTTTATTTTTATAGTTGGTTTAATTTGGAATTGGTAGTAAACCGGTTTAAATGGGAATTGGATGAATTAAATTGGTTTAGCTGGTTTAATTAGTTTAAATTAAATGGGTTAACGTGGTTGCATTGTTTAAAAATTTACAAAAAATTGGGTTAGGCCTTTTCAAATCATATTTAGGGTATAATATCTAAATTAAGTTTTCTAGATTTTTGATAATAGTAATATTATGAAAATAGTGAATAGCTCATAATTGTTTTGGTGCTCGATAATTTAACATTACTAGATTTTTATAATGAAATGTTTAATAATGAATTTTAAATATGTATGATACATAAATAATTTTGTTCAACAAAAACAATTTTACTAACTTAAAAAATTATCTTTTTTTTTGAATACTTTGGATATAACATTCTTACAATAAAATTTTAATTTTAATCTTATTTTGAAAATAAATAACCCTAATCTATATTAGAAAATATGATACTCAATTAATATTGATTAATTTTCTTTAAATGTTATGATTTTCCAAATTTTAACACATGCAATTTTTAATTCATACGTGAAAACATCAATTTTAGCCCGCTTTTTTACGCGGGCCCTTATCTAGTTTTATATAGACCATCAAAATACTTTGATTTACTCATCTACTTATTGACCCGTAATTCACTAAAAGTGAATAATTTATATATATGCAAATTCTTTACAGTTTTTACGTATATTCCTATTTCTACTACACCTATCAATTTTAATTATATATCGATAAGTATTCCTTCGCGCTGTTATAATTTTTAATTGTGTTTATTTTTTCTTTTACTGTATCAAAACTCACTATATTATTATTTACTATATTTTTTCCTTCTACTAATTTATCCAAACTTATTACATTTCACCGTAATCGACTACACCGCAATAAAATAAAAATATAACATATTCTAATCATTATAAATCATATGTATATGTTAATATTTCCCTGCGCTATAGTGCATATCCGATCCTAGTATTATGTTATTTTTAATAGATTAAAATTGAAAAACATTGATATTCGATTTAAAAACTTGTAACTAATTTATAAGTTTTGGTGACTAAAGTGTAAGGGTGATAACCTTTTAGATAAAAGTCATACTTGTAATATTTTGGTGCGTCTCTAGCTAGGTCGCATGGAAACTCTTTTTGAAGTACGTTTCCCATTTTCGAAACGTTTCGGAAACATAAACTCTTGGAAACTCGGAAACTATAACGGAAACACGATTCCTCATTTTTTTATTTAGAAACACGATAGAAACTCGCGTTTCCATTTTGGAAACCCGACGAAATCTTAAACTTTTAGTTTAGAAACTCAATAAACAAAATTTTTGATTATAATATATAGAGTGATTAATTTTATACCTTTAAAACCTGAATAAATTAATTTAAATACACATATACAATAATATATGATATATTAATATCTAAATTTTGGATTTCAGTGTTTTAATATTTTTCTTTTAGTTAAACTATATAGTATATATATTTTGATTAACGTGTTATTTCAAATATTTAAAATTAATATAACTTATGTTTGATGTTAATATTGAATATATATATATATATATTAGCATTTCCAACACGTTTCCATATCTTAATTTCATAAAAAAACTCGTTTCTCGTTTCCAAAACGTTTCGTTTCCACGTATCCGTATCCGTTTCCGTTTCCATTCAACATTGGTGTCTAGTTCTCTACCAAAACTAATTCAATCAAACCGATAAGGCTTTTAAAAAAAAACTAGTGTTATGTAAATGAGTGTGGGCCGAATCACTTAATAGATAATTAATGGCCCAATAAAGCCCATTAAGAATATGAAGAAAAAAATATGAATATCGGAGAAAATGTTAGACAACACAAATGGCGACGGCGGCGATATCAGCGACTTTGGTGTTCGCGGCAAGACGACGTCCTTTGGCCTGTAGTTTATCTTCTTCCTCGACGCCAAGTACGAGAAGGCTTGTTCTCTACTCTAAACCTGGATGTTGTCTCTGCGATGGTCTTAAAGAGAAGCTTAACGCAGCGTTCTCTCTTTCCCCCGGGTCCGATTCACTCCACGACGTTGTTCTTCAGGTCTTACTAATCCAAATCTCAGATTTTGTTTCAGAATTTAGAATGATTAATTGGTGAATTGAAGATTCTGGATTCGTTAAGTGGATAAGCTTGAACATGAATTTGAAATTTGGAGTTATTTTTGTTGAAATTCATAGCATTTGGTATGATTTTGTTTCGGAATTGTTAAGTTTGGGGAATTACTGTGATTCCGAAATGGTATTAGAGCATCGTCGATTGCGATTTTAACGCATTTTTCAATTGGTTTTGAGTCGGAAGCAAAGAATTTAGAATTGTGAATGAGTTCATGAGAGTAATGTGGTTTCTTTGGGAATTGTTAGGTGAGAGATATAACTACGAATCCCGAGTGGGAGCGAGCGTATCAGTATGAGATACCGGTTTTGGCGAAAGAGAACTCTGATGGTAAAGAGGTGTGTGTTGTTCTGAATTCAAAGTCCTTCTTTGTTTGGTAGAACTGTAAAAAGATTCATATCGATTGATTACTATATGGTAGGAAATTTTGCCGAGGTTATCTCCACGTCTAAGTGCGGAAATCATACAGAAGAAGCTACTTGCTGCTTTTAGTTGATCAATATTACGTACACGACAACGAAAAAGAAGAGAAGAAAATGTGTGTAAGGTTGTGCTCTTTTGTGTGCTACTGAATAGGCAAATAGCAGCTACTCTAATATGCAAGAAAGCAAGAACCGTGTTTTTTCTTCATACTGCTTTCTCTTTTTCCTTTCTAATCACTTGAAAATATTATTTGCTTTATATGAATGGCCAATGCTGATTTGAATCTTACCATACTTTATCTAGTTTCGTACGCCGCATTTTGCCTCTTTGACTAATCCATTAATTTGAATGACTCCATAAGTGAATATGCTAGAATTGTCGCAATAGTTTCCTTTTTCCTTTCTCTGTATTGTTATTGTTAGCTTTTTGTTTTGATTGTTGCCAATACTATGACGTCTACTAGGCACTTAACTTGTTCGGTTTCTTTATAACCATTTATAATTTATTTTTTTGCTTTCTTCTGGTGTTGAAAAGAAAAAGGTTTCTTGAGCTTTCTTTAGATCATGAAAGGTATTGTTCTGGCAATTTCATTGTGAGGTGAGAGATTTTCTCAGAATAAGTCTTACATTATTACATTGATCATTTGAATTTCAAACATCTCTATTACTCTCACGGAACTGCCAGTCGTTCATCAACTAATTGGCTTTGTATATCTTTACTCGTTATCTACTTTTAGTATAGATTGCGATTTGTCAAGCTACACTAATTTTTCTTTCCATAACTTTCATTACTGACCATAATGTTTTTGTGCAATGTCATTCCCAGTATAGGTGCTTGCGATGCAACTTGTCGGTAACACCTTGCAACTCAGAATTCAATTTCTCTATGTCAAAACCGAAAGCAAGTTTGCTCATGTAAGCATTCATTATCTTGGGATATAATATCTACTAGTTGTTCAATCATTTAGGTCTCTTATGTTATTTGTCGATCACTCGGATTTTATGAGCGACAAATACATTACTACATTCATACTATGATAACATATTACTATATTTGATGAAGCAAGCTGGTTGCATTTGTGGTGAGAGACAACAATGGTTAATCAATCTTTATGGTCCTGCATAAAATGGTCCATGTATCAACGACATATTTTCTTAACTTGTCACCTTCATTGTAAATGTATCTACCTGATAAGCCTTTTTACATATTATAAAATTTTCTTTATCGATCAATCAGTGGTTGCATCTGTTGGCTGTATTATTGAGTAGAGAAAGAGTCATAAGATTATGGTTTAGTGGAAAGTATCAGTCTTGATCATATACTCATCATGTTCGCTAGTGCAAAATCTAATCTTCGCTTGAAACAAAACATCTTTTTGCTTAGTTGAACAAAAAGTTTGATAATAGTGTCGTTTCTTGAATTATTCATTCTCTTTTTTTTTTGCTTCCTTATCATTCTTTCTTTAAAGTAGTATAGTTTATATTCTTTATAGGGTGGGTGATAAAAGCAATTAGCTAGCTTTTAGGCATACCTTTGTGTACCTTAGTTGGTACAAGTTATATGAGTTTTCGCGTAAATGTGTTTCTATTCCTCATTGGCAATGGACGGATTAGCCTGATTACGCATATGATGTTATTCGTGAAATTAGCAAATAGTTTCTTGCGAGCTAGGGTTTTTTGCTCATTCGTGAAATTAGCTAGCTTTTAGCCATACCTTTGTGTACCTTAGTTGGTACAAGTAATATGAATATTCGCGTTATCTGTTTCTATTTTTTTTTGCTCATTGGCAATTGACTGATTAGCCTGATTACGCGTATGATGTTATTCGTGAAGTTAGCAAATAGTTTCTTGCGAGCTAGGGTTGATCGATTTTGTATCTTTTATAAGCTGTGCATTGTGAAGTAAGCAATGGTTCTGTAAGATAACAAATCAATCATATAGTTTGATACCTTTTGACCAAGAACTCAAAATCATATTTATATACTCCTATTGATGAGGATAAAGTTTACCATCTTTTGTTACCGATTTAGAATTCTTTATGTCACTCACCCTTTCTAGGATTCTGTTTCTACGTTTACCATTAATTTGTTTTTTGCAATTGAAAGTTATGCTTTTGTATATCTTTACTTTTGATATATCAAATTAGACATCGCCATAAAATCTGCATCCAAAACACGAAATGGATTGAACCAAAATATTTTGCTTTTGAACAGGTTTTAAGTGTTTCTATTAATTATTCGAATTAAATCGAAAATATAATAATAGTATATCCGAAAACCAGAAACAAGATTATTTCCGAAAATATTAGTTATTTTAAGTTATGATTTATAACCAAAAAAATTGTAATATTCTAGATATTTGGAAATTCTCATTTATATTTTGTCAAAATTATACACTTTCCAAAATTTAAAGAAATTTTATTAAATTTGAACCAAATTGTCAGTGACCTTGAGTATTGTAGTTTAAATGATCCATATATCTTTTTTTTTTTTGTATCAACTGGTGCTGTATTGATAGATATAACCATGTACATCAGGAGCAAACAAAGAAAGCATCGATTCAACAAATGAATGAGCTTAACAGCTACTACCAAACCCTGCTAAACTAAATCTTAGGGCATCTTTAATGGTAAGCTCTTAGAGCTTAAATACCCTTAAGAGAATATCTTATCTAAGGCCATAGTTTATTACCAAAAAATTCCTTCCAAACCTTCCCTTACTAAAGTAAAAACTCAAATTCAATCAAGCGATACCTCTCTTTCTTCATTAAACAACCCAAGAAGCCATTGGTGACACTCCGAGCTATTAACAAGGCTTCCCTGTTTGAAGATGAATTTTCCAAAAAGAATTTCTAGTCTTTAAAAGACTTTAAACATAGACCAGCCTCTATAGATTGATATCTATATGAAGGTGACGCTGCCGGTTTGGTTATAGCACTAACCAAAAACTCCTCTTGCAGCCCAAAAATCACTGTCATCCTTGTGACTTATCATACTCTCCAATGCCCACATTAGACCTTTGAACTGTGCCTCTTGTCTGTTATTTATGCTAGGCGTAACCCTTCTACTATGAAGCAGCACCACTCCCTCATGATTTCTCAACACCCAAGCACACCCTGCAAAACTGTTTCTATTTGACCAAGAGATTCCAACACTACAGTTTAACCAATCAACATGCGATTTTTTCCAAGTTTTTGTGGCCTGCTTAGGGTTGTTTCTCTGACCTCTAAGAGCACCATTATCAATGGTATCTTATCAAAATTTAGAACTAAGATTTGTTAAGATTTTTCTTATATAAGAGCATTTCTTAACAAATTTTAGCTCTAAGATTTGTTAAGATACCAATGATAATGGTGGTCTAACCTCACTAACTGGTGATCCTTCACCCTCACCCATCTCCATCTCTTCAACTCTTTGAGCATCCATATATCTACATCACTAAATATGTGTTATGGAATATAGATGATTAGCTCAATTGGTAAAGATCTCTGGCAAAAGTTTAGAGGCCGCCGGTTCGAGTAGCGCTTGGGACGAAACCATATAACATGCTTTGGTTTCGGGCCTGAGGGGATGTATGAGCTTCGGCCCAGAACCTCTTTGATTATTCAAAAAAAAAAATATAGATGATTGATTATTGACTGCAAAAACTAAATAATATAAAATAGAATATATCTTTAAATGGCAATCAAATAGATAAGATCAACATACTTTAAAGTTTAAATCATTCCATATATATATATATAACCTCAATGCGTTAACCCTTAAGCACACTCCTAAATCACACATCAGTTTTCTATTTTATTTATATACTACCACAAACTTTTTCACTTCCTAATCTACATTTTCACATAAATAGCTATTCTCAGAATCATTGCTTTTATATATGTAGACAATTAGTTATTATTATTTTTTTTTGGGGGGGGGGGGGTGTTTGGTGAACTTATGGTTCATTTTATGCTATACTAGCAGTTGACCCGCGCTCCGCGCGGGTGGTTAATAATTTTGTTTGTTAAATTTTTATTCATATTGTGATATTTTACTGTCTTTTTAATTGATTTTCAAAAAATATTATAACTATTTTTTTTTTTGTAAACAACTATTTTCTCTTTAATTATTATCTTTCAATACTCAAATTTTGATTAAAAGCATTTGATTCAATTTATGAAATATCATTTTATTTCTTTTAGATCATGTTATAAACTAATATTTCATTTTCAATTTTATTTTTCCTCTTTATAATTATATATATATATACAATTACATAAATGTTTATTTATTCTACGTACTATAAATTTATAATTTACTTCCATTCTAAAACTCAGTAACATATTTAAAATTTTAAACTATAATCAATTTAAAATGATATTTGAATTATATTATTACCAGTAGTAAAAAAAAATTAAGTATTGTTTTTCTTATTTTAATATTTCATTTATTTTTATAATTTTTTTATATAACTATTAATAGAAGTAACATAAATATGCACTAAATGAATGTTTTAAATTTATTTTAATGTAAAAACAAAAATGTGGCTTAGGTGGATGATTAGGTGGCATCATGAGAAGAGAGAAAAAGCTAACTTTATATATATACTAGCAGTTGACCCGCGCTACGCGCAGGAGGTTTATAATTTTTTTGTTAATTTTTTAATTTATATTGTGATCTTTTAATTATTTTAATTGATTTTCAAAACATATTATAGTTATTTTCTCTTGAATTATTATCTTTCAATATTTAAATTTGGATTAAAAGCATTTTCTTTTTGATCATGTTATAAACTAATACTTCACTTTCAATTTTATTTTTCCCCTTAAAAATTTTATATATACAATTACATAAATGTTGTTTTTATTCTACCATAAATTTAAAATTTACTTACATTCTTAAACTCAGTAACACATTTAAAATTTTAAACTATGATCAATTTAAAATGAAAGTTGAATTATATTATTACTACTAACTAATAAATAATGAAAGTATTTCTTATTTAACATTTCATTTATTTACATAATTTATTTTTATTTATATAAATTTTCTATTAATTTAATAAGTAGCATAAATATGCACTAAATGAATGTTTTAAAATTATTTTAATGTAAAAAAAAATGTAGCTTAGGTGGATGTTTAGGTGGCATCATGAGAAGAGAGAAAATGCTAACTTTATATATATAGATACTCCACGTATCTAAAGAAATAATGCTTTAATTTTAGGTTTACCAAAAGATGTGATGTTTCGTATATCCCAATACAGAAACTTATTTCATATAATTCTCATACTCATGCATACTATTTATAGACTAATAATTACTCAATTTGTTCCTAAGTAGTTTTAGTTTTAAGCTTTTCACACATTTAGAAAACAAATCAAATTTGATTACAATGTATCAAATTTTAATGATTAACTATTTTCGATTACTCTAAACAAATATTATTTAATCTTATTTTCTTACCATTTAAAATTTTTCTTTTACCACCCATTCTATAATTTATTTTAATAAGAATATTAACATTTCTCTTTTTTTTTTTTTCATTTGAAACTATGATATAAGCAGAAAAGGAACATTTTTTTAATGAAAATTAGTATTTACACTAACTAATTTACATTCTTTAAAATATTATACAAAAAATAGAATTTTGTACCAATTTTAAAATATATAAAGAAATGTTGAGTGGTGTAGTCTTCTAGTTATACGTAAAAACAGAAATGGAGACTTTTATTCATGTTAAAAGAAAAGTATTGTTGTTGATAAGGAAGTCCATAAAATATAATGGCATTGCTTATAATACGCAGCAACCACTTTGAAGTGCCCATTTCTTTATGCCTTGACATGACTCTTTTTCTCTCGCCACATCTTTCGAATATTCAAAGATTTCAAATATTTTAGATACATCTATTTTGCTTTATTTGCGGCTACTTTTTTCCCTTCACAATCTTTTTCAATTTTACATAAGCCTTTCAAGTTTTTCATCCATAACTTGCACATCATTTGTCTTTATTCTTTAACGAAAGCTTGACGATCATTTGTGATATATCATTAGTAACTAGACCCGATT
This sequence comes from Capsella rubella, assembly GCF_000375325.1. Taxonomy (NCBI): domain Eukaryota; kingdom Viridiplantae; phylum Streptophyta; class Magnoliopsida; order Brassicales; family Brassicaceae; genus Capsella; species Capsella rubella. The sequence goes on from NW_006238918.1 coordinate 11,911,159, forward strand.
CGAACTAGATTGTTCGGTACGGGTCTTCTAAAATACTCGAATAGGTTTTCGACTCAGAAGATTGAATTCGAGTATTACCCGATATCCGAATAAATCCGAAGAAATCCGAACATTTATATAAGCTCTAATCCAAACCCTTATGTTAAGTTCATCGGTAAACCTAGGTTTTATGTTAATTACCGTTCTTTTGTTTGATTGTGACTATTATTTACAACTATGAATGAAGTTAATTTGGCTCATTTTCTTGTCAATATGTTGATGTAAGATGTTTTGATAACAAAAATGCAAGAAAAACGAGTGAAATTGGTATAAACGAAAGCGGCTGCAAATAAAATGATTTTAGGGTAGTGTTGAACCTTTTTTTTTTAATCTAAATATATTTGAAAAATACATTTTTACAACTATAGTGCAACATATGCTTAGACGGTTTGCAATTTAGGAATCAAAAGATTACGAATAATAGACTTAGATGTTATCTTGAAACTGGAAAACAAAAGTAACTTACTAAGACCAGCTCTACCGGTGGTACTAATTGGATTGCTCTGTATTTTTGTGGACCAAAATTGAATGCAAAAATATTGTGAAAGACCCAATATATAAAGAAGTGTTTTTCAGCAGATGGAAGAAACTATTAAGCAACATCATGTGCCTAAAGGTGGTTGGTTGATGAATAAAAAGATGTTTATTTTTCCCAATTTCTTTCTTTTTCAATTTTTTTTTCTTTAAACAATTTATATGGGATACTCTAGTAGAGATGGTCTAATATAAAACTAAGTAAGTTGGAATATAACCCAAAACATATATAATATCAGTATATAACTATTGAAACTAGTCTTAGATGTCTAAATCCGAAAACCCAAAAAATCTGAACTCTCACACTGCTGATAAACTTTTCCTCTAATCCCTCTATACATACATAATCCAAAAATATGTTAAAGGTACAGTAACATGATAATTGCCCATTAATTGATCCGACCATGACTTATTAGATTAGTTGTCTAATCCAAACAAAAAAATACAACAGTACTAATCCATGTAAACCAATACATTTGCATGTAAACCAGTCTTTTGATCTGAGGTTAGGAATCAGACACCACCTATTAGTTCACTTCCATGTTAGGTCATTATTATTTTCCAGCATACATTTCCAAGTCAGTTGTTTCTAGTAACTAAAAAACTCAGGTTTAACATGTATAAACTTAATATGACTTTCAACTCTAATTTACCCTCACTAAAAGATTGGTGAGGAACACAAATATAAACTTTAATCCAACCCTAGAAAATATATATCCAAAGAAAATATCAAAGCAATTGTCAGATTACTTTCTTTTTCGTATAAAAGAAAAGTACTAGTAATAAAGTATCTTTAAGTGAAGCCCATATCTTAAGTGTCATTAGCTCCAGGGGGCAGATCCATAAAACTAAAAGAAAAACAGAAAAAAAAGATATATGAAATTGAAAATTATGGGTTAATGGTGGTGGTGAGCATCAAGTAGTAGTATTCATACGTGGTTAGGCGAAAATGAAGAGATGGGAACGAACACTTGGAACTCCACTCTTTTCAAACATATTTGTGATTCAATTGCAAGTAGGTATCCACTAGCTCCTTCATTTTTGTGATAATTGAATACTAAGTCATCATTCACTTTCTATTTTTTTATTTATATATACAACAATTCATCGACAAACTAAGTCTTATGATTATTTACATTACAAAAACTTCAAAATCAATCCTAATTTTATTAGTATATATCTCATATCGGAAAAGATTTACCGATAATATATAACATATCGGTTTTAAGTTGGAAGTCCATATTTACTAAAACGTAAAATTAGAAAATGAAAGTGACTACTGACTAGGATTGCCTAATAGACGTGACAATGAAAGGTTTGCTAGAAGAATATTTCTACAATCTACACTTAAGACGATTTGATGAGGTCTTTGATGAATCTGTCCCAATGAAATATTATCAAAGAGATTAAGTTAGTCTAAATCCAGTTCAATCCTAAAATCAACATGTTTCATAAAAATTGAAATATGTTCTTCAACTGTTTTTCTCATATTCTCCATATATATATGTTTATTTGGTATCATAGTGATCACTACTATTATCATAGTGGTCACAGTGAGACACATGACCATTGTTCTCACCTTCCAATGATTAATTATGCATAAGAACTCTATATAATATAATTATTCTTTTCTTAATGATTTTTTTTTTTAATCAAGCCTAAGGATATCATCATGAATAATGGGTGGAGAATTCTATATACGTTTTCAAAGTGGAGCACTATATCCCATAACTTTATTAGATTTTTAGGTTACACTCTAGTTTTGCAAAGATACTCTCTAAGCTTGCCATAGTTCAAGAAAACACTTTATTTAGTTTATAGACTTTCATCATTACTAAACATTTGTTTGTAGTTTGTCGGGATAACAGTAGCATTAAATAAATGTAATGGATAAATTAGTATCCAATTAACTAAAGCACTAAGAGGATTCACATCGAATTTGGGTATTATGTTCAATGGAAAAGAGCTTGAGATAATCATGCAATTTATTACAAAATAAGATTTGATGTTGATCTACAAAATATAAATATATCAATCCTCTCAACACTTCTAATCATTTTTGGTTCTAATACAATCTAGAACATTTCATAACATATTACTCACCACACATATCATACATTAATACTTTAAAAACTCATTTTATTCAATCTTTTATTTTAAATAATTTGAGTTTTAATGATTTTATATGATTTTGTTTGTATCTAATAAAAGTTGTTATGAGTTTTTGTAAAAAAAATTCAAATTCTAATACAAATATGTAAATATCTTTATGTCATAATTCTATAATATTTAACAATACTATTGCATGTGGATCCTTCTAGTTCTATATAAGACATGATAAATTAGCCTTATGCGCTTATGCTCCCCTAAATTGCGCACTAGATAAGTGATTGTCATAATTTAGTTGACAACTTTTTGACTTGATTAGCCGTAAACACATCGATCCATCACTAAATTAATAAAGAAAACATATTCTAGTTCCGTAAGTAAAGGGTGGTTGCATTCGCACTTGTCACTATAGGTTGCAACTTGCAAGTGCCCTTGGTTTCATATGATATATGTTCTCTGTCGTAAGAGAGTCAATTTAAGTCGGAAATACATTGGCTACGCCGGTTACATGCAAGAGTGTAGCCGTATGAAAGCCAACTTCTCGAATTTTTCTTTAGGAAACAAAAAAAGTATTTGTTGTTTTGTGGCAAATGATAAGTCCATTGATGGACAAGTAGTCAAGTACTATTATATCAAGAATCGAGATCCGCTCACTACATATTTGTAGGAATTAGGTTAATAAGCCGGTCAGTTGTGTCCTAATATTGACAAAAAAATATATTCGTTTCGATGTTGTAATACTTATACTTCTTTGTGTATCCAAATAAGTAAATATGTTATGATGTTTTGGTAAAAGTTATATATAAATCTATGATATTGAGATTAAGTTCTGTTTTGAGTTTTATTTTAATAATTGAGAAATTTTTTGAACATACATAGTTATAAGTTTAGTTGCCAAAAATACCACTTATACTGTTTCAAAATTACCACAAAAAGATTTTGGTTCTCAAAATATACCACAAATTATAACAAAAAAAGTTTCAAAAATATAGAATTTTTTTTTTTAGGTTTAGTGTTCTACTTTAGATATGGGGTATAAAAATTTTAAGAGATAGGGTTTATCGTTTAAGATTTTTTAAAAATGTCACTATAGGTTGCAAGTGTAAAAAACGTCCAAACCTGTTTGGTATGAGAGCCGTCCAAGTCTATAGCCGTCTAAGTCTATAGCCGTCCAAGTCATATAGCCATCTAAACATATTGATGCATTGGAGTCTATAGCTCGTTTGGTATGAGAGCCAACTTCTCTATCTTTTTCTTCTATTATAGAAAGTACTTTACTCTTCTTTTGAAAAACCGAGAAAAATATTTGTTCTACGTTGTAATATTTATACTAGTAAATATGTAATGATATTTTGGTGAAAGTTATATATAAATCTATATATGACACTGAGGTTAAGTTCTGTTTTAAGATTTATTTAAATAATTGAGAAATTTCTTAAACTGTATACTTTTAAGTTTATTAGTTGCCAAAAATATCACTATTGGTGTTTCAAAATTACCACAAAAAGATTTTGGTTCTCTAAAAGCATGTTCTTTTGATAATTGTGCGATTTCTCTCGCGACATGTAATTAAAGAAGCAAGTGACACAATAAAAGAAAGATGAAAGAGAAATAAAAAAAGAAATGAAAAAACAATTAAACTTTTTTTCGGTCGCCGTGTCTCTACACCGAATAAACCTAAATATACAACAAATTAAACACAAAAATTTCAAGAATTTAGAATTTAAATGTTTAGGTTTAGTGTTCTACTTTATATTTGGGGTATAAGATTTTTAAGAGGTACGGTTCAGGGTTTATGATTAGTTTTGATTTTTGTTTTTTGATAATTCGCAAAAACCAAAAGTTAAATGGTATTTAAAATGTAAAAAAGAAAAAACTAAAACAAGTGCTCTTTTTGATAAACCAAAGCTTAGTATGTCATTTTTGAGAATTTCCTAACTATTATCTAACTTGTAATCATTTTAAACATTACAAAAGTTTAGAAAAATTACCAAAAGAACCGAAATGAAACGAATCAGCCGTAATTAACAAAAAATTGGAATAACTTAGGCTGCTTAACACTCCCAATCTCACATTACATCATAATTTAATCTGCTTTTCTTACAAAGAAAAAGACAAAACATAAATAACTTCTTACAAAGAAAAAGACAAAACATAAATAACTAACTGCGGTTTATACTCGAAACCCCCAAGTCCTTCCCACGTGCTTTGTGATGTGAACATCTCAACATAAAAACGTTCGGACACTAAAACAAAACACACACGTAGCTAACACTAGACGTGTAAGATTTTTCAGGTTTACGTGTTAATCAAATTGGGCCAAAAACACTTTAACAAAAACAATAAAACTAAAAGAGCCTATGACGTGTGCAACAAGATAATAGTGATAGCAAAAGCATCATCAGAGAAGCATTATATGATATATGAACCCATACCAATAAAAAACAGCAATTATTTAACTTTCTTTATTCAATAATAACGTATCCTCATTGGTCGTGTCCTGATAGATAATCATATAATTGTATACTTTATACTTCTCGATCAAGGGATGAAAAAAAAACAAGTTTCTCATGGTTATCCAAAACTCTATATCACCTTTTTGATTGTGGTTTTTTTTTTTATATAAGAAGACCCGTTTCATCATCATACTCTTTCATCAATAACAGAGAAAACAAAATAGAACAAAACTGTTCTTAAAGTTATATAACTATGGAGGGTGTAAGTGCAACTATGCATAAGTGTAGACCTTATTTGTTAATGATATTTTTGCAATTTGGAGCAGCAGGTACGTATATTGTGGTTATGGCAACTCTTAACCAAGGCCAGAATCGTTACGTTGTAATTGTGTATCGTAATCTTGTGGCTGCTCTTGTCCTTGCACCTTTTGCACTCATCTTTGAAAGGTCAGTCTTATATGTTTTGTTTTTGTTAAACAAATATTATTAATTTGTTGATGATGATGACAAAATGTTTCTTAATTACCATGTTGTAATTGTTATACTAAAAGTGTTTCTTACTGTTGCTAAAACATCTAAGATTGTCAAGAAACCGATCTTTAAGCTTTCAAGAACTGAAAATGTTTTGTAGGAAAGTGAGACCGAAGATGACATTTTCAGTTTTCTGGAAAATAATGGCACTTGGTTTCTTAGAGTAAGAACAATTCAATCTTCTCATTTCACATTCTTAAGTCTTAAAGTGACAAGTACCCTTATTACATACTTATCATATCGGTATGTGTGTATAGGCCAGTCTTGGATCAAGGTTTTGGTTACCTTGGGATGAACATGACATCAGCAACATATACATCTGCGATTATGAACATTCTTCCTTCTGTCACATTCATAATAGCTTGGATTTTAAGGTAATCCATGGTTTAAACACTTATTAATCTAAACCTAGTTAAATGTTATAATAACCATTGATATATATGAACAGAATGGAGAAAGTGAATCTAGCAGAGATAAGAAGCAAAGCAAAGATAATTGGGACATTGATTGGTCTTGGAGGAGCATTGGTAATGACATTGTACAAAGGTCCACTTATTCCTTTACCATGGTCTAACCCGAGTATGAATCAACAAAACGGACATACCAATAGTTCACAAGACCATAACAATTGGGTTGTTGGAACTTTATTGATACTCGTTGGTTGTGTTGCTTGGTCTGGTTTCTATGTTTTACAAGTAAGCTCCTTACCTTTTTCTTATAATCATACATAATATATACTAATCAATCCACAAATAATACAAAAGTATAAGCTTTTGTGTTAGTTGTTGCATTACGTTTCTTCTTGAGATATCTTTCTCGTGAACTTGACTAGCTACAAAGATACTTAAAACATTTATATATTTTGAAACGCAGTCCATAACAATAAAGACATATCCGGCCGATCTTTCACTATCATCCTTAATATGCCTTGCCGGGGCTGTCCAAAGCTTCGGCGTCGCGCTTGTGGTGGAGCGACACGCTAGTGGATGGGCTGTTGGATGGGACGCAAGGCTTTACGCACCTCTTTATACGGTAAGTATAAAAATTTTTACGCGTAAATAAATCTCTTAAGACAAAAATACTAACCAGATTTTGGTTTAATAAAGGGAATAGTAAGCTCGGGTATAACGTACTACGTTCAAGGAATGGTTATGAAGACAAGAGGGCCAGTTTTTGTTACTGCCTTTAACCCTCTTTGCATGGTTCTTGTAGCTCTCCTTGCTTCTTTCATTCTTCATGAACAAATACATTTTGGATGGTACGTTAACGTTACATAAATGTCGAAAACATCTAATTGCTAATCGAAATACGCGTTCTTGATTTCGATATTTTCGGTTTATGTCATTGCAGTGTAATAGGAGGGGTAGTGATCGCGGCGGGTTTGTATATGGTTGTTTGGGGAAAAGGAAAAGACTATGAAGTATCAGGATTAGATCATAGCCTTGGAAAGAGTAGTAGTATCCAAGAATTGCCAATTACAAGTAAAAGTGACGATGACAACAAATTGGCTTCTTCTATAGCCGACGGCAACAACAATTTGAGCGTTCACGGTGGTGGTGCGCAACGTAACACAACTGGAGCATAAGTGGAGAAAACATTTCTAGAGTTTATAGTATTTTGTATTCTACCATTAATAAATAATTATATGTATTTTGGATGCATATGTTATTAATTAATTATGTTATGTTTTGACAGTCACGTTATAAAGTTGTAATTGATCAGGTAGGAATTATATAATCACGAGGTTCATGAGTAGGTGTGTCTAATTTTTAAGTTTAATAAACAATGTGTCACGCAAATGTGTGGTCGTCTCTGGCTTTGTTTACGTACACATGATTGTTAAGTCTTGGGGATTCATTTTTGTGTTTGGATAATTAAAATCCAACTAAGAACCACAACACATGTTATGCTACTCTTAGTTTCATCTAATTAGCTTCGTTAAATTAGGATGCGATCATACAAACACTAATGCATTAAATATCATCCGAACTCCATATTTAAAATGTGTTTGGAAGAAAATAATCTATTAGGATAAGTGATTTTGCGGAAAATTCTCATGTTTAAAAAGAAAAATTTTAAAAAGAAAAGACATATTATTTCTAAAGTTCGATCAATTTTTAATTTAAGGTCTTAAATTGAATCTCTAGTTTAAGATTTGATTATTAGAAGGAAAAATAATTTGCATCCAAGAATGGACTCATGTTGAGCGAACTAGAATTAGTCTCACATCTGTAAAGTTTATATTGTTCCTAACTAGTCCAAGTTTAAGATGTTCACACTTTTTTAAAAGAAATTAAATTTGATTCTAAAAGCACTTTTTTTTTATATTTTGTGAGTAACAATTTTATATAAATTTAAAATAATAGTATTTAATTATTTGTTTTGAAGTTTACATCATCATTATTAATATTAAGTAATAAAGAATGTATGAAAATTGAATTAGTTAACTAGGAATTAGAAAGTATACAGTTAATTAATACATATTGATGACTAAATTGATTATTAGAACTTGATCCTACTCCATGTTCTAAAAATCCTATCCAAGGTTCGATTACTCTCTAGTCTCTACCTAATCGCTAGGCCCACCTTATCTGCATCGATTAATGACTAATCTCTTAAAAAAAATAGTCACACAATTATTACTCTCAGCCTAATCTTGCATATTTTTAGATTGTATAAAATACATTTTTTTTCTTTTTTCTTTCAAATATTTAGATTGGGTGTTTGTGATCTTTAACAATAATTTATATTTATATTTTAGTGAAACTCATTAAAAATTTTGTTTTAAAAATTCATCTTCATGTCTTTTATAGAAATTTTTAGAACAATATTATAGTTTTGTAATTTATTTGGTGTTTTTTCAACTCGATAGAACTATACATACATTTAATAACATATATTTATGATTTTCTTTAATTAAAGAAAATAATCCTAAAATTTTAATAATAGTCTCTGACTAATCCTCGTTTAATCTCAGTTATTTTTGTTAAGTGCTAGGTCTACCTCGCCCTTTTTAAACAATGATCCAACTAATTAACGTTGTTTAATGCTGTCATTTCACTCTTTCCATTAGTATATTTTTTTGTATAAATATATATATATATATATATATGTGTATACATATTTACATATGCAAAAGCCAACCAATCTTGGGGTAATAATCAAGTCATCAAGATATGAATTTGTCTCTCCAATCTTAACACTAAAACCAGAAAATTTTGTTCCAAACAAAACGACTCAGGTGAAAGTTGGAGATACGCTTCAAAACCTTGATTAGTGCATCCATGGCTATAAGATAGTGGCAAAAACACATGTGACACTAAAGGCAACATAGACACAACATTCAAAAGAGTGTTTAATGTTAAAGCTTTGTGTTCACTAACCATTGTTGTGGATCAACATTTTAACTTAACAGTACAACAAATATTCTTGGTGAAGTCTTAACAACTACACCATTTTTTTGAAAATTCTTGTGTTTTGTTTGTGATAAGAACTAGATGAATAATGTCTTGAAGAACATTATTGGATGAGACATGGGAATATATATTAAAATTCGTGTTCGGTTCAGTGGATGTCTTATGGAACAGCAGTTAAAATAAATAAGGTTTGTGATACCAAACAAGTTCTAGATATATCCCATAAATGATTTTCACGTACATTCTCGAAGAAGGTTCGATCTTTACAAATATATTGCTACATAAAACATTAAAAAAAAAGATTGAAACATGTAGAAAGTATATTATATATCGGAATTACGACAAGAAAATATAGTAAATTCTGACAACTGAATTAGTCGGAAAATATTTATATCACCGTTTTTGTTGGAAATGATAGTTAGAAATCGTCATGTTTTCTTGTAGTATATATAAATAATAATATCTTTTTAGATACTTGATGAAAAACTTTAAAATCATATCTTGGGAAAATTATGAATCGAAGTTGCTTCATAAAGAGATGTTTTTAAAGGATCTAATTAAAGCCAGATTCCTTTGGCTAATTGTAGCAGAAACATATATATTCTATGCCATCCAATAAAAATCTTGGTTATTATCTTCACTTAAGCTTAGTGCTAGATTAAGTGGAACTAATTGCGTCACGTTGGAGCACTAAGACAAGACAATACTTGGTGGTCAATAAGGGAGAAAACCCAACTTCTAAAATGAAAATTTTTATAAATAGGAAACCAACAAAACACACAACACTTGAATAAATAAACTTAAATGTGCAGGATAATGCATTATTCATTGCCAAGAGGTCCACTTGAATTATCCATTTCTTTCTTTTTTTCATTTGGGTTTTGTTATTTTAAGATTTCTTTTTTTTTTCTTTTCCTTTCAAATATGTATACATATCATTTAAACACACTTTAATCACACCACTTCAATCTAGCAAGCATATTGAGGAAAGATGAATCTGATTCGAAATATGTTAGTATTATATTTATAGGTCTTGGTATTTGATCACTAATGGATAAGGGTATTATCTCTTAGTTGAATTAGAACCAAAAAGTATTAATTAAGTTTACAGAAAAAAGAATAAACTTTATATCCAATGGGAAAAAGGATGTAAAAGATATAAAAATAGCAGTAAATAGGATCTAATTAGTTATAATCAACTATAAAAGATTACAGCATAAGATATCGTATTTATGGTTAGTTTTTGTTATAGCAATATGTGTAGATTTGATGCCCACATAAATTAACCTACTTTCTAACCTCAAACATTGACATTTAAGAGTGGAAACGGTGACAACATTTTTAGGTGAAAATGGCAATGGCATCTAAGGATAATGATAGTAGAGTTCTGATTAGAGTTACAAATTCTTATTCAAAAAAAGAAATGTCATAAAAGCAAGTTGAAATTCGTAACTTAAGTCTTAAGCATACCAAAATATTATCTTATGGTAGGAATCATGGAAACTCGCGAAAAAATACTCTTAAACTTATAAAGATTGATTGTTGAAAATGTTTGCGACTAAAACTTATGATCGATGATCTCTAAATCCAGCGACAAACAAATAAACAGGTCTGGTCATTGTCGCCAGCGACAGATAAATGAACAAGACCAAGTTATAACCACATACTTAATCATCTTTCAGTCAGTTTTTTCACATTTGAACTGGGAATGTACAACTTTAAAACAATAATTTGAAGGGTATGTCGTACCAAAAAAAAATGAAGTTAATGTATTGATGTGCTTTTTTATCTTTGTCTTTTAGAAGTTGAAACACAAGAAAAATGTTTATCATAATTAAAATTTTTTTGTCTCCGATCCTTTTAAGATATTTGTACATTAAAATTAAAGCGACGATATCTAGCATTGATTATGGTCAATGGTTGGATAGACGTCTAATTTGGCGAATCAAATTATACAATTTACTATAAAACTCATATAACACTCATTGGCAAGTTTCCTATATCGAAAATTACTTTGCCCACTTACCTAGCGAGAAGACTACGTTATCTCATATATTTATTGATGCACTTTGTATAAAGTTTATCTGAAGGTCGCGTGTTCGCTCCCTGCTAACTGCACTATTGATAAAGTATGAAGGTAAATACTCTATCGATTAACCCTCTCTCTCTCTTCTTGCTAATTGATTAACGATGGTGAATATAAGAACCCTAATTCATAAAAATATAACAAACACACAAATGATCACACATGGTGCTTCTTTAATTACAACGTTAATTCAGTCCCACTTCAGTTCTTCACATACCACCAACTCATTACTCATGCTTTTCTTCATGAACATATCAATAAAGATATATGCAAATTGAAAGACCTAAAAATTAAATCATGTATTTAGTTTTAAGCGATTTGCCTAAATGAAGTGCCAAATGGTTAAGTGATTTGTCTAAAATGACATGTTCAGATTTCATTCTTCACAGTTTTAGGGAGTTTTCTATTAAATTTTAAAAGACATTCTTATAAAAGCAATCACAACATTAAATAAACTAACATTAAATAGAATTTAAGATCAATATATCAAATAACACTTCTTTCTAATTTCACTAGAGCGCCGCTGTCATGATTATACGATGAAAGAAAATTTAGCAAATATACGTGAAATGTGCGATGAATATTAATTGAACGTTTTTATCATGAAAATTACATGTTTTCTTGTTATGAAATTATATTAAATTCCTATGTTACCCAACTATGAAGGATTATTTGTGCCAAACATTGGTTTATGTAGTTTAAAAATAAAAATAAGAGCTATATAAAACTTTAACTTTGCTCATAGGATAAGACGATATCATGTTTATTGGTATCTATTTCATAAATAAATAAATTGATAATATGTAAGATAATGTATCATCAATTGAAATAAAATACACGATAAACAAAATTTTATTTAAAATTCTTTCATTGTTTTCTAAAAATATATAATCATTCAATAATGCACATAATCTAAAAGTTATTAGTCCTTCTATTTTGCACATTTTCCTTAGGAAAGAAAGAAAGAAATAAAATTTTCCAATATACCTTTTTTTTTTTTTTTGATAATGCACTTTGTTTTTTGTTACTCATATCTTTGCATTATAATATTCGAGAAGATACGTAGACGTATTATTGAACCAACAAAATAAAAATTGTATTTTATCTTTTAAAAATACAACTTTTTATGGACTATAAGAAGGATCATTTCCCATTTGGTTTTTGTATTCTCATCAAACAAGTGTCTCTTCATCATTCACGAAACATCTCATATCTAGAGAGTTATATATATATATACATATATATAGAATCATATAATATATACAAGAGCAAAAAAAAGTATGAAGGGAGGAGAGAAACAATGTGGAAAAATTGATAAATTGAAGCCAATAATAGCAATCATATCACTTCAATTCGGATATGCAGGCATGTACATCATCACTATGGTCTCCTTAAAGCATGGTATGAACCATTGGATCCTTGCTACATACCGTCACGTTGTTGCCACCATTGTCATTGCTCCTTTTGCTCTCGTTCTTGAAAGGTATGTATATGTTTCTTGATGATGATGATGATGATGATGTTGTATGCTTTATTTGGTTTGGTTTGGTTCTTATATCTAAACTCTAAAGCCATGCATGTATAAATACTAATTTGTTGCATACTTTTTCAGGAAAATAAGGCCTAAGATGACATGGCCAATGTTCTTTAGGATTCTTGCTCTTGGAATCTTAGAGTAAGCTTTCATATATACATAAACCTTATCTTCCTTTTTCATGTGCATGATACATATTAGTATATATGCATGGATGATGCATCTATATATTATACGCACACATAACACACACACACAAATATATAATATTTAAAAGAATTTTTATTTAATTTATATATACTACATATACATATATAGGCTTCTCAAGGCCTAATTTAGGCGAATGGAAAAAAAAATGTGACGTTTTATTTATTTTCATGTTACAATATGCGTCATGTATTAAATTAGAGTACTTTTTGTAAAATATTGGAGATATCTCACGTATTATATTTCTTAATCAATGAATCTTGATTAATAAAAAAAACACTAAAAATACATATTTTATCAATATACCAAATCGAAATATATAATTTTTGTGTCAAGATTTGCAAAAGAAAACCCAAGAGGATAACATATATATAGTTGATATATATAGTTTTTTTGCACGAGGTATATATATATATATATATATATGCAAGTTTTTAAAAACCTATTAATCAACAAATTCTTATATATTAAAAAAACATTCAATATTTTTAATAAACACAACTTTTTCCATATAAATGAGGTGTAAAACAATATAATATTTGGTCGAATGAATCTATACGAAAAAAAAGATTCTACTCGTGAAGATTCTTGAATCTTGATGAGATCATCACACTCATTGCTGTCTTCTCATTAGCTCTATATATGTTTCCTTTATTATCTTTTTAAAAAGAATGATTGTGAAAAATCTAGAATATGATTGGTTAATCAGAAGATGATACGAAATTAAAGCATATGATTAGATAATAATAATAACTTTGTAATTGTTATTGCTTTGTCTATTCAGACCACTCATGGACCAGAACTTGTACTACATAGGAATGAAAGCCACATCAGCTACATACAGTTCTGCCTTTGTTAATGCACTTCCAGCTATTACCTTCATAATGGCTGTCATTTTCAGGTAATTAAATTTGCGTAATCTGCGGTACACTACGGATCCATTTTTTTTATAGAGATATCAAAAAATCCGTAATCAAAACCGCATTGGTTTATAATTTTTTGGTAATAACCGGAATATTACCATATTTTCAGTATATAATAATATTGTTTTTAATTTTGATTAATATAATAATTAATAAGGATCCGATTTGTGATACCGGGTTGTAAATTTTAATTTTGAACCGATCCAAAATACATATTTACTGGATTAACCTTAATGATATGAAAAAATAGTGTTTGAGATATTGGTTTTTCGGAAAATTAGTTACAAAAATGATTTTAGTACAAAATGTACTTCAGAAATGTATATATAGATAATATATAGTTTTTCTTCTTCTAATTTTTCTAATTTTATTTTAATATAATCAGGTTAGAAACTGTAAATTTGAAGAAAGTACGAAGTCTTGCAAAGGTGGTCGGAACAGTAATCACTTTATTAGGAGCTATGGTGATGACTTTGTACAAAGGTCCAGCCATTGAGCTCTTTAAGAGTGCTCATACCTCTTTTCACGGTGGCTCCTCCACTAGCTCCTCCGAGACAACTGACCAGAACTGGGTCACTGGAACCTTAGCCATTATGGGTAGTATCACTAGTTGGGCAGGTTTCTTCATTTTACAAGTAAGCAAAGCATTAGTCACTTACATTAAGATTTGGATTAGTATATGTAACACACCATATATATTGGTTAAAGCTATACATAAGTATAAGATTTTACATGGTATTAACAAAGGGAATGGTGTGTATTAATTTTTAATGACATTGTTAATTTGTTCAGTCATTCACGTTGAAGAAATATCCGGCGGAACTGTCATTGGTTATGTGGATTTGTGGCATGGGAACGATATTGAACACGATTGCTTCGGTCGTGATGGTTCGCGACTTGAGCGCTTGGAAGATCGGTATGGACTCGGGCACGCTCGCGGCTGTTTACTCGGTAAGTTTTCATTTATTGGTACTTAAAGATCTTTGATTGTATATAATTTCATTCAAGTAAATATTAATGTTTATATGGTAATTGAATGATTAAATATCAGGGAGTGGTTTGTTCGGGTATGGCGTATTACATACAAAGCATTGTGATTAGGGAACGAGGCCCGGTTTTTACGACTTCGTTTAGTCCTATGTGTATGATCATTACAGCCTTCCTTGGCGTGCTAGTTTTGGCTGAAAAGATTCATCTCGGAAGGTAAAATCTTTTGACATTTACGATTCGCACGACAACGAGTACATTAGTACAAACCATATGTAAACTAATGAGTTGTTTAATTTTTTGTATATGCAGTATAATAGGCGCGATTTTCATCGTGTTCGGACTATACAGCGTCGTGTGGGGAAAAGCGAAAGACGAAGTGATACCGGTTGAGGAGAAAGTAGGATTGCAGGAGCTGCCAATCACCAATATATCAACAAAAACAGCAGAAGGTACTGGTGGTATTCCCATTGCAGTAGACAAAGGTGTGGTGGCTAATAACATTAACTAAACCAAAAAAAAGACAATGCTCTCTCAATTTTTGAAGACCAAGTTTCCAAGAAGGGAAACTTGTTTTATCTTTATTACTTGTTTTGTTTTATGTTGTTTTTACATTTTCAAGTTGTCTTTGTGTTAAATTGTTAAGATTCAAGTATATATATAAAAACAATGTTGTATATTTTCTGTAATTGTGGGGATATCACGTAAATGGAAGAAATTTTAATTTGGTTAGTAGTGTATCTCATTGTGATTGCTCAAGTTTAGCTAATGTTAAACTATAGTGTATCTTGTATTGATCGAGTACTCAACTATCGTATAAGAAAAGCCTTATGATAAGATTAGTCTTGAGCATTCGGGTAACAGTTCATTCAGGTATCAGTTCGGATATTTCGAGTTTCGAGTAGCTCTTGTACTATGTATTTCGGATTCTCAGTTTGGGTTCGGGTCGGTTCGGATGATTGATTTCGAGCCTCGAGCCTCCACGATAAACTATTGCAGATAGATGTGTTGGAACAAAATGTGATTTAGTAGAACACAAGCCAAAACATATCGTCTCGAATCTAAGTTTTAACTCGAAACCTAGTCCAGATTTATAGTGCAAAGTCTTAAAATTCATATCCTAATGTCATGATAATGATTACCACTTTTAAAAGTACAAAACATAACTCACTACTCTACAACAGCACATAGAGAAATTAAGCTACATTGTTCCCGCGACTGATCATATGATTATTCGCTTTCCATTTCACCACCGTCCTCTGCAACCAGACCAAAATATCATATTAGTTCTATAAGATATGTTCTGATGAAATGTGATGTAAGAGATAAAAGGATTCGCACCAGTCTTTGGTTCTTCTTCGTTTTGACTTCCCTCTCCGTCATCTACATTAGCTCCCTCGTCTTCTTCTGCGTCCTCTTCTTCTTCTTCTTCTTCTTCTTCATCTTCTTCTTCTACTACTACTTCTTCATCTTCTTCTTCCTCATCCTCTTCATTTTCTGATTCATCGCTCTCGCTTTCTTCTGCTTTTATCAGCTTTGGAGGCGGTACGAAACTTGTAGTTGATCTTCTCCTTGAACTCGACACAATGTTGCTTGTGTCAATACCCTCAAGCTCCTTTGTTCTTTCTTTCCTTTTTTTGACTTCCTTGATCTCTGTCACAAGTTAAAAACAGATACATTGTTAATAATTTGTATGGTTTCACCCCAGAATATCTCGAAGGTGTTTGCGCTTTCCTAAAGGTAGAGGAAACTTCGTAAGTGTGAACCATTACCTTTCTCTGAAGGATTTGCAGACAAGCCTTCTTTGGCGAGTATCTCCTTAAGTTCTTTTACCAGAGTATCCTCGCGTTTCTCCTCAGGAGCCTGCTTGGCTTTCCGGTAAACCGATGGAGCAATGCTAGCAAGAAAGAAAAAAAATCAAAAATCCTGGAGTATGAACTAACACAGATTTTAAAGATCTACCAGGCGTGATTAAAAACCTCATTCCACAAGATTTGATGATTGATTTAAGATGCTCAACACGCCTCCCGTAGCCAGTTGTCGGAGTTTCCTGTTTCTGTAGTTATAAAATATTAGACGAACAGAAACCAAACGATGTTAATTATGCACTGTTTTAATAGGATTCTAGATAGGTACTACAACAAAGCTGCTATACCTTCACAGATTTTTCTGAAGATGCTTTTTCTCCTTCATCACTGTCGCTCTGTGAATCTGTTTGTTTTGTCTTCTTCACAGATGGAAGTTTCTCCTTTTCACGTTTCCTCTTTCCGGTTATCTCTGACTTCGATAATTTTCTTTTGACAGCGGTCTTCTTTTTTACAGCTACTTCCATGTCCTCATCCTCGTCTTCACCATCTGAATCAGACATTTCTTCACTGTCTGACTTTTTAGCTGGTTTGCTCTGGACCTTCTTAGCTGCAGCTTTCGTCAGAGGCTTAGTCTTAGTTGTAGGTTTTGTAGTTTTAAGAGCTTGCACTTGCAGTACCTAATGGGCAATAAAAGTTCTAAGAAGATTGTATCTCTCATTTATAACAAGAAACATAGTAAATTATATTTACTTACTTCATCTAATCCTTCATTAATGAATTTCTTATAGGGGTCAAGAGAATACTTTTCTAATTTAAGATCTTGCTCCAAAAGTCGACGAAGTATACCCATTGTAATTTTCCTGAAACAAAGCAAGCATTATTTAACAAAGAAAAATTTATTTCCAAAATCATTGATGACAGCAAACTGAGATATCGAAAGATGTTTCCTAATGTTTAAAATATGGCATCTGAGGAAGGACTTTAGAAAAGAAGACGGATTTGACTTACTCAGAATTAGCGTTAATATAAGAAGACCTTTTACGAAGGGCTTTCTTTATGTCACTCTGAAGGACCTCTTTGCTGTCCTCATCGTTTGTTTGCTCAGCTACAGATTTGGACGTGTTATCCTCTGTCAGAAGTCCCATTACAGGTGAATCTTCTGCTTTGTCATCATCACCAGTTCTATCTTCCTTGACATCTTTTTTCACGTTGTGCTCTTTTGATAACGTTTCTGCCTCTTTTGCTGGAGTTACATCATCTTTCTTCTCAGGTTCTTGAGAATTTTCTGTAGTTTCATCATTCTCAGCACCTTCTAGGCACTGTTATCACCAAGAAAACATATCAAAACATAATTAGTCAGCTGCAAGTAATAACATCTTTTCTCTATTTCATGCAAAGCTTGGCCTTAACTATGAAAAGGATACCTGAACTAATTGTTGTTTAACAAAGTCCTTATGCACATCCAAAGCATGTTTCTCCAATTTCAGATCCTCCTCCAGCAACCTCCGCACACCCCCACAGGTTAAGTTGCTGCAAAAAGAAATTCCAGATGATTCTTCTGCTTCAAAAAATCTTTCTCGAAAAAATTAACAGAACCCCTTTATACCATAAATAGGAGATATCATCAATCTTTAGCCCTTCCTTTATATGCAAATCTTAGTCTCAGATACTAAACGAAACCTCAAAATCAAAATCTTATACAAAGCTAAATTTCCATTTCTTCATTTCAACTCAGCTATCACCAAATCAATGTTTCCGAACAATAAAGTTTTAGTTTCCCCACAAAATCCAACTCTACACATCACCAAACCAATTTCTCCACAAAATCCAACTCTACATCCTCACGAAACCAATCTTATACATAATTAGCCTACCATAAACAGTGAATGCTACTTGAACATCTCAATTTACAAACCTAGAATCATCATTTCATCGTCTCAACCAAAATTTAACAAACATCACTCTGACCATAAAAACCTTGTTTCTCCATAAAATCCAACTCTACCTCCTCACCAAAACCCATCTCATACAAACCTAGCCTACCACAAACACTAAAAGCTACTCAATCATCGCAAATTTACAAACCTAGAATCATCATTTCTTCATTTCAACCATATATCACCAAATTTAACAAACATCACTGACCACAAAACCCTATTTTCTCACCAAAATCCAACTCTAAATCATCACAAACCCTATCTTATACAAATCTAGCCTACCACCAACACTGAATGCTACTCAAACATCGCAGTTTTAAAAACCTAGAATCATCATTTCTTCATTTCAACCATATATCACCAAATTTAACAAACATCACTGACCACAAAAGCCTAGTTTCTCACCCAAAATCCAACTCTAAATCATCACAAAATCCAACTCTTATACAAACCTAGTCTACCACAAAACTCAATGCTACCTCGAACAAACACACCTAGATTCTCATTTCCTTTCTTAACCATAGTTCAGCAAATTCACAACTGTTAGGTATTTCCGATGAAATCGAAGCAACGAGAAAGAAAAAATGAAGCAACGATTCCTTACTCTGCTTTGTCTCTGAAGTAGGCTGCTCGGGACTTCATAGCCGCGAGAATCTGGGATTCGATATCTTCTGTTGTTGTTGTTGCTTCAACGTCCTTCGAATCGATTTTGTCACCGGCGATCTCCATGTCCGTCGCCGTCGTCGAGTCGCCGCCAGACATTTTGCTCTCAGAAGTAACGGAGAAGAAGAAGTTCAGTAGAAAAAAGTAGATTTACCTCTCTTTAGTGTGAATCGAACATTGTGGATAAATAATAAATAAATAGTCAAAATAGTGATTCTGTTGGGTCAAAGGGCATATCTGCAAATTGGTAATTTTTTTGCTGTCTCTCCATATGTGAAAAGATATATTACTTATTCAATTTATATTCGGGATGGGAAAATTCCATAAAAATTCCCCATCTAATTTTAATTTGGAAGTTTAATACCCAATGTTATTTGGTTGGAAATAAAATGCATGGTTTATTAAATTTTGGTCTATTAATACATTAAGTATATAAAAATTGTCGAATCAAATAAACCGTTTAATCGGATTGACGGAATCACTAAACCGAGGTTGACGAAATTACTAATCCCTAAACATACGGGTAATTTGGGGTTATCCAAAGACTGCATTATCCTTTGCTATTATCACAAATCGAATTGGGATCGATAAACCCTAAGTTTAGTGTAATTCCATTAACCCCGGTTT
>NW_006238918.1:11931167-11966054 GCF_000375325.1 Capsella rubella
TAGATGGGGAATTTTTATGGAATTTTCCCAAAATTCTAAAAATGTTTACCAAAAAATCAAAAATAAGAAGATTCAATTCCTATTAGAGAATCTTACTAATAACCTTTTTATGATAAAAAAAAACTACCATCTTTTTTTAAAAAAAATTAATGGTTATTATCCCTAATTGAAAGAATATTTTTTCCCAAATGAAGAAATTTTCCTTCCAAAAATTTTCCCCCAAAAGTTTCCCGCCAAAAAAATTTCAGACAAAATTTTTCTCGTTTTTGGCGGAAAATTTTTTGGAAGGAATATTCTTTTTGTTGGAAAGAATATTTCTTTCTTCATCATGTATTATACTAAAAGAGGGTAGTTTAGTGATTTTGTACATTGAAGAGAGTATTTTTGAAAATGGACACCCAAGAGAGTATTTTTGAAAATAGACACCCAAAGAGCGTATTTGAAGAAAAAAGTATAATAAAAATGTTATTTGTGCAAATTCTCTTTCCTATTCTCGATATTTTAACTAAAAAGTAGAATGTTTTTGCTTGACAACAAATATTTTAGAATACTATTAAAAAAATATCCAAATTATAGAGAGAAACTAATAAGAAATTAAGTATGGTGTAGAAAATTCTGTAATTTTTTTTTGGTGGAAATGTGAAAATTTAAAACTATCTTCAAATGAAAAATCATATAACATCATATTGTAATTCTGAAAAATGGAATAAACAATAATAACGTGAAATTTGAAAAACGAGAAAAACTAAAACTGGAATTTTTATGTGAATGTCGACTAAAGAGAAACATCCGACAACAATGAGAGGAAAAAAACATTAATTTCGTTTAGTGAAATAGAAGTCAGACTGAAAAACATGTGTTATTTGTAAAGTAATGCGTTTTAGAGCTATTCCAAGAAAATGGCATATATAAATAAAAAGCATGAGAACGTAGATTCCAGTAAAAATTAAGATTCGATAAAATTCATAATTTCATAATTTCATAATTTGTGGGCTTATCGTAGTCCAACTTGATATTGCTTGCCCAACCCATATCTCAGCTCGAGAGGTTGCTGCAAACATAAAGTTATTTGATAACCTCTTCATTAGTCGCGATGAGACACCACCAAACCTGCTGGAAATGTTCACGCTATTGCTAGTGTAAATGGTTGTCTCAAGTATGATATTTATTAAGATTATAACCATTCAATATTATATTTTATAAGATTTTTGTTTCTTATAAAGTTTAGATTTTTATAATATTTAGAATTCTTATAAAATTTAAATATTTGCTATCCTTGAAAATTCGTTAAGTTTATATATATTATCATTATTTTAAAAGTTGTATAAACTTTGACTTTTTAAAAGATAAGATATTATAATATTTAAATATAAATAATATTTTGAAACTTTATTAAATTTAATATCGTATTAGTATTTAAATGTCCTATAAACTTATTTTTTCAAAATTTTAAATATTTATAATATTTAAACTTCTTATAATGTATAAATATTTTAAAGTAATTTTTATTAAAGTTTATATATTATAATAGTTTAAAACTTTTAGAAAATTTGAATTCTTTAAAATAAAGAACCAGAATAACTAGAATAAAACTTAAAAATTTGAATGCTACTCATTCGTATACATAATCATTTCGATCTTTTTTATAGTATGACTATGAACCATTACCCAATTTATTTAAGCGATTTATTCATCGATTGAGTAATATATATTCATTTTTTTTTTGAATTATATCATATGCAAAAAATCACAAATTTATTTATAAATGTATCATCCAATAATTCGAAATAATAGATACAAGTCAAATAAAAGTAAACATAAAATAATATATTTATGTTTAAATTAGGTAAAGACATTATATGAAATTGCTGTTAAAATTTTGGTAACTAATATAAAGGCAATGGCGTTCTCTGTAGTTGTTTTGAAAGGATTTATTTTAGTAATGTCTTTTAAAAATACTATTGTAGATTTGCAAGGTTATACAACATATTTGTACGGTAATTGTAAAGTATTTATATGATTCTATACATGCATAAATGTAGTATGTGTATGATAGAAAAATCACATGTATTTATATCTCACATTTTTAGAGGTATATTCGATAAAGTTTTGGAGGTGAGACATTTTTGAAAAGTAGTGATGAAAAATTGGCATTATTAGAAATATCCCATTTACTAACACAAATATCCGTCATAGATCAAACTAGGTGATATCCGTATTCTTCACTTTTCCGTCGAAATTGTAATAATTTTATATATTTACGTTAACACTTGTTTTAGATGTTTTTTTGTTATCATGTAAAGATTTTTTTGATATCAATAGTTATAACAAAAGAAAAATATTAAAAAAACAAAAAAAAAAACATGTACCTCTGTTTCCAAACCGAGGAAGAAAGTAAAACCAGGACTACTGTAAAACCGGACTAAATAGCCTAAACCGGATTATCATGACCCTGTTTCCAAACAAGATTTTCAATTGTCTCCTTCGACAACACTCAAATCGCAGAGAAGAAGAAGAAGAAACCAGATTCTTCTCCCTCTCTCTTTCTCTTTCTCTCTCCAATGGCGAAACTTACGACGGACTCACCAATCTGCCGGAAAATTGTCCTTTCATTCTTAGATTTTCTCGATTCCGGTAAGCACCACCGCTCACTTTCTACGAAATTGCGTAATCGATTTCACTATTCGTCTCTAGGATTATTGATTTAGGGTTTATCTTCTATGTAATTGTTGTTCTTTGTAGTTGAGGTAGCTTCAGGTGTTGATGAAGAAGGTCTTGAGGTTGCTAGAGAGTGTTTAGGTGAAGCGTTTAAAGTGAATTCAGATTCTTTGAGAGATGATCGTTTGAAACCTGTTTCACTTGTTAATTTGTTCACTTCATTGGATAAAAGTGAACCTCTACAAAACACACCATCAGCACCACCACTACCAGCTGTTGCTGTTGTTACTCAGGATCCTAGTTCCTCCTCAGGTCCTGAGTTTTCGGGTTCTCATGTCAACGTTGATACGAGTAGAGAGCCTATTTTTACTGGTAAATGAGTGGTTTGTTTCATGTGAGTGCTGGATAGTGTAATGTAATGGAACTTTGTTCTGATTTAGGATTATGATACTTGTAGGGACTTCTAGAGATGAACTGTTTGGACAACTCTTTGGTGCGCTTGAGGAAGTACGGTATTTCAGGAATACACCTGAGGGAGATGATGATCCTGCTCAGTTGGAAAAAGCTACAAGAATATTTCATGATGCTGTTAATGTAGGTTTGATTTCGTTGTTAACTTTTATTGAAGGTTTAATGCTACTTGGTAACGAGTTTGGTGATAAGTTTTGTCTCTGTATATCAGGAAATGGAAAAGTCTGGATGTCAGACGTTTGATGTGAAAAGCTTGGCAGAAACATTCAAGTGTCAAGGTACTTGTGATTGCTTGTGTTATCTTGTTAATGTATAATATAATTGTCATACTGAGATCTGAGATCTGAGAACTGAGAAGTTGTTTAACCTGTCTGGTCTTAACAATATGTAGTCAGTCCAAATTTTTTTGGAATCATGGAAGCATTTTCGTTATTCCTTAGTTGTTCTCAAAAGCATATGTTAGAATGAGATCAGTGAAGATCTATCTTTGGGTCCTTGTTACCTCTATGTAACATTTTGCTGCATTTCAGGTAACAAGGCTATGCAGTCCAATCTTTATCTGGAGGCGATCGAGCTGTATTCTTTTGCAATTGCACTGACGGATAAGAACGCTGTTTTCTACTGCAACAGGTGTGTGATAACTCTTCAACTTTTAGTTTTGAGTTCTAGCTCTTTGGTGGTGTGCTTAGATATTATTTCACTTGTCCAATGATCTACTTAACGAAGAAATAATCATTTATCAGGGCTGCTGCATATACCCAGATCAACAGGTGCTCAGAAGCCATTAAGGACTGTCTTAAATCCATTGAGATTGATCCAAATTATAGTAAGGCGTATAGTCGTCTTGGGTTAGCATATTATGCTCAAGGAAAGTATTCTGATGCTATCGAGAAAGGATTTAAGAAAGGTATATATATGTTTTCTTATAATTTATCTGGACTTCTTTGTTAAGTTAGCATATTCCTTTCATAGGATTGATTGCTTTAGAAAAAGGCTAGAACTTTTCTTCTCCGAGTTAGCTAGTATTTATTCTGTGTAACCTCTTTTATTATACTCATGGCAGCTTTGCAGTTGGATCCAAATAACGAATCCGTGAAAGAAAATATAAGGGTCAGTTTTTATTTTTAATAAATTCATCTGCTATAATATGATCGTTCTATGATTTACATGAGAGTCTGATATTGACCTGTGGATAAACACAGGTGGCTGAACAAAAACTAAGAGAAGAGCAGCAACGACAGAGACGTAGTCAGGTAGTTACACCTCTGAGTCTTGAGTAATCATCTCACGGATTGGAAATAAGACGAGAAACTAAAGTTTTGTGGTTTTGGAAAGAGCAGAATACAAGCACAGGTTACACTCAAGAACCGGGAATGGGAGGAGGCCAGGGAATACCATCTCAGTTCTCAATGCCTTTAAACCCCGATTTGATGAGCATGTTCATGAACATGGCGGGAAACACATTCCCGGGAAATCATCCTAATAACGAGGGAGGAGCAGGAGCAGATGGTAACAGAAGTGGTTCGGATGAGCCTGAGATTCATGTAGGTGCAAATATCAACGTAGATCTCGGAGGCACACAGCAAATGCCCGACGACTTATCAGGTGCATTACGATCAATGATGCAGATGTTTGGAGGATCACAGGGAGGCACTGGTACTAATAATCCTCAAGATACGAATGGTGCACATGGAAGACCATCTGGGAATCAACCTTAGAATTCTATTTTCTGATGTTAATGTCTGAGTTTGTGCTACAAAGACTTTGTTAGGGACATGTTATTACAAAATGATGATAAGAGACTATTAGCTTCTTGTTGATAAAACGTTTTTGCAATACATTTGAAATCAAAATTTAACTATCAGATACATACAATATTTTGGATTCAGCTAGTAAATATGCCATGAAACAAAAGGCAAATTGTTTTTACTATACAAACTTAAAACCCAAACCAACCTTATCAAAATCAAAACAGTACCAAGCCGATAACAAAACACTTAACCAAAGATCTAAATCGGATACTTTGAAGAAGATGTCGAGCAACGGCGGGTATATACAGTAGTTGAATTAAGCGCTCACAGCAAAGCGACAGCAGAAGAGGGTTGAAGCGAACGGATCCTGATATCGTACTTTGTAACACTACGAGTCCTAGGCGATGTCGGATCAGAGTTTTGTGTAACAAGTGCATACTCAGGAGGAGCCTTTTCCTGAGAAGCATTGCCGATATAGTTATTACATTTGCGACAGAGAAGCTTCGTTCTGCGTTTGAATAATCCCCAGGAGTATCTGGAGAAGTGAGGCATGCATTGGAACTCATCAACTTGACTAAATCTGCCTTCATCAATGTTGACGAATGATATGATTCCACTCTTCATGGATTTACCGTACTTTGATCCGATCGTTGACGTGATTCGATTCGTGGAGCTCAGGTTCAGTTCATACCCACAAGATCCGCAACTGCAAGAAAGTTCAAAACCCATTCGTCATCATTATCTTAAAAAGCACAACACGAAAACTGAAGATCAATGTTCTTAAGACAACAACCACGTTTCACCAACCTTAAGACAATTATATTATACACTAAAAAAATTCAAATAACAATCACCATTATCATAAATAACACAACAGCAAAACTGAAGATCAATGTTCTTAAGACAACAACTACGTTTCACCAACATTAACAAAATTCACATAACAATCAATCACCATCAAACACTCAAAACCCTAAAACCAAAAAGCCTAGATTAAGCTACAAGATACAAACAATACAACAACCAAATCAAATTGATTACTCTCCTCAAGCTAAACAACATCAACCTATTTCAAAATCTTCCAAAGAACACAATTACAGAGACAAAAGGGTTCTCACTCAACGCAGATTTTTTACAAAAAGAACAAGCTTTTTGATCTAAGTATCAACAACACTCAAAAACCCTAAAATCAAAAAGCGTAGATTAAGCCAGAAGATACAACAATACAACAATCACATCAAATTGATTACACTCCTCAAGCTAGATATGTAAATCATCAAGCTATCTCAAAATCTTCCAAAGAACAGAACACAGTTACAGAGACCAAAGGGTTCTATCTCAGTGCAAATTTTCAACAAAACTCAATAAAAAAAAACTTGAACCCCTACTTCGTTTTTGTACTAATTAGATACAAAAACAGTCCTGTCAAAGCAAACCTAATCTAAGTAACAGAACCCTAAAACCAAAAAGCCTAGATTAAGCTACAAGATACAACAATACAACAATCAAATCAAATTGATTACTCTCCTCAAGCTAAACAACATCAACCTATCTCAAAAATCTCCCAAACAACACAGTTACAGAGACCAAAAGGTTCTGTTTCAATGCAGATTTTTAACAAATAAAAAAAAAGCTTTTTGATCTACGTATCAACAACACTCAAAACCCTTAAATCAAATAAGCCTAGATTAAGCCACAAGAATCAAAATCAAATTGATTACTCTCCTCAAGCTAAACAACATCAACCTATCTCAAAACCTTTCCAAGAAACAGAACACAATTACAGAGACCAAAGGGTTCTGTCTCAATCCAGTTTTCTAACAAAAACAAACCTTTTGATCTAAGTATTAACAACACTCAAAAACCCTAAAATCACAAAAGCCTAGATTAAGCCACAAGACACAACAACACAACAACCAAATCAAATTGTTTACTCTCCTCAAGCTAAAAAAACATCAAGCTATCTCAAAATCTTCCAAAGAACACAGTTACAGAGACCAAGGGTTCTGTCTCAATGCAGACTTTTAACCCAAAAAAAAACAAGCTTTTTGATCTAAGTATCAACAACACTCAAAACCCTTCAATCAAAAAGCCTAGATTAAGCCACAAGATACAACAATACAACAACCAAATCAAATTGATTACTCTCCTCAAGCTATCTCAAAATCTTTCCAAGAAACAGAACACAATTACAGAGACCAAAGGGTTCTGTCCTAATCCAGATTTTTAACAAAAACAACCCCTTTGATCTAACTATCTACAACACTCAAAAACCCTAAAATCACAAAAGCCTAGATTAAGCCACAAGAATCAAAATCAAAGTAACCTGTAATTAACATGTCTCATAGAAGAAGATGACGAGAAAGATGGAGAATAGAAATGGTTTCCACCAAAACGGCCGTCGTTAACACCCACCGACGCCGATCTCTCCATCGTCGCTGAGATCACTAAAAAAACACCTGAGATGGGTAGAAACTGTCTGGATCGAGACAAAGGTTTTGGAATTAGGTTGATTGAAGAAGAAACGTGTCCCAATCGATTCGGGTGGGTTTGACTTCTCTTATTCTTTGTTCTCAACTTCTACTTCTCTCTTTCCCACGACGACCAATGTCGTGGTCGCTGTTTCTAGTAACGATCGAATTCGAAGTAGTCAGAGATCTATTTTTTTTTTCTCTTTTTTTTTTTTAAATACATTTATGATCTATGACCTGTTTTGGTATTTTATTTTAGCATTGACCTGCTGGATTTTTTAAGGCTCCAAATGATAATTATACCGCACTATAAAACCGACCGTAACAGTATTGTAATAATGTCAAAATATCTGCATATATTTTCGTTACTATTTGAATCGCACCGCATTTTTCCGCAGTAAAAAACGCAGTTACCATTCAGTGTCTTAGTTTTTTTTTTTTAAAAGACATTTTAGTTGACTATTAAAAACTGTGGATAACTCACGGAGTTTTAACCAAATTCACTTATGTAAAAAGAAGAACTAAATACAAACTTTAGGAACAATGCTATCAAATTTCATTACCTTTAAAAACCTATCATACCAAGATCTCATGATTATGCTTTTTTGTCTTATACACCAAAACAAAGCTTACTCTCATTCTCACTAGTGAACGAATTCTCTTTATGCAGACAGCAAGAAAGGAGATTTCCTCTTAAACATAGTAATTAAGATTCTTGGTTTAATTAGATTAACAAGGATTTACCAACTGACATTAATTAAATCATGCTTTGATTTAAGAAATTGTTCAGTGTAGTAAACTAACCGGAATTAAACCGATTTCACCACAATATTATTATATAAAGTTGAATTTTCAAAATTAGTCATTAACAAGATCGTGATACTTGTTAATTAAATTGATAAAATGTCGACATTTGTCAGAAAATTAGTGGTAAGAAATTATATAAATTAGTTTTCTAAAAAGAATATTTTCAAAATAGAAAGAAGAAAATAGAATTTCAAGAAATTTAACAATTACTTAGTAGTAATCCTAAAAGAAAAAGATAGTAATTATAAAATAAATTTATTAATATAATATTATAAAAATTAGGTTTAAAGAAAGAAAAAAATTAACAAATAAAGAAAAAATACAGTCAGTTAGTCAACTATAAGTTAATCTTAGAATATATTTGCATTATCGTGAATATTATATAATATTTAAATATTTTGAGAATTTTTGAGAAATACCCCTTTTGGTGTACCCTTTTTAAAAATACCCCCTTTATCTATCCATTTTCAAAAATACCTCTTTTTAAATATAAAAAATTATAAAGTTTTATATAGTTTATAAGGTACTTCTATATAATAACAATTACTGGGAGATTCGATACAAATATTTTAAAATGTTTTAAATAGCTTTAAATCGTTTTTATAAGTTTTATAAGGTTTTTAAAAGGATTTATACGTATTTTATAAGGTTTTTATAAGCTTTTTATAATTTATTTTTACGCTATTTATGAAAGGTATATAAATTTTTATACACATATAAAGGTAATTTGTGTATATATTTATAAGCTTACACACATACTTGGATAAATTTCAACATTTTTAGTGGGTTTTTTGATAAAGTTTGAAAAAGGGGTATTTTTAAAAAGAGGTATATGAAAAGGGGTATTTTTGAAATTCCCCCAAATATTTTTGTTCAGTAAGATAATTTAATTAAGTTAGTTATTAACATGATCGTGACATGTGTCAATTGTATCGATAAAATATTGACATGTGTAAATTCAAGTTTTATGTCGATTATTTTTTTACATGTGTGTATTATTTAACAAAATTATGTACATGAGCCACTCGAGTTCCCAAATACAACTAGAAACAAATCATAGCAAATAAAACAAGAGAAAACAGTTTCCGAATACAACTTCTGCTTCTCTCTCCCCCACGATGACTAATGTTGTGGTCGCTGTTTCTAGTAACGATCGAATTCGAAGTAGTCAGAGATCCAATTTTTTTTTTTCAAATACATTTATGATTTATGACCTAATTGTTTTGGTCTTTTGTTTAGTATTGACTGCTGGATTCTTTAAGTTTTTTTTTTTGTAAAAAACATATTTGTTGTCTATTAAAAAACCTTTTAAAAAATTAAATTAAATTAAAACAGATTTATCTAAATTTTGACATATGTAACAAATAAATTTAAGATATTATGATTACTTTGGGTATTTAGGTGTAAATCTAATTGATATATTTAAAATTATAATTATAATATTGGATAAATAAATGCTATTAATATTATATATTAAAAATATTATAGATATTTGTATATTGTTTGGGTTTTATGGGTGCCCATTCGGGTAACGGGTATTACTCTAACCCTAACCAATATAAAACCCAATAGGGTTATTTAGACATACTCGTACCCTACCCGAACCGGTTTTTTCGGGTCTGGTTCCGGGTTGGGTATTCGGGTTCGGTTTTTTTGCTCAGTCCTAGAAGTTTTATGTCGATTTTTTTTACATGTGTAATTTATTTAACAAAATTATGTATATGAGTCACTCGAGTTTCCAAATACAACTAGGAACAAATCAGAGCAAATCAAGCAAGAGAAAACAGTTCAAATCTTTTATGTCTATTTAGGTTTAAAATAAAGAGTAGTGTATTTATATAAGATTATTTATCGGTTTAAATTTATAAAGAGGGACTTGCAAAAATAATTTTTTTAAGTTACTCTTTTGTACATATACCCTCTCTTGGTGTTTATTTTCAAAAATACTCTCTTATATGTACAAAATGACTAAATTACTATCATTTAGTATAATTCATGATAAAGAAAGAAAATTCTTTCCAACAAAAAGATTAATCCTTCCGAAAAATTTCCCGCCAAAATTTTTCCGCACATTTTGAAAAAGTATCTATTTTAAAAAATACTTTGGATATAATATTCTTACATTAGAATATTAATTTTAATTTTATATTGAAAATAAATATTCCATCTAATAGACGGGTCTTAACTCCTAATCTATATTAGAAAATATAATATTCAATTAATATTGATTTTTTTGTTAATGTTATGATTAGCCAAATTTTAACACATGCAAATTTTTCAATTCATACGTGAAAACATAAATTAATTAGAAAAGATAATAATTTTATTGGTATGAATCTTTATTTATTGATGAAGATATTTGTAAATCTTTAGGGAGGATTTTTAGATCTAAATATATTATAAATTTTTGTGTGTGTAATGATTTTTAAAATTTGAACACATGAAACCTTAAAAATGAAATATAAAATATAATTTTTTAGGTATGAATTTTCTATTATTTGATGAGAAGATTTGTATATCTTTAGTTTTGTTTTATTTTATAAATTTTAACTCATTTAAAATTATAAACATTAGATAAAATTTACACTAACTTTGAACCCGCATTTTTACGCGAGCTCTTATCTAGTGATGTATACAAACCCAACTATTCCATTATTTTCTAGAACACAAACGATACAATAACACTATAAATATAATGTGGAGTACATTTACTACTTTTACCTTAATTATATTTGGATATGTAATTATAACAACTTTTTAAAATATAGAAACAATATCATTCCCAACAAAATAAAACGTCCACTAGAGCATTAACACTTTGTAACATATTTATGTATTTAATTTTCTTTTAAAAAACATATTTATGTATAGAACATATATATATGATGTCTCTATATTGCTTTTGTAACTTCACCGGGAAAATCAAGCTTAACAATATATATTTCATATACATATTCTAAGATATTCTACAAAAACATAATGAAAACAAATGTTTTGTTTTTGACTCTTCTAATTTGTATTTCTTCATGTAAGTTTAAATTTTGGAGTAGGATATTTGTATTTCTTTCTAAAATCATTATTTAATAATTTTGAATATTTGATAGGTACATCGATATTTATGAAAACTTCTAATTCAAAAGCGATCAAATCAGCAGCGACTCCTCCAATTAGTTTTGAGTTAGGTGAAGACATACATATTAAACCGTCACTAATTTTTGGAGAAAGAGCTTTTTGTTATGACTGCGGAAAAGCTTGTCATCGAAGAAATAGACTACTGGGTAATTGTAAAAATTTCATATGTCGTTGCAGATACACTAAACTTCATGACTAAGACAATGTAATTTGATGATTTGATTTATGAATAAACTATGAAACAAAATAATTTATGAAAAGTCTCGACCCATTTTTTTTAATTAATTAATGATCTCACTTTACTAAATAGCATGCATAATTAACCTAACCATCAATCATACAACACTAAGCAAACCCGTGGAAACAGACCAATATCAATATACCAAATAACCAACAATTCAACAATGTCATATAACAATAGTCAATAACCAACAACCTACGCATTAGTTCTAAAAGCAATATTCTAAGAACTAACATCATAACATCTGCCATAACAGAACAATCACAACACCGAACGAGTGGCTTAGATCATCCTCCTCCTCATCATCATGATACCACAATTACACTTTGCATTTACATGCACCACAAACAAAAAGATGTGTAAGTATTACCAAGAATACTTAGTGAGGCAATACTCCCATCAACTGGGCTATACACACAAGCGATAAGCCAACACAAACAAGAAAGAAGCAAATCATGCATCGAAGAAAACATATCAGCTGCTTGCTAAGGACATTTATAGATCAACACCCTCCTAGTGTCGGTCGACACTCGCATTCCACTAACTCCAGAACACCTTTAAGGTGTCGATAGAACACCTTTAAGGTGTCGATCGACAATCTTCTTTAGTTTCGATCATTACCCACTTGCAACACATATCATTGGTGTTGACCGATACCCGCCTAGTGTCGGCCAAATTTGTTTTGAAAAGACCCTACCCATGTTTTATATAAATATAATTAAACATCTCATACCACTTAATTAACCACAACCAACAAACCAACATGCACCGCAAAAACATACCAAACCAACTCCAATTAATCATAATAATAATTAACCTTAAATTTAGGAACAATAATTTAGACTAGCAACATAGCATGCGTCTAGATAAGGTTCCCACAACAATAAACATAACCAGAACAATAGTTAAAATGCCCGACCATGTTTCTAAAACTATGACCGCATGACATACAACAACACTACCTCGTCCGAGACCAAAATTTCGATAAACTTTCGGCAACTATGCAATTTCCCACAAAATTTTCCAACACAGATCGATTCCAGCTAAAAAGATGCAGCAGATAAACAACAACAACAACAACAACAACAAGAATCAAGCTAAACTTATTTGTACCTTTTCCACTAACGAACCAGAATCACGAGTTGGACGCACTAGAATCCACGAGACTCCTCGTAAATCTTTCCGATCCAATCCAATGTCTCAATTCTCCTTTGCACGAGATTCCAAACACAACTTCCACAATCATTCAACCATTGATTATTCAACCAACATCTCTCCTCGGTGCTTAGTCACTGAACCTACTATCCCCAGATGACTAGGCATGAAGAGATATGTCTGAAACCCACATCACACCGAACATACTCACATATCGCAGACCAGAAAATCATATCGTACTGATGTGATAATTTTTGGTGGTTTGAAGCTCTTTTTCTTAATAACCTTTGGGTCTTAATTCGCTACTATTACTTGTGAATATGCATTTATCATGTAATTTAAATTATATAGCATTTAGAGTCCTAGAATTGCATATGTATTGCATTTGGTGTTGATTTAGGTACAAAAAGGGACAAATGAAGCTTAATAGGAAAAATGAAGTTTTGGATCACAAAAAATGTGTAAAGAAAAGCTCAAGAATTTGAGAAACCACATGGACAAGGTTGAAGAACATCAAATTAAGAAATTTGGGTCGAAACAAAAATGGATTGGGAGTTATGGTTAGGAAGTTATGAAGATTTGGAGATCAGAAATGTAGTAAAGCGAACCAGATCCGATCCAGTTCGAACCGGATCGATCTAACTCGGACCAAAATCTCTTTTTAATCAGTTTTTTACATTTTTGTTTACCAAGCTCGGTTATCTAAGTTCAGATTGGATCTATACAATTGTTGTTGAATCTTTTGGTGAATTGGATGATTAAACTTTATTTTTATTTTGTAATTTCATATTTTCTTGTGTTTTTCTCTTCTCGTTATTTATTTTGCAGTTCTCACCATGATTTATTCCATAATCATGTGTTAGTAGACCTAATCAATGAGTTTTTTGGTTAAAGGTAGATTAGGGAGTTTTGATGGTTAGGAATTGGTTCTCAAGATTAGTAATTAAGGTATCTATCATTAGCAAATGGATTTGTGGTTAGGATTTGATTGGAAAATTAAATTCCTTAGCTTAGACATTTCATGCACACAAGGTGTTTGATGAAATGTCAATTTCAATCCTGAAGAACAAAATATATTATAGCCAATGTAAGTTGATGTCTAGAGGGTTATGTAGGGTGTTTAAGCATGAATTTAATGATCACTATATTTCTTGATTGCATTTGAGAAATCTTAGCATGATTAAGAATAATTAGTGAATGAACTAGAGTCATAAAAGTGAATTAGTTTATAATTAGGGGCTTAAGAATAATTATAGTCTTAATCGCATACATAGGAACCAAAACCTAACTGATGAGCTTCCTAGTGCAATCTACCAAGCTAAAAAGACCAATAGACCATTATATTCTTGCATTTTCGTTTTTGACTTTTGTGTTGACTTTTATAAATTGCATATTCTCATTCATTTTGTCTTACTTTATGTTTATTGATATTTGCTTAGCTTACACAATATTTTAGGTTGGTCAATTATCTTTAGTTATTTCACTTGCATTAGCTTCTTTATTTCCATTTTGTTTACGTTGTTAGTTGAAATCAAATCTGTGCATTGTCCTAGCTTAGTTTAATTCTTGCATTTTTAGTGTGCAAACTAGATTTCTTGTGGTTCCACCCTAAGTGCTATAATGATATGATCACTAGTGCGTAAGGATATTAATTGGTAAAATTCACTACATCACGTACCTCACAAGATACCGAATAGTACCTTGTTTTAAAATTAATATATACAAATTTTGATAAAATAAAATATCAATCCATAAGAAGATAAAGTCCTTCCTTTTTGGATCTTTTAGCGAATTTGGAAGGCTTGAAATAATTATATTTTATCCAGACCAAAGATGAAACAAAAGAATGGTTAAACGTTCATAATTAATCATAAACAGTTTCTCGGACACAAAAAGATACTTCATGGTTGAAATTGGGCCAAAATAATTTAAAATACAATTATGATGCTGGTTTTGATGAAACGACTGGTCAGGTCTCTTGTGGCTAAATAATCCGTGATCATTTAAGAGAAGCAAAGTATTGGGGTTTCGCACAGCTTGGAGTTGCTCTATCATCTTTACAAGTAAAATCAAAGGCACTTATTTTCGCTATGCAACAAGTCTGGATCAAGGGTCTTACCGAAATGATTTTTCGAAGGAGATTATCAAGTGTTCAACAAGAATATCAATGGCTCCATCCAAAATGTATCAGTGACGGGATTTCTTCAAAATATTAGATTTTGGTTCTCAAAGTTTAATGATATAATGTAATGAAGCATCTCATAGATTGGTAATATTTGGTTGTTTTTAATTCTATTTTTTACTTTGATTTAACAAATTTGCCACAGTGGCTCTATGAACAAGTGTATTTGGATAGTTCAAATTCAAAATAAATCTCTTTTGGCTTGGCTCGTTTGAGTCCTTAATATGAAAGTTGTTGACATAAAAAAAAAAAAATTATAACCATGAGTAACAAACCATTCCGGTTCAGTTCTGTCTTATAAACCAAAAAAAAAAACCAAATTTGGGTTTAATCAATATAAGCGTAATTGCAAACCAATCCGGTTAAAAACCAAAAACAAACAACACCCTCTTCGAACAATCGCAAGTCCTTTTCACTCCCCCTCAGATTTCTAGGGTTCGCTCAAACAAACCAAGACAAAGCAAATTTGTGATTCACAGATTTGGGGATTTCACAGATCGGAACCCTAAATTATGCCGCGAAACAGAGATGAAGACGATGATGTTGACGAAGACTACGAAGGATTGGATTTAGAGGAAGAAGAGGAGGAAGAAGAAGAAGAGGATAGAGGAAGAGGCGGTGGCGGCGGTTCTAGACGGAAGAGAGGAAGATCGAGTTTTATTGATGATTATGCGGAGGAGGATTCTCAGGAAGAAGACGATGATGATGAGGATTATGGTAGCCGTGGAGGTAAAGGAGGTGGAGCTGGTAAGAGAAAGAAGCCTTCTGCTTCCATTTTTTTAGACCGAGAAGCTCACCAGGTTGATGATGAGGATGAAGAGGAAGAAGAAGATGGAGAAGATGGTAAGTAGTATTGCTTTTGGAAATCGAATTCGACCATTATGTTATGTTTTCTTTAGATCGATTGGTTTGAAGTTTTTGTTTTGTGCAAATCAGTGGTATGGTCGTTTCTAGTTGATTTTGTGATTGAGATTGTTTCTTAGAAGAGATGAGAATTTTTACTCTGAACGTTGAAGTCACCATTGAAGAGATGATAAGAAATGATGTTTCTTTTGTTATTGTTAGTTGTGCAGGAACAATTAGTGTTGAAATGGTTACTCGTAGAGATACTAAAGTGTCTATGATTTTCTTCCTTTTGGTAGTCACTGGAAATTGTAACTACTTGAAGTTCTTTTGAAAAAATGCAGACTTTATAGTGGATGCTGGAACTGACCTTCCCGATGAGCGTGGTGGTGATAGACGGTACGATAGGAGGTTTCTTTCTCGTGATGAAAATGATGAGGATGTGGAAGCTCTCGAGAGAAGAATTCAAGAACGGTTCTCTAGGCATCATGAAGAATATGATGAAGAAGCTACAGATGTAGAACAACAAGCCCTTTTGCCATCAGTTCGTGATCCAAAACTGTGGATGGTGAAATGTGCGGTATGGGTTTGACATAATTTGCATTAGAAGTAGTCTTGCTTCTGCTTCTTCGTTACGTATTTAATCTTATTTTCTGTGATACTTGGAACTGATTCTCCCTGATTTTTACATTGCAATGTCAGATTGGCCGCGAAAGGGAGGTTGCTGTTTGTCTTATGCAAAAGTTTATAGATCGAGGAGCAGATTTGCAGATCAAGTCTGTTGTTGCTCTTGACCATCTTAAAAATTATATATATGTTGAAGCAGACAAGGAAGCACATGTGAAAGAGGTGTTTGATGGTTTCCCTCTATGATATAGAATTTGATCTTCTGTGCTAGTGATAGTGTTCATTACTGTTGTGAATGGGTGTGAAGACAGTATTTGCGCTGTTTCTTTTACTTGTGTTAGGCGATCAAGGGCATGAGGAATATATATGCTAATCAGAAGATCTTACTTGTCCCCATAAGGGAAATGACGGATGTTCTTTCTGTTGAGAGCAAAGCAATTGATCTATCTCGGGATACCTGGGTTAGAATGAAAATTGGGACGTATAAAGGTGATCTTGCAAAGGTAGGATCTACTTTCATGTGTTTTCATTGGTAACACTTAACAGTACCCACAGACTGCTAAAATGCAGCCCGTTGCAGGTAGTTGATGTTGATAATGTTCGTCAGAGGGTCACAGTCAAGCTAATCCCAAGAATTGATCTGCAGGCACTAGCCAGTAAGCTGGTATGGATTCTGTCCATGCATGAAAAAGATGGTTATATTTGTGTCTGGTAAACATTTATAATATAGTAATAGCTAAACTTAGCGTGTTAAGAAAATTATGGCAACTGTCTTATTGTCCTTGTATTCTAAGGTTTTTGTAGTTTGCTCCAGACATTCAAATGATACAATAATTTGGTGACACTTTGCTTGAATAATTACAGGATGGAAGAGAAGTTTCCAAGAAAAAAGCCTTTGTTCCACCTCCACGTTTCATGAACATTGATGAAGCGAGGTACTCCATTTAGATACTGTATGTTGTTCTTTAATTGTACAGATCCTGTTATGGAGAAGACTTCATATAAGGGCTGGATTTTAAAAATTGTTACATGCCTATAGGGAATTGCACATACGTGTAGAGCGTCGACGTGATCCCATGACGGGTGATTACTTCGAAAATATTGGTGGGATGCTTTTCAAAGATGGTTTCCTGTACAAAACAGTATCTTTGAAGTCCATTACTGTTCAGAATGTTACACCCACTTTTGACGAACTTGAGAAATTTAATAAACCAAGTGAAAATGGAGAAGGCGACTTTGGTGGTCTGTCAACTTTATTTGCAAACAGAAAGAAAGGTCATTTCATGAAGGGTGATGCAGTTATTGTTATCAAAGGGGATTTAAAAAACTTGAAGGGTTGGGTTGAGAAAGTAGATGAAGAAAATGTCCTTATCAGATCAGAAATGAAAGGTCTCCCTGTAAGCATCATTACTCTGTGGCTGTTGTTACTGCTTGAAATTTTCTAAAGTGATCCAGCCAAGAAAAATTGCCGACCATTATCCTTGTGTTGCAGGATCCCCTTGCTGTAAATGAGAGAGAGCTCTGCAAGTACTTTGAACCTGGAAATCATGTGAAGGTGGTTTCTGGGACCCATGAAGGAGCAACAGGCATGGTTGTCAAAGTTGATCAACATGTTCTGATTATTTTATCTGATACAACCAAAGAACACGTAAGCCAACTTTTGTTTGTGGATTGAACTTATTTCTTACTAGTAGGGTAATTAAATTTCAAGAGGATATACTTGTAGGTCCGTGTGTTTGCTGATCATGTTGTTGAGAGCTCAGAAGTGACAACTGGTGTTACCAAAATTGGGGATTATGAACTTCATGATCTAGTGCTTCTGGAGTAAGTGGATTGCCTAATTACCTTGAAGTGTTACATATTTCCCATTTACACGCCTCTGAAAGATTTATTTATTTGATGCAGTAACCTAAGTTTTGGAGTAATTATACGACTAGAGAATGAAGCTTTTCAAGTAAGTTGACAACTTTTCAACAATAGCACTATTAATAAGTCTACCCTCTATAATCTAAAAATCTTCTTTTGGGATATGTTTCTTGTTTTATGCACCCGATGGATCGAGGAATAACCCTGTTTTAATATCCCTAGGTTCTTAAAGGGGTTCCTGACAGACCTGAGGTTGCTCTGGTCAAACTTAGAGAAATCAAATGCAAAATTGAGAAGAAAATTAATGTTCAAGATCGCTACAAAAATGTCATTGCTGTGAAAGACGATGTAAGAGTCATTGAGGGTCCTAGCAAAGTGAGTACCTTTGCAGTCTGGTTGTTTTTGGTTACCTTGCTTAACTTTATTAATCTCATATCATTTAATTTATATATTCTAGGGTAAACAAGGACCTGTGAAGCATATTTACAAAGGAGTCTTATTTATATATGATCGGCATCACCTTGAACATGCCGGGTTTATCTGTGCTAAATGCACATCATGTATTGTTGTTGGTGGATCACGTTCTGGTGCTAATAGAAATGTAAGTGTTCTTTTTTTGAGATGTGGCCATGTTTTTCATATTTTCGGCAAACTGTAGCTTCACGTGTTTCAGTACGTTTTCTACTCTAGGGTGGTGGTGGTGGTTATGGCAATTTCAAGGCACCTGCTCCAGTACCCTCATCTCCAGGAAGATTTCAGCGTGGTGGCAGAGGCGGGGGATATAACTGTATGTTCTGATTTTTTTCATTCTATTTTGGTTATGATTAAGAATTCCTAAGGTTTTGTTTAGTTGGTATTTGCTTTTGGTACTGGTCCGCAGCTCTTAGTATTTCTCCTGAATAAGGCGATTATTTGTACGATATATTACTTCACAGTTTTCTGTAGAATAATGATTCATTGCCTTAAACAAATATTTATTTGCATATCTTTGGTGAAATGCTGATACATCTTATCTACGTTCAGTTGCACATATTCTTATTTGTATCTTTTAATGCAGCTGGAGGGAGGCATAGGGGTGGAAGAGGAGGGGGAGACGATTCTTTGTTGGGTACTACTGTCAAAATCCGGCTAGGACCTTTCAAGGGGTATAGGGGACCTGTAGTAGAAGTGAAAGGAAATTCAGTGCGTGTAGAACTTGAGATGAAAATTGTGACAGGCAAGCCCTTGTATTCTCTTCTCTGCACATGGACTTTCTAATAGATCGAAGGAATTCTAACAATAGTTTGTATATATGCAGTTGATCGGGATGCAATATCTGATAATGTTGCGACAACACCGTTTAGGTAATCTACTAATCTATATCTCGTTTGTTATTTTGACTTCAATCATAATGAAGGACATTCATTATACCATTTGGATTCTACATAGAGATACATCTCGGTATAGTATGGGAAGCGAAACACCTATGCATCCTTCTCGGACTCCACTTCATCCTTATATGACTCCAATGCGGGACTCTGGAGGTTTGTTTTCTAGTTCAAATTTGATGTGATATGGCACCTCCTCTGTAATATGTTACTGGCATATTAACCCCCTTGGTGATTGTGTAAATTTCAGCCACACCCATACATGATGGAATGAGAACACCCATGCGTGATAGAGCTTGGAATCCTTACACGCCTATGAGTCCATCTAGGTAAGTTTGTTGTTGCGTTTCTATTTCCAGAAGTTGATTTTCTCTTTCATCTCCCTCATGTTTCTCTTTAATGCTGTTGTGAGTTTGCATCAATGTGAGGTTGTTTGTTATATTATAGAATCATGGCAATTGTTTCAGTTATTTCCAGAAATTCTTAACAGATGTTTGAGATTCATAAATTTTGATTAAGAATAAACTTGTACATCAGGGATAACTGGGAAGATGGAAATCCGGGATCTTGGGGAACAAGTCCTCAATATCAGGTAAAGATTTATCCATCTATGATTTTGCTTTTAACCTTAATATTGGCTTAATATCTCTGACATATGTAATTTCGCCACTTATGTGACACCTGTTTCCAGCCGGGAAGTCCTCCTTCACGGGCATATGAAGCACCAACTCCTGGCTCAGGATGGGCTAGTACTCCTGGTGGTAGTTACTCGGATGCAGGGACACCTAGGGACCATGGTTCAGCTTATGGTATGATGCGTGTAATCGTTTTCTAAATGTTAACTTTTCTTATCTGGCCAGTCTTTTTTCTCACATACCTTGTTATGCAGCGAATGCCCCAAGCCCTTACCTACCATCGACACCTGGACAACCCATGACACCAAGCTCGGCTTCATACTTACCTGGAACTCCCGGAGGACAACCAATGACTCCTGGAACCGGCCTCGATGTCATGTCTCCTGTTATAGGTATGTCTATTTTTGGGCTATAGTCACCTTGCATCTTCCTTCACAATTCCCCTGTAGAAGTTTCATTTCATGGCTGTTTGCTTAGCTTATTTTGTAAATACGACAGGTGGGGATGCTGAAGCATGGTTCATGCCTGATATTTTGGTTGACATACACAAGGCTGGAGAAGACAGCGATGTGGGCGTCATCCGAGATGTTTCGGTTAGTCTTTCACCTTTCACGAACTCATCTTTTTTTTTTTTTTTCTGGTAAATCAAAAGAACTACTATCTAGTAGTGATTGCGAGAAGTAACACTGGCTGCGGATGCTGTTTAAGCTTGAATGATGGCTCGTTTCTAACGCTCGCAGTCTTCCTCTGTACTACTCTTATGTCAGGATGGAACATGTAAAGTATCTCTCGGGTCCAATGGTGAAGGTGACACTATAATGGCCCTCCCAAGCGAACTGGAGATAGTTCCTCCGCGGAAGAGTGACCGAGTCAAAATAGTTGGTGGCCAATTTCGCGGGTCTACAGGTAAGCTGATCGGAATCGACGGGTCAGACGGTATCGTTAAGATAGATGATAACCTTGACGTTAAGATTCTGGACCTGGCCATATTAGCCAAGTTTGTGCAACCGTGATAGTGTTTTCTAATGAAACGTTGAATTTTCAATCTTGTGAGACCGTATATTGTAATCTTAAATTTCTCTATAGTTTATAAAGAAACATTGAATATTATTGTTTTCAGTTATCATCGGGGAAAACGTTTGAATAATATTTTCCTTTTCAATTTTGTGTTTTTCTTGTAATGTCCTGTCGTTTCTAGTTTCTACCATTTTGGTTTCTACCTTGTCAGCGAAAAAATTAAACTGATTAAATGTGTAAGGAGAGATGCAGTTTTATAGGAACAGTACCATTTTAGATTCAGTTATGGTAATCATTATATTGGGCATGTTTGTTTGGTTGCCACGGGAGCAACGCAACATTTTTGGCTGCGGAAATAAATAGAAGTTCAAAATTTTTAATCGCCGAATGTTGTGTTCGCCATAGCGTCAATCTGCGGCAACCAAACAAACAACAATACATGCTGCTGCTGCCAGTCGCAAGTATCGATGAAACGGAACAAGCACAAAACATAGAATATCATA
This sequence comes from Capsella rubella, assembly GCF_000375325.1. Taxonomy (NCBI): domain Eukaryota; kingdom Viridiplantae; phylum Streptophyta; class Magnoliopsida; order Brassicales; family Brassicaceae; genus Capsella; species Capsella rubella. Next base: position 11,952,894 of record NW_006238918.1, read on the forward strand.
AATATGTCTAAATTGTCAATTATCATTAGAGCATCTCTATTGCATAAAATAGTGGAGGGGGGGGGGGGGGGTGTCTTTCAAAAAAATGGGGAAAAATGAGAAGATTTGTTTACATCGTAAATTTTAAGCAGCTCGTGATTTAGAACACAGTTACAAAAGGTTTATTAAATTTCACTTAAAAAGAATTAGTTTGGTGTCTTAAATTTTAGTTATTAACATAATCGATGTACTTATTAATTTTGTCGATTATATAGTGTGACATGTGTCATAATATTAACCAACTAGTAAAACTAAAAGACAAGGTTAGATATACTAATTTTGCATATATGTATATCCAAATAAAGTATTGATGTGAAGTATGGTGTGAAGTAAAGTATTGATGTGAAGTATGGGGTGAAGTAAAGTATTGATGTGAAGTATTGTTCTAGAGGAGAAGCTAGAACAAGTTCTTTCGCTGTATGTTTGTTAGGCACAAACACTTGGCTGATGACTTTTGGGAAACTAGAATTTGGCTTTGAGAAGGCTTTGTAAGGATTAAGTAAAGGAAGTTGGGAAATCGGAACTTTTCTCTTATCACTCATGTATTCTATTTCATATAGATAATTTACTTTTTTAGAGGTGGATTTTCGAAAAGAGGGTGCTTTGGATAAAGTTGACGTGTTTTCCATAATATATATAGAGACCAGAAACCAAGACAGAATGCTATAAACTTCTTCTTAATCTTCAAGGTAATAACAAACCATAAGTTGTTTTCATGGGACTTTTAAGCGCTAAGAACATAAAAAAAATGATCGTGAGGTACTAGCTACGCAAACTAAGGCAAACAACTCACATCAAAATAAGCCTCAAGGTACTTCGAGCATTATGACCTCACAGATCTTTTCTTTAATTCTTTTATACAAACTTAACAAGAGTTCTGTTGTGGAGGATCCATTAAAAAATGGCAACCACATAGCATACTCTCTATGCAAAGTATATGTTAGAAAACAACATTATGACATACTACCTCTTAGATATCGAAGAGCTAAAGCTTAGACTGTCATGGTTCTGATACCAAATTTACAGACACATAGTAGGTAAAACCACGTAGGACATTTTATAAGATCGAGATATATGAAACAAATATATGAAAGAGATTAAGTGTATATGGAAGAGGATATATAAATGAAAGTTTTTATTATATAAGAACACACTAAAGAGAATACAATAGACACTTATGATTTTGGACACTCAAGCTTATGGTGAACAACCCTCACAAAACTTGTTATTATTTTTTTTTTTTTGGTGAATTGACGGGAGATAGTGCCCTCCCTATGTTTTATTAATAAAATTTAAAATTATACATAAACGTCTCTTGGCCGAGGTAAACCAACAACATCCTCATGCAAACATAACGCCAAATCCGGCGGAACAACATCCAAAAGATAAAAACCTAAAGGTAAAGAAAACGCATAGTTCACTAACCCATCCGCAAGACGGTTAGCTTCTCTATACACGTGAGAAATACGGACTATCCAGTCCCTCGAAATCAAGCCATGGCACAGGCGTACCAGGAAAGACAGCGGATGCGTATCACAAATCCCTGTCATCAGAAAATTCACAACCATCTCCGAATCAACCTCCACTTCCAACCGTGTTATCCTCTTCTCCCAAGCTAAATGGAGGCCGTAAAACACCCTCCAAAGTTCAGCTAGGGGAGCCGTGCACCACCCAATATTGCACGCAAAACCACCCATCCATTCGCCGTACTCGTTCCGTAACACACCCCCGGCAGCCGCACTCCCTGGATTCCCATGAGAGCCTCCATCCGTATTAAGCTTGACCCAACCAGACCCTGGAGTATCCCACTTAATCATCTTCTCGACCCGCACCCGATCTTGGACCAAACCATTCTTAGCGTGACTAGCCATAACCTCCCGAGCTAGATCTTTAATGACTTTAACTCGGTCCCGACAAAGTTTATTATCACCAAACACGTTTCCACAACGCCACTTCCACCCCCACCAGCACGCAACCGCAAAAATAGTAGCCCATGAGCTCCCAAACACCTCTGTGCCCTCCTCTAGGTTATCATACAGCCATTGGAATAAAGACGTACTAAAGAAAACATGTCTTTTAAACCTAGTGACCAGACGCTCCCAAATTCCTGTCATGGCAGGGCAATCGCGAAGGACATGAATGATCGTCTCCACTCCCCCATGACATATTGAGCATTCTGCCGTATCACTCATGTGTCGTCGAGCCCTTTCACTATTTGTCATAATAGCCTGCCGAGCAACTAACCATAGAAAAACACGAATCCTTTCTGGAGCTCTAACTCGCCAAATACGGTTGTAGAAACCATCCCAGTTCGGCTTAGACGTCTGATCGCGAGTCAAACAACCATAAGCCGACCTCACACTAAACCGCCCATCCGTTGTATTCCCCCACGATAGCCGGTCCTTCACACCAGACACGCTATCCACCACAATAGCCATAAGCTCCAATTTTTTTCTCTCCGTCACATAGGGATCAATCGGGTTAAAATCCCAGCCACCACCATCAACCCAAAGGTCACGAACTGTTGTGTGAACCATCGAATCCGGCACTTGAATACGCACCCCTCACAAATCGACATCGATCCTAGCCATCGATCAGTCCAAAACTTTATCATCCGACCATCCCCAACAACCCACCTATGCGCATCCCAAATCACATCTCTAATCCCGCAGCACACACCCTTCCATAGAACCGACCAGTTGCTCTTCGCCTTTAACCAATTATGGTCATGAATATCCCCCACAGAATATTTCCCCCTGACCACTCGAGCCCATAGACTCTTATCGTCATTCAAAACCCGCCAACCCACCTTAGCAATTAAAGCCATGTTCATATCTGCAGCCTTCCGTAACCCCAATCCTCCATCACCCTTTGGTCGGCTAATCCGCTCCCAAGCGATTAAATGCTGCTTTCTCTGCACAGTTGTACTACCCCACAAGAAATTTCGAGCCACACAATCTAAGTTTAGCAAAGTCGAGGCCGGTAACTTCACTGTACTCATTGTATGAACCGGAATTGCTGCTAAAACCGCCTTGGTTAAAGTTATCCTACCGGCGAGACTCAACATTCGCCCCTTCCACCCCGATAATCTATTTGAGGCCCTTTCCAACACTTCCCCAAAAGTATCCTTGTTAATCCTCCTATGTAAAACATGCATTCCCAAATATTTTCCCAAATCATGAGTAGCTTTAATTCCACTTGCATCACTAATAAGCTTAGCAAGATCCCTTGACACATTCTTGGAGAAAAAGATTTTAGACTTTTCTAAACTTACTTTTTGTCCCGATGCTAAACAAAATCTTTCCAACACTCCCCGGATAACTCTAACTTGCGACACTGAAGCTTCAGCAAACAAGATTAAATCATCTGCAAAGCAGATATGCGACAGCTTAGGCCCGCTTCTGGACAACGCGATTGGCTTCCAACGCTTTCCGCCAACAGCTTCCTCAATCAGATGACATAAACGCTCTATACAAAGGACAAAGAGATACGGAGACAACGGGTCTCCCTGACGCAACCCCCTTAGAGGTTTAAAAGGCTCCGTCCGTTCCCCGTTCCATAAAACACTCATACAAGGACCAGTTACACACTGCATTATCAACTATACCCACCTCTCTGACAAACCAGCAACCTTTAGAGTATCGTCCAAGAAATCCCATCTAACCCTGTCATAAGCCTTTTCTAAGTCAAGCTTCAATAACATCCAACCTTTCTTACCCTTCTTCCTTCTCATGGAATGTACAGCTTCTTGGACTATAACAATGTTATCCGTACTCAAACGCCCCGGAATAAAACTCGTTTGAGTAGGTCCAATCAGTTTGGTCATGACTGACTTTAATCTTCCCACCATTGTCTTAGTAATAATCTTGAATAAGACATTACACAAGCTAATCGGGCGGAATTGAGTTATCTTCTCTGGCTCAGCTACCTTAGGTAACAACACCACGAGCGCATCATTCGTCTCGTCAGGCAAATCTGCCGACTCAAAGAACTCCAAGGCAAACCGAATCACAGACTCCCCAACAACATCCCAACACTTCTGGTAGAAAATTGGCTGATAGCCATCCGGTCCCGGAGCTTTGAAACTACCCATACTCTGCATTGCCCGCTCTACTTCTATCGCCGTAAACGGTTTATTGAGGGCTAGTTGCTCTGAACCCGAGATCCGAACAAAACCACCCGAGGGTAACACCTCAACCATGGCGCTAACATCATCCAAAGAGTAAAGTCTCTTGAAGTACCCAACTGCTAACTTCTCAAGGTCCTCCTGCTTTGAAAGCCAACAACCCTCATCATTCTTCAGCATCTCAATCCTATTCCGACGACGCCATATCACGGTTGAAGTATGAAAAAACTTAGTGTTTCTATCTCCATGAATCACCCATTTTTCCCTTGACTTCTGCATCCATAAAACCTCCTCTTGTTCTAAAGCGACCTCAAGCTGATTTAATAACTCCCCTTCCCTATCCAACAGATCATCAGTTTGATTCACATCAATTTTCTTTTGAATTTCTGAGATCTCATTCACCAGCGCGTCCTTCCGTTGTTGAATATTTCCAAACACTTCCCGATTCCACTTACGCAACTCACACTGCAACCGGAATAATGCCGTACGCGTATCAATATCACGATCCCACGAAGATGAGACTAAATCATTAAATCCAGAGTGTTGTAACCACGCCGCTTCAAACCGGAAGGGCCGACGACTCCTATTTCTGCTAACCATTGGTGATAGCTGCACGTACAAAGGGGCATGATCCGATGAAAAAAAAAGGCAGATGAGTTACAGAGGCGTCTTGATATTTCATTCTGGCCTCAGCATTACACAACACACGGTCCAATCTTTTAGCTATAAAATTTCTCGCCACTTTACCTCTCTTCCAGGTATATTGATTACCCCTGTAACCCATGTCAATCAAAGACATTTCGCTAATCCAATCCCCAAATGCCAAAGAATCTTGAGAAAGACACCCATTCCCTCCTGTTCTTATGAATACGAACAATCGTATTAAAGTCCCCGCCAATTACTAATGGACCCAAAACCCCGCTTAGCAGATCTCGTAACTGGGCCCAAAGCCCACTCCGTCTAGAAACTGTTGGAGCAGCGTAGACAACAACAATATTGAATAAAACTCCCCCTTGAGTAACTGTCGCATAGATGAATTGATCGGAAGAAGAGACAATATCTACATCACCTATTCCAGTCCGCCACAATAACCAGATACCACCACTTTGACCCACAGCATCAACACGGAAAGAATTCTCAAAACCCAAACCGTAGCAAATCTGTCTCGCCTTATCTCCACCAGCATGCGTTTCAAACACTGCCAACATGTCAGTGTTAAAACGCTTCAAAATGTATCTTATCGATCGCCTAAAATTGGGTTTATTGGCCCCCCGGCAATTCCACAACAAGCAATTCATCATTAAAATGATCTTAAACAACCGAATCACCGGGGCGAGATATTATTTACTAATATCTCTGGTCGCTCCAACCTCCGCCGTGGAAGGCATCCTCACCAACGGAAGATTAGACTCCCTCCCCTGTTCTTGGATAATGAACTCTACAACCTCGTTCGGACTATGGAGATTTCCAGAATCGGTAACTTCCGGTGGTGAGTCTTGCTCAAGTCTGAGTCGTTTCCCTGACGACGAGAACTCAGCCTCACCCCTTATTGGGCCAAACACTAAACCCCGTGAAGTAACTGTCTTAGTGGCCTGCTTCATCCTCAATTTTTCATGGGCCTTTTTTTGCACATTATTCAAATCTCCTCGGCCCAACTTATTACCCCTTTGTGATCCGAAGACAACTAACATTCCTTGCGGAGCACTCTTCTCTTTTTCCACTTGATTCATCATATATCTATTCTCCTTATTCTCCTCCACTGAACGAGATTTTTCCATAACTTCCGAATCTTCCAAATCATCCACTAACCTTCCAAAACTATTCTTCACCGGAACGTCCGGATTCTCTTTCCTTCTCTGAACTTCCCGAATATTCTGTCGCTTCTGAACAGTTTCTCGGTTTCCCAAAAAGTTAGAACCTTCCCTGGTTGTTTCCGGCCGTCTTCCGCCTCTCCTAACCGGTTGAAAACCATCTACCGTCTGACTGCTCCCATTCTGATTCCCTACTTGAGTAGACTGATGAGTTACAACGTCCGTATTCCGAGGGTGATCCCTTTGACTCACTTGCTCTGGCGGTCTCTCCTTTGCAGCTTGTGGGCAAGAATGAACCAAATGACCGTACAAACCACACCCAGAACAAATAGTTGAGAGACCCTCATATGAGACATAGTACCTCTCCTCGTTTATCATCACCGTACCCTTTAGCGGCATCTTCAAATTCACCTCAACACAAACACGAGCAAAACGAGCCCTAGTTAAGTTCATGGTTGTAATATCCACCTTAATCGGTTTCCCTAAACCCTCTGCTATTCCCATTAAGATTGTTGTATGATAAAACGACACTGGTAGATTTGAAAGCCGCACCCACACCGGAGTCGTTTCAATCTCATCCCGAATCGGGTCAAAATCCGGTGACCATGCTTGGACCATCAAGTAGCTACCAAACACTCTCCAAGGACCTCCAGTTAAAGCAGCCATATACTCATCTTCTGACTCAAAACGAACCATGAAGAACTGCCTAGGTAAATCCACAACCACCATGTCACGACTAGGCTTCCACATCTCCTTTAACCGACGGCTAAGCACCGCGACTGGAACTGTACGCCCCAAAACCTTCACAATCATACAACGCTTCCATAGACCGCTCCTATGGTAATCACAGGCTCCCCGTTCTTGCCATTCGGAAACTCAATCTTAAACCTCGGTTTCACAAACTCATGAGTCACAACCTCTTCCGGTCTTGGCATACCACCACCGATACTCCCCCTCACTTTCTGAACCCACAAGCCCGGAGCATCCGGGGGATCACCAGGAGGCTGACTTCTTCCCCCTACCTCCTCCATCGTAGCATCCTGATCTCCCGTGTGCAAAACCCTAGCTTCGCCTCCGCTCGTCATCAACTCTATTTCTGTTTTGCTTCTATAAATAGAGATAAAAAATGGAATATTACATGCATATTCCTTTCTTCATACTAATCATCAATACTTTACTTCACACCATACTTCACATCAATACTTTACTTCATTTCTTAAACTTTGTTTTAAATTAAAAAATGGAAAATTAATGTATACTAGTTTAGGTGAATTAGTCTAAATTTTTGTTCTTTAGCCCAGAAAAATACTAATATAAAATACCATATAAATCGTTGTTGTCATGCCATAAAAAATAAAATAAAAAATAATTATTTTCATGGTTTTAATTTTAGAGTATTAATTTTTTCTATCCACTCTTTGTTTTGATATATGATTTTATTTATTTTTACATTCTCTTTCGATATTAATTAGTAGGGTTTATTTTCATATACAATTTTTCATTTGTCGGTTGTTAATTATATCCAAATTTACCACTTATAAATAAAAAATGACAATTCTTTACAAAATAAAAAATAAATATGGGAATTAAGATGTCTATAGAAATATGCTATTTTGAGATATTTAAATTAGATAGATTAAGATAAGTATCACACCATTTAAGTAATTAACTAAATATAGTTTTTTGTATGAATAATATGTTGACCTGATCAGATTACAAATAGAATCTAATCCAAATTGAATTGGGTTTCCTAAAATCCCACTTATAGAGTCAACATGTTTTAAACATTATAAGACTAGGGTTTTCATAAGCAGAGTATATATATATGTGTTAGTGTCTGATATAGCCGCATCAAATCATTATTTGAGATTAATAATGGTTTGTAATCCTGCTGTCAAAGATCTACGTATACTCAAAACTCTATGTGTGTCTTATATTGTTGATCTATAGTTAAGAGTATAAATATATGTTTTGTTTAATCAGACCATGCAAGATCTTCTTGTAAATGCTATAAGTGAAGTGGATCATGAAGAACCCTATGCTGCAGCTGATATATGAAGCATGGTAAATGACACATCCGTGAAATTTCAGTTAGTCTCTTGCCTTTAACAAACTCCATTCATAAAAAAAGTGAGCATCTAGAAATATCGTTATAAGTAATAACATCTAGACTATGATATTTTATTAATGATGCAGGAAAGATACAAGATTCGAGGATAAATCTTTTTTTGGTCGGTGAGATCTGATGCATGCAACGGATAATTAGGAGAAATTTCCATTAATTTAAAATTTTTCTTATTATGTGCTGCATCAAGTCTCGCCGGCCAAGAAAAAATTCATCTTCGAATCTTGTATCTTCGCTGCATTAATTAAATTATTGATATATAAATTAGAACCAAAAATATTAATTTGGGCCATATATTAATTTATCAAGTATTAATATTTATAGAGAATATCTATATAGATGGTAACCAATAAAACTTGGAAATTATTTAAATGATCTTGATTGCGAGAAGTACAATGTAGATGATTTATATGTTGAATGGTGGCTCTCTCACAGTCTTCTTGTAATGTGCAAAGTGTAAAGCACATTACAAAGGTGAAGGTGAGACTATCATTTCCCTGCCAAGTGAATTGGAGATAGTTCCTCCAATGAAGAAGGATGATCGTGTGTGACATTGGTGGTGATTTAGTTGGCTGTACATCAGGATTCTGGACTTGGTCATATTAGCCAAGTTTGTGCAACCGTGATAGTGTTCTTGTGATGAATATATTGTTTGTAAACCTAAAATTTCTCTATGGTTTACACAGAAACTTTTGAATCTTTATTATAATTCCAATTTTGTGATTTTTGTAACGTTTAATCGCTTCTACTATTATAGGTATAGCATTCTAATACCTTACTCCATTTTTTTCTCTACATATTATGAATTAATACTAATGAGAGATGTCGTATCTATACGGCATTAATGCTATATTAGAGTCAGTCTTGTTGAAATACGGACTTGAATGTGAGAAAAGATAACAATTTGAAAAGCTTGGCTAAGCATTATGTTAGACTCTAAATCAAAACACCTTTGGCAATCCTCCAAGGCTCCACCTCCTATAGCTAGACACTACATAAATCCAAATTAAGAATCCCGGTTAAAAAATTTAAATTGACCCGACCCGAGTACCATTTGTACTTCTCTTTTAATATATAGGGGATATTTATTAAAATTATTTACAATTCCTAATTTTTTTTTTGAAATTTTATATTTTTTATATATTCATATTTTCATAAATCAAATGGTTTAGTAAAGAATATTCTTTTCAATATTCTTTCAATAGGTCTGCGTGATTAAGAGGGCAATATTAATTTGAATAATTACATGATTTGATCTCCTCAGATATATATATGGATAGTTTAGCTTTCTTGATGCTCCTAACAAAAATTAATTAACTTTTTTAACAAATGATTGAAGATTGTTATCTAATTATTGTATATTTTTTGAACTTACAATCCCGTAATATAAGCATCTCATAAGAATTAGGAATATGCTATTGAGGTATTTTAATTAGCGTTATCTTTAAGGAAACAATTTAATTTTATAATTAATGACAAAATTCTTTAGGGAAAATTCCCGAAAAAACGTGACCTATTTAATATTTGCCAGAAAAATACGCAAACTAATTTATAGATGATAAAAAATACGTGAACTATTTCGATTTTCCAGTTTTCCACATATTATGGTCACGATTTTCAACAAAACTAAGATAATATTAAACATTGTTACTACTACAATCTCGTGAAGAAATTTCGTTCTTATCGTAGTCATAATCATAACAATATCTCTCTTTCTTTATATTTTAGCTTTATCTTCAATTTTTGGAAAATTTTCCCAAATTAATTATAGAATAGAATTATTATGAACGATATAGCATAAAATTCGGCAATGTAGTAAACATAAAATTAGGCAATGGATCTAATCCGAACTCATTAAACTATCTGATTACAAAAGATCCAATTTGAATTTTTGGATAATTATTTTAATTAAACCCGACCCGGAAGAGAATTTTGTACTTCTCTTTTACTAATATAGGGATAGAACAATTGAAATATCAGAGCCATTAGTAATTTGAGTAATACCAATATAGTACTAATTACACTAATCTCTTTCATCCTTAAATGACAGAAATATCTCTCGTCTTTGAATATGGTGGGAGTAACGTTCCTAAGTATAAATCTTAAGTTAGTCTCATAATCTCGTAGGTGACAGTGAGATTGGAAGTGGAGAAAAAGGCTTTGTGTTAGCTCAGGCGGCTAGGAATGATAACGTGTTGGGAAACAAAAGAGCTTATGCATTGTTGTAGAGTCTTATTCATGAGTAATAAGGTTGATAATACAAAAGAGCTTATGCATTGGGTAGTGTTATCAATTTCAATAGTGCCTAGTAGGGTGAAATAGCTGGATTAAAAACAACAAGAAGGGGAGATCAATGTTTTGAGGCAAGCTCTAGAAGAAAACATGAGTCAAGGTGTTGATAATCATGATGAGATCAACAAGAACAACCAGAAAATGACCAAAGGTTACCAGAATGAGGAGGCATTTTGGAAACAGAGGAGCATACAACTTTGGTTGGCCTTTGGTGACAAAAAATAGGGTATTTCCACACGACTACCAAATGAAGAAGAGTTATGAACAATATTTCTGTGATGGAATCTGCTGATGGTAATTCAGTTTTTGAAGAAAAAGATATTATAAAAGCTATCATAAATTTTTATCAACAGATGTTCACTTCTCAAGAAGGAGACATACACTCTTTGGTTCTCTCAGCCCTTCAACCCTATGTAACACTAGAAATGAATTTCTTGGAATTTGTTGGAATTCTTGGAATCACATGACAAAATCTTTCTGAGATGGTGGACTTAGGTTCAGAGATACTAGTACCTTCAATGTAGCCTTTCTTGCTAAACTAAGCTAGATGATCCTCAAAAAACCATCCTACCTTCTCGCTAAAGTTATTTTGGGAAAGTACTATAACAGCCCTGATTTCCTGGAATGTCGAGTTCTAGGTTGGGCTTCTCATGGCCAGCGCAGCATCTGCCTTGGTAGAGGTCATTTAAACTTAAACTAGGTAGAATCACTGGATCAGGTACTTAGCTTTGTATATGTGTGGCATAGTCCTTGGCTCTGCTGAGCATCCCCACATCAACCAATGAGACCTCCAACCAAGGAATCCCAAGATTTAAAAGTCTCCGACTCACTGATCCCATATTCTTTGGAATGGAACAAGGACCTGCTCAAAAAATTACTACCAGCTTATGTTGAAGAGATTCTTCTGTTTCGGCCAAGCAAGAAAGGTGCTCTAGATATGTGGGCATGGCTTCCAACTTCTTCTGGTGTATATACTACAAAATTGGCTACTACGAAGCCTTAGAAGACACATTAGTTTTAGAGGACCACTTTAGACACATTAGTTGTCTCTCAACTATCCAAAGAACGAATTCACCACCTCGAAAGCTCCAACCATAAATTCTAACACTCAAACATGCAATAACAGCAACCAAAACACATAAACATGTGCACAAAAAATATCCAGCCATCTAATCAACCAAATACACATCAGCAGGGTTAAACATGCTTTGATCAGCAATGGTCACGCACTATCCTTGATATGAAAGGAAGGACAAAACAGAGAAGAAACAACAAGAACAAGACCCTTCTTGCTTTAACAACCATGAATCTCCTCAAACCTTTGCTTGCAACACCAAGAAACAGTCACAAAAACCTCTAGAAACTCTTTTTTAAGGCTCTTTAAGCCTCTGAAACAAAACTATCAAGTTCTCTCTCTATCAGAACTCACAGAAAGCGACAGTAGATAAAAACTGACCCAAAAGGATGGCTGCTCGAGTTTTAACATGACTTAGGGTTTCATCCCAATCAATTCCAAGACAAACCGACGATTTAAAACTAAACCGTTCGAACCAAAATTTATGGTGTCGATCGACACTGTCCCAAAAACAGTTGACAAGTGTTCCAGCCATAAAGAATCTCCCCGAGATGCCGATACATATTTCATTCTTTTATATTGATTCCTAGCTATATAGATATACTCGTATATAAACAAATCCTATCGATAGTAATCTTTGCCTTATAATTCGCTACAAGAAAATAAGCATTTTGTGACCCCCAAAAGCGTACTAAAAGGGTCGCAAAACAGCTATTAGAAATTATATTTTACAAAGCAATCCTTAAAAATTATTTTACATTGAAATTACTCATCTTCAGAAACTTCATCTTCACCGACTAATTTGTGACTATACCAAACAGCGTCGCAATAGTTAGCTGTACCGAACTTTCACATTTTCAACGTTTGTAACGAGATTTTACTACTTCTTTCCCACTAATCTATGACAACTAGATGAAGTTGCAACCGCGTCGCTCTTTTGTGTTTTATTTGCGACTACTTCTGCCGACTATTAAAAGCGTCACAAATTAGTCTCTCATAGAGACCCTTTCCCGACTACTTTTGTTTAGTCGCCTAATAGTTGCCAAACATAAGCAAATATGAGACGTTTTCGAGACTTTAAATGTTCGTCGTTACTTACCAACGGTTTTCCATCCGGATGTGCTATAGTTGCTTATTTTCCGTAAAATGGTCACTATAGCGTCGCTCTTTTTTGCGACCAAAAAAAGAGTCACAACAAGTAGTCCCAAAACACAGGTTTTCTATAAGCTGAGATATATAAATATCCAAATCCATAGTTTGGGAAACTTTGAGATGCAACAAATGTAGTGGATTCATTTAAATCTGTTTCAATACGATTTATTGAGTTTATAAGACATTTAAAAATGAAGAACAAGTATATTGATTTTTAGAATGTAAAAACAACATCAACACACAACAAAGAATGCACTAGGTTTATAACCACATTAATACATTTCATTTATGAAAACTTAGAAAGAGAAATATTTATTCCATGACTATAATGGATGATAAACGAAACTGTCATGATATGTTTGTTTAGTATATTGGAGGAGAACTATAGCTTGGAGGCTTGTAAACATATGGAGGAGAGCTGTAGACATAAGGAGGAGGTGATGGTGGAGGCTTGTAAACATATGGAGGAGAGCTGTAGACATAAGGAGGAGGTGATGGTGGAGGCTTGTAAACGTATGGAGGAGAGCTGTAGACATAAGGA
>NW_006238918.1:11966365-11996892 GCF_000375325.1 Capsella rubella
GTCTAAATCTTAAGAGAGATTAGGGAAGAATATGTCTTTGGTAACTATCATTTACCATAATTTAAATTTGAATTGTGTAGACTTTGAAGTTTTCAATAGAAACTGGACGTCATTTAAAAGGAAGTTTCTTTCTGATTTCTCTATCACTGAAATTGTCGTTACTTAAGCGAAAAAAATTAAACTGATTAAATGTATAAAGAAGAGATGCAGTTTTATAGGAACAATGCCATTGTAGAATCAATTATGGGCATGTTCGCTTGGTTGCCACGGGTGCAACACAATTTTTGGCCGCATAATTAAATAGAAGTTCAAAATTTTTTATCGCCGAATGTTGTGTTCGTCACAGCGTCAATCTGCGGCAACCAAACAAACAATAATACATGGTGCTGCTGAAGTCGCAAGTATCGATGAAACGAACGAGCACAAAACATAGTATATCATAATTATGTCTAAATTGTCAATTATCATTAGACCATCCCTATTGCATAAAATAGTTGTGGGGAGGGGGAGGGAGAAGAGGTTATGAACCGAAGCCCATACATCCCCTCATGTCCGAAAGCAGAGCATGTTATATGATCTTAAACACAATTATAAAAGGTTTCTTAAGTTCACTTAAAAAGAATTAGCCTTGTTTCTTAAAGTTTAGTTATTAACATGATCAATGTACTTATTAATTTTGTCAAGTAGATTGTGTGACACGTGTTATAATATTAACCAACTAGTAAAACTAAAAGAAAAGGTTACATATACTAATTTTGCATATATGTATATCCAAATAAACTTTAAACTTTGTTTTAAATTAAAAAATGAAAACGTAATGTATACTAGTTTAGGTGAATTAGTCTACATTTTTTTTTCTTTGGCCCAGAAAAGTACTAACATTAAAATACCATATTAATCTTTGTTGTCATGCCATAAAAAATACAAAAACTAAATAAATATTTTTATGGTTTTCATTTTAGAGTATTAATTTTTTCTATACTCTCTTTGTTTTGATATATGATTTTAGTAATTTTGTACATTCTCTTTCGATATTAATTAGTAGGGTTTATTGTCATATACAATTTTTCATTCGTCAGTTGTTAATTATATCCAAAATTTACCACATAAATAAAAAATGACTATTCTTTACAAAACAAATGGGAATTAAGATGTCTATAGAAATATGCTATTTTGAGATATATATTTAGATTAGATAGATTAAGATAAGTACTACACCATTTAAGTAATTAACTAAATATAGTCTTTTGTATGAATAATATGTTGACCTGATCAAATAGAATCTAATCCAAATTGAACTAGGTTTCCTAAAATCCCACTTACATAGTCAACATGTTTTAAACATTATAAGACTAGGGTTTTCATAAGCAGAGTATATATATGTGTGTGTGTGATATAGCCGCATCAAATCATTATTTGAGCTTAATAATGGTTTGTAATCCTGTTGTTGAAGATCTAGGTATACTCAAAACTCTATGTGTGTGTTATGTTGATCTATACTTAAGAGTATAAATATATGTTTGGTTCAATCAGACCTTCTTGTGAATGTTACAAGTGAAGTGGATCATGAAGCATGCTACCCTATGCTGCAGCTGATGAAGTATGGTTAATGACTCAGTTAAAGGGTCAGCGACTCAGAGTTGAGGGCCTCGTGCGTGAAATTTCAGTTAGTCCTTTGCTTTTAACCAACTCCATTCATACAAACAGTGAGCATCTAGAAATATAAGTAATAACATCTAGTGATCTAGACAATGATATTTTATTAATGATGCGGCGAAGATACAAAATTTGAGGATATAATCTTTTTTTTGTCGGCGAGATATGATGCATGCGACGAATAATTAGGAGAGATTTCCATTTATTTAAATTTATTCTTATTATGTGCTGCATCAAGTCTCGCCGGCCAAGAAAAAATTCATCTTCGAATCTTGTATCTTCGATGCATTAATTAAATTATTGATATATATATTGAACCAAAAATACTAATTTTGGACATATATTAATTTATCGAGTATTAATTTGGAAGCAACAATGTTGATGATTTATATGTTGAATGGTGGCATCTTGTAATGTGCTACTTATGTTCAGATGGAACGTGTAAAGTGTCACTCGGGTGCAAAGGTGAAGGTAAGACTATCATTTCCCTGCCAAGTGAATTGGAGATAGTTCCTCCAACGAAGAAGGATGATATTGGTGGTGATTTAGTTGGCTATACAGCTACAGTGCTAGATAACTCCCGGTCGAGCTGTGTCCTTGAAGTAGATGATGTTGAAGATGATAATTACAGCTACATCATGATTCTGGACATAACCATATTAGCCAAGTTTGTGCAACCGTGATAGTGTTCTTCTAATGAACATATTGTTTATAATCTTAAAATTTCTCTATGGTTTACACAGAAACTTTGGAATCTTTATTATAATTCCAATTTTGTGAATTTTGTAACGTTTAATCGCTTCTACTATTATAGGAAAGCATTCTAATACCTTACTCTATTTTTTTTCTCTACTTATTATGAATTAATACTAACGAGAGATGCAGTATCTATACGACATTAATGCCATATTAGATTCAGTCTTGTTGAAATACAGACTTGAATGTGAGAAAAGATAACAATTTGTAAAGCTTGGCTAAGCAATAAGCATTATCTTAGACTCTAAATAAAAACACCTTTGTGAATCCTCCAAGGCTCCACCTCCTATAGCTAGACACTACAAGAAAAAAATTTGGTATTCTCACATCGGGAAAAAGATATCTAAAGATAAGATAGCATAAAAAATCTATAGAGTTGAGCAAACTAGAAGATATCACATAATCTTTTGTTTTCCATCTCCCACTATTTCCTTCATTTTTACCATCGTTTCTCTATCAATTTTTGATCAGGTTAGAGCATGTGACTATTGATGTATATTATGAATCTAACAAGTATGTTGTGGATCTTAAGGCAAGTAGGAACAATCTCTTTTATAGACGAGTCGAGAATCGGCAAATGAACATAATTGATTACAAATAAAGTGAACTTGTAGAGCCTAATCGAAAGTGGCCAAGACCGATCTTAAATGACATTAGACAATCTTAAGGATTTGTCAAGGTTTTGTTCTCGAGGAGCTGAGATCTCTCTTTGGCTGAATGCTTAGACGATAACTTGTTGTGTTCTTTGTTCATAGAGAACTACGAGTCTTATTTTCGTGTTGTTCGTTCCATATATATGGAGAATTGTGCCGGTTTGGCTAAGAGATTTTATAATTTATTGGATAAGAGATTTTATAATTCTCTTTTCTAATTGAGAAGTTAAATAGGATGTTCCCAATTAGAAATTACTTAGAACAACAAATTAAACGTAAATATACACTACTAATACACACATACACTCTTGAGTCTATGATCCTAACTGTTCCTACTTTATACATTTTTTTGTTCGTCTCATAACTTACTATCTCAGGATGACCCAAAAAAAAAAAAAACTTATCATATGACCTCCTTTGTAGACATAAAACCCCTTTCACGTTTTTTGTAGTTTGATGTAAATACTGACGAATAAACCATATAAAAAGTTGTTGCCATTTTTTTGTAGTTGTTGTAAACAAGATTGTTTGGTCCCTTATAACGAGTTCAATATATTTTTTTAAATTGTCGATTGGTTATGTCAACTGTTAATTATTAGGATGATTATATTAATTCTTATTTTCTGAATAATAATTAAAATTTTGAATTTTGATTTTTTTTATAAGAAAAACAGAAATATTCCATAGCTAGTCAATATATTTCAATTTTTTTTTATTTTAGTACAAATGTAAATATATTTATAATATTTTAAAGTTTTTAGAAAATTAAATATTAATAATACTTAAACTTCTATAAAGTTTAAATATTTTCTTCTACTGAGAGCAAAGTCCTTACTTACCAGACAAGGCTTCTTGAATAGAATTTGTATGTATATAACGTCATGGCTTGTCGATTCATTTTCGCCCCCAATGAGATGGGGAATTTGTAATTATAGTATTTTAAATCTTCTTTGGAGTTTAAGTATTTATAATATTTTATTAAGTTTAAATATTTATAATACTTAAAACATAATTATAATAATTTATATACTAATATTAGTTTAAAGTAAGTAGAATTATACTAAAAATATTTAAAATATGTTAACATATATATAATTTCGAATTTAATAGGACACTTTTTATGGAAACAAATTTCTTATGATTTCCATGATTATTGGTTAGTTATTAGGTTTGATTTTTTTTTTTTTAAAGCTGATTTTTTTTTTCTTGGAAAAGATATAGATGTCTCAATCAAGAACAATGAGCTATATTCATTCTATTTTGGCTGGGAGTGAGTTAGGTTGGTACTTATATAAAATATGGAGTTTGGTGCCAAACTTACTGAAAATCCACAAAAAAATTAATCTATTTATATGTTATAATATAGAAAACATTTAAATTAAATATCAAAATTTGGCCATGCATAGCTCGCATATAAGTAGTGTTTAACTTGCTTTAGCGCTTTGAAAGTATGATACATAACACAAATTTTTTACCATTATGATGAATTGAGCGGATTACTAGTTTAATGTACAAAATTTGTAATTCATGTGTTTTAATATTACTTTTATTTAAAGTACTTCGAGGCAGTGTAAGGATGCCCTTATAAAGCTAGTTGAAACTGTAAAGTCAATGCTTTAATGGTAATATTTAATAATATTTTAAAACTTAATATATACTATATAAAAGTTGAGGCTATAAGTTTTTGAGAGCGTCCACATAGGATTTTAAACGACCAATAGTAATTAGACATCTCATTAGTTAACAATTTTGAAATTATATTTGTTTGCTATTTTAAGATTTTTTGTAAAAAAGAAAAAAAAATACGAGATATGGAAATAAAAGATGCATGTAAAATATTTTAAATATTTTTTATAGTAAATTTCTAATTTTAAAAAGTAAAACTTATGAAGATTAGCCTAACAATTTAACTATAAATATAGGGTCTCCACCACGGGAAAACGGGGAAAATCAACCCAAACTATTTCCCGAAGGTATTTTCATACCCAAACTCGCGTACTCTGAATTTTACAACCCAAACCAGCTTTCAATTCAAATACCAACCTGAACTATATCAAATTTTGTCAATTTCAACCTCGACGTTAACAGTATCCCTGCCCATCTTGAAGATTTGGACAATTAAGCTTAAGTTTAAGCTTAATTTCTCTTAATTTTTACAGAAGCTTAAGCTTGATTGTCCAAATCTTCAAGATGGGCAGGGATACAGTTAACGTCGAGGTTGCAAATCGACAAAATTTGATGTGGTTCAGGTGGATTATTTGAATTGAAAGCTGGTTTGGGTTGTAAAATTCAGAGTACGCGAGTTTGGGTATGAAAATACCTCCGGGAAATAGTTTGGGTTGAAAAACAATATATGAAATATATAAAACTTACATTTCTCATTCTTATTTTCTTAATCTTCTTATTTTTTAACCAGAAAAAGAATACTACCAAAAATTTAAATTCGATTAACCCTACATCTTTTTAGTATAAATAATAAGTTGAGGCATCACATTTGATCATATTTTTTAAGTTGTAAATTCCGAGCCGTCAGCCACAATTAAAGTTGATTACTATTCTAAAAGTATTGGATATGAAGAAAAGGTATCAATGAAAGCAGAAACAAGAAAAAATGGCTAGGTGTCGCTATGATTTCGGGAAAGTATATGCTAAGAATCAACACAAATCACTAGATCATCATAGTTTCTATGTCAAGCAGCATGATCCCAAAAATTTAAGCATGAAGTGTATGTTTTCTTGGAGGACTATAACTTCATTTTTATTTTGGATTTTGAACCTAATTTATGTTTTCTTAAACACCATTTATTTGTTGGGTTGCACTTGAAACTAATTCCAGCTAATTCCATACTTTTTCTCTATATGGAACGTGTGTTATAAAAAGGCGTCGTGATTGTTTAAAGAAAAAATGATGAAACAAAGAGAATGTTGTGTATCATTTAAGTGTAAAGTTGCATCAAGTATAGATGGTTGTTATGGCCAAAATACAAGTTTAGTGGCAGAAATTAAAGATATTAGTGAAAAAAGCATAAAGAAGACATGCTTCGTGCCATTGATGTTGAAACTAGGCCCTCTTCCACCCTAGATGTAGAGTTCATATATAAGTCCATGCTGACCTATATCCAGAGCCGGCCTTTAGCACAAGTTCATGAAGCATGAGCTTGCGGCCCGATATGTATATATAGTTTTTCGGCCCTCAATTTTTGCAAAACTCTTGTTAGTGTAGTGGTAAGAGTATCCTAAATAATTCCTATAGCCCTAAGTTCGACCAAAACTTACCATCATTTAGTTTTTATTTTTGTACTTATTAACAAGATTGGCCCTTATACTGATTTGGGCTTGTGGCCTTATTTTTCTTGGCGACGGCTCTGCCTATATCAACTTATTAACTATTACTGTGAATAAATATGTGATGTGGAATTGTCAGATAAAGTTATGAAGCTATGATTAACCTTTATGCTGCCCATGTTTGTCGTTCCTTCTAGGTCTCAAACTAATGAGACAATGAAAGATGTTGCAAAGATCAAAGACAAGCAAGAGCACCATTATGCATGTGAGGTGGTGAGGATTAACACCGGTGACAGTTTTAAACCTTATATAAAAGGAAACAACATGATTTACTTCTGTTTAAGTAAACCATTAGTAGCCCAAAAAACGCCTAAGAGAGAAAATCTAAAAGTACAAGGAAATGCACCAAACCCTCAATATTGGTGATCAACTGTAGTTCCCACCCCAACATCCTCTCTTGCTCACCAACGACTTGATAGATACATAGTCTAAGTGATTTGTGTGACATAAACTATTTTCGCCCTTATATATATATAAAAATATGAAAACGATGAGTGTCTAAGGAAAAATAAGAAGACATATGTGTTTGTGCCCAATTAAATATGAAACAAACAAGATTGATTCATGATTCTTTTTATCTTATTTGATTCCTTTACAAAATTGATTTAATAATTTTTTTTAAGTGTGTATTTGAATTGAATTTTTATGCCTTAATAGTAATCTAACTTTCTGTATAACTTATTTGATTCCTTATACAAAATTGATTTTATAGATTTTTTGAAGTGTGTAGTTGAAATGAATTTTATGCCTTAATAGTAATCTAACTTTCTGTATAAAAAATTTATAACTATCATCAATCAAATATAATTTTACCAAAATATATCAAATAAACCCACGCGTAGCATGGGTTCACAACCTAGTCTATACTATATCAAAGTTGAGGCTATAAGCTTTTGAGAGCGTCCACATAGGATTTTAAACAACCAATCGGGATTAGACATCTCACTGATTAACATTTTTTCTATCTCATTAATTAACATTTTTAAATATAATATTTTATATACAAAAATATTAATAAAAAGGAAAAAGAATATACCGAAAATAGAAATATTATTTAATGAAAAATAATATACGGAATATATGAAACTTACAATCTAAGTATATAATATTGAATATAAATGTTAGCCCTCGATTAACTATATTTCTTACGCCAAATAAAGGTAAATTTGTGAATATTAGCTGTGATAATGGCGAGTCGTGTCTTTTTAGAATATAAATTTTCTTATTTTGTGTGTTGCTGGAAATCATAAAAAAACATTCCCTAAATCATACACATCTTAGGTTCTTATAAATACTTTCTATTAGATAAACGATATGCATAAAGCGTTGTTAGAGCAAGAAGCTGCATATCAGACGCTGACCCGAGAGCACAAATAGATCAACGGTTTGTTTGGAAAAGCAATAAACAAGAAGCTAAAAGATGATTACAACTAAGCATGAGAGATGTTGGAAGAGTACAATACTGAGGAGAAAGAAAAGATAATACTAGAGACTCGGTTGAAAGATGAGCAGCTGTGAGAGAGTGGTTATTTAAATTTGCAGCCTGAAAGCATGCTCCACAAGCTGCTGGTTCATGTAGGCGGCAAGGCACATTCCAAATTGTTGATCAAATGGAGAGGTTTGTGTAATGAGGATGCTACGTGGGAGGACGAGGAGGAAGTGGGAGCCAGCTTCCCGAACTTTGTTCTAAACCTTGAGGACAAGGTTATTCTTTGTGGGGAGGGTATTGATGGGCCTGTGTTATCGGATCGGCCCGTACGTACGAGAAGGGCCTAATCAACGTGACTTGGATTAGAAGTCAATGGTTTTGGTGTTTTATGTATTCAGTTTTGGTTTTGGGGTTTATTGGAAAATTCGGTTGTAGGATTGGTGTTATCTCTTTTAATCTCTCCTTATCCTCCTAGGACTCAATAGTTCTAATTCTTGTAATGTTTTACTTTATATATCAAAGAAAAGCCAAAAAGAGGTACTCATAACTACCCATTGATACAAATCTTGTGTTGTGTTCTTGAGAAACTCTAGACGTGGACCTATTTTGTTGCCCCAACTTGTTTATCACTCACTGACTTTCTCGAATGCATAATTTCAAGCATCCTGTTCCAACCAGCCAACCTATACTTTGATCAACGTGGAAACTTTGGTGGCCGTGGACTCTGGTTGAAAGCTTATAGATAGTTGATTATTTTGGGTAATGTTATCAGTTTTTAATAGTGCCTAGTAGGGTGAAATAGTTGGATTAAAAACAACAAGAAAGGGAGATCAATGTTTTGAGGCAAGCTCTAGAAGAAAACATGAGTCAAGGTGTTGATAATCATGATGAGATCAACAAGATCAACCAGAAACTAACCAAAGGTTACCAGAATGAGGAGGCCTTTTGGAAATAGAGGAGTATACAACTTTGGTTGGCCTTTGGGGACAAAAAATCAGGGTATTTCCACATAGCTACCAAAGGAAGAAGAGCTATAAACAATATTTCTGTGATGGAATCTGCTGATGGTAATTCAGTTTTTGAAGAAAAAGACATTATAAAAGCTATCATAGACTTCTATCAACAAATGTTTACCTCCCAAGAAGGAGACATACACTCTTTGTTTCTCTCCGCCCTTCAACCATGTGTAACACCATAAATGAATTTCTTGGAATTTTCTGGAATTCTTGGAATTTTCTGGAATTCTTGGAATCGAATGACAAAATCTTTCTGAGATGGTGGACTTGGGTTCAGAGACATTAGTACCTTCAATGATGCCCTTCTTGCTAAACTAAGCTAGAGGATCCTCACAAAACCATCTTGCCTTCTGGCCAAATTTATTTTGGGAAAGTACTATAACAACTCTGATTTCCTAGAACATCAAGTTCTAGGTTCGGCTTCTCATGGCCAGCGCAGCATCTGCCTTGGTAGAGGTCATTTAAAGTTAAACTAGGTAGAATCATTGGATCGGGTACGTAGCTCTGTATCTGTGTGGCATAGTCCTTGGCTCTGCTTAGCATCCCCACATCAACCAATGAGACCTCCAACCAAGGAATCCCAAGGACCTGCTCAAAAACTTATTACCAGCTTATGTGGAAGAGATTATTCTGTTTCGGCCAAGCGAGAAAGGTGCTCTAGATATGTGGGCATGGCTCCCAAATTCTTCTGGTGTTTATAATACAAAATCTGGCTACTATGAAGCCTTAGCAGACACATTAGTTTCAGAGGACCACTTGTGCAAAATCTAAATCCCATAGATAGTTTCAATTAGTGCTATGTGATCTGGAAAATCAAAAGTTTCCCAAAAACTAAACATCTTATCTGGAAAATGGCTCAAAATGCTTTACATGTGGGAGAAAACCTTATCAAGAGGCAAGTCTGTCTAACGGCTTTGTATCCCCATTCCGGAGCTTCAAAAATAACTCTCCACTTGTTTTTCCATTGCCTACATGCTGCAAAAGTTTGAGATTCCACCCCGTTCAGTTTGGATCTGAAAGCTACATAATTAATATCGATCCATGATACCTTAACTAAGGTAAACAAGCTGACATGTCTTCCCCCCTCAGGAGTTACCCTTCCTCTAGCGCTGTGGATTTTGTGGATGATCTGGTCGCCGAGATTCCAACTCTTATTCAACAAACTCTTCTCCCAACCGATAAGGGCCAAAGAAAGGAAGGAGGCCGAAGCTCCTCCGCAGAAGTCCTGAAATTGTCTCACTATCCAGAGAACGAATTCACCACCTCCAAAGCTCCAACCATAAACCCTAACACTTAAACATGCAATAGCAGCAACTAAAACACATAAACATGTCCACAAAAAATATCTAGCTATCTAATCGACCAAATATACATCAACAGGGTTAAACATGCTTTGATCAGGCATGATCATACACTATCTTTGATATGGATTGAAAGGAAGGACAAAACAGAGAAGAAACAGCAAGAACAAGACCCTTCTTGCTTTAACAGCCATGAATCTCCTCAAACCTTTGCTTACAACACAAATAAACAGTCACAAAAAACCTCTAGAAACTCTTTTTTAAGCCTCATAAACCAACTATCAAGTTCTCTCTCTATCAGAACTCACCGAAAGCGACAGTAGATAAAAACTGACCCAAAATAATGGCTGCTCGAGTTTTAACATGACTTAGGGTTTCATCCCAATCAATTCCAAGCCAAACCGATGATTTAAAACTAAACCGTTCAAACCAAAATTTATGGTGTCGACCGACACTGTCCCAAAACAGTTGACATGCATTCCAGCTATAAAGAATCTCCCCGAGATGCCAGTATATATTTCATTCTTTTATATTGATTCTTCGCTATATAGATATACTCATATATAAACAAATCATGTTGATAGTAACCTTTGCCTTATAACACTACAAGAAAACAATCATTTTGTGACCCCCAAAAGCGTCCTAGAAATTATATTTTACAAAGCATTAAAAAAATATTTTATATTGAAATTACTCATCTTCAGAAACTTCATCTTCACCGACTAATTTGTACTATAGCAAACAGCGTCGCAATAGTTAACAGTACCGAACTTTCACATTTTCAAAGTTTGTAACAAGATTTGACTACCTCTTTCCCACTAATCTGTGACAACTAGATGAAGTTGCAACCCCGTCGCTCTTTTGTGAATTATTTGCGACTACTTCTACCGACTATTAAAAGCGTCACAAATTAGTCTCTAAAAGCGACCCTTTCCCGACTAGTTTTGTTTAGTCGCATAATAGTTGCCAAATAGAAGCAAATAAGAGACGTTTTCGAGACTTTAAATGTTCGTCGTTACTTACCAACGGTTTTCCATACGGATGTGCTATAGTTGCTTATTTGCCGTAAAATTGTCACTATAGCGTCGCTCTTTTTTGCGACCGAAAAAGAGTCACAACAAGTAGTCCCAAAACACAGGTTTTCTATAAGCTGAGATATATAAATATTCAAATCCATAGTTTGGGAAACTTTGAGATGCCACAAGTGTAGTGGATTTATTTAAATCTGTTTCAATACAATTTATTGAGTTTATTAGACATTTAAAAATGAAGAACAAGTATATCGATTTTTAGAGTGTAAAAACAACATCAAAAGATGCAAACACACAACAAAGAATGCACGTGGTTTATGACCACATTAATACATTTCATTTATGAAAATTTAGAAAGAGAAATATTTATTCCATGACTATAATAGATGATAAATGAAACTGTCATGATATGTTTGTTTAGTATATTGGAGGAGAACTATAGGTTGGAGGTGATGGTGGAGGCTTGTAAACATATGGAGGAGAGCTGTAGACATAAGGAGGAGGTGATGGTGGAGGCTTGTAAACGTATGGAGGAGAGCTGTAGACGTAGGGAGGAGGAGTTGGTGGCTTGTACTCATATGGAGGAGGGCTGTAGACGTAAGGGGAAGGGGTTGGGGGCTTGTAGACATATGGAGGAGGGCTGTAGACGTAGGGAGGAGGAGTTGGTGGCTTGTACTCATATGGAGGAGGGCTGTAGACGTAGGGAGGAGGCGTTGGTGGTTTGTAAACATATGGAGGAGGGCTGTTAAC
This sequence comes from Capsella rubella, assembly GCF_000375325.1. Lineage (NCBI taxonomy): Eukaryota > Viridiplantae > Streptophyta > Magnoliopsida > Brassicales > Brassicaceae > Capsella > Capsella rubella. Next base: position 11,978,303 of record NW_006238918.1, read on the forward strand.
GTAGGGAGGAGGAGTTGGTGGCTTGTAAACATATGGAGGAGGGATGTAGACGTAAGGAGGAGGCGTTGGTGGCTTGTAGTCATATGGAGGGGAGCTGTAGACGTATGGAGGAGGTGTTGGTGGCTTGTAGACATATGGAGGTGGTGATGGTGGAGAGTATGTGTATTGGGCACTTGTATGAGCAGCAATGGCATACAAGGCCAAGACCAACATAAGAAAAGATGGCCAATTACTAGGATTGGCCATATCGATTAAACTTATTTGCTCTTGTTCTAGACTTTGCTTTTTGTTAGTATGATTTTTATTTCTAAACTGATTTATGTTTGAATGAATTGTAATCAAAAGGAAGCAGTTTATATAGCACACATTGTGACAACGTTATGTTGTTTATAGAAGTTTATGAAAGCGTCTTAGAGCAATATTGTTATGTTGTTTCATAAGTCAAACTTGGTTATGCTGATTTTGTCTAAATCTAAAGAGAGATTAGGGAAGAATATGTCTTTGGTAACTATCATTTACCATAATTTAAATTACAATTATGTAGACTTTGAAATTTTCAATTTAAACTGGACGTCGTTTAAAAGGAACTTTCTTTCTGATTTCTCTATCACTGAATTTGTAAACTCTAGTTCTATATAACATCTTGTAGATTTAAATACAAATGTTATCGTGACACATAATTTTGAGCTTTGCTTTTGAGTAAATTTGCCAAATGGTTGTAATTTTACTTAAAAAGAATTAGCTTGGTTTCTTAAAGTTTAGTCATTAACATGATCAATGTACTTATTAATTTTGTCGAGTAGATTGTGTGACATGTGTCATAATATTAACCAACTAGTAAAACTAAAAGAAAAGGTTACATATACTAATTTTGCATATATGTATATCCAAATAAACTTTAAACTTTGTTTTAAATTAAAAAATGAAAACTTAATGTATACTAGTTTAGGTGAATTAGTCTAAATGTTTTTTCTTTAGCCCAGAAAAATACTAACACTAAAATACCATATTAATCGTTGTTATCATGCCATAAAAAATACAAAAAATAAATAAATAATTTTATGGTTTTAATTTTAGAGTATTAATTTTTTCTATACACTCTTTCTTTTGATATATGATTTTATTAATTTTTCACATTCTCCTTCGATATTAATTAGTAGGGTTTATTTTCATATACAATTTTTCATTTGTCGGTTGTTAATTATATCCAAAATTTACCACATATAAATAAAAAATGACAATTCCTTGCAAAAACAATGAGAATTAAGATGTCTATAGAAATATGCTATTCTGAGATATATATTTAGATTAGATAGATTAAGATAAGTACTACACCATTTAAGTAATTAACTAATTATAGTCTTTTGTATGAATAATATGTTGACCTGATCATATTACAAATAAAATGTAATCCAAATGGGATTGGGTTTCCTAAAATCCCACTTACATAGTCAACATGTTTTAAACATTATAAGACTAGGGTATTCATGAGCTGAGTATATATATATACTACTCAGTTGCTCGCGCTACGCGCGGAAATTTTATTACTTTGTTTATAAGTAATTTATTTGTGTTTTATTTCGTACTTATTTTCTCAACTACAACATATTTTTTTTTTCTATCTCATGTTGTGTTTGTATAGAAAATCTATTTTATTTTAGTTTCAATAGTAGTTGAGAAATTAAGTGTCTATAATATAAATCGATGTGTAAGCATAAACAAAAGTGTTATAAAGAGTTGTAGAAAAATGTGTTATTAAGGCTCCCACCAAATATAGATTTTGATGATGTTAATATTGTGGATCCTTTTAATATATTTTTTTTTTTGACATCATTACAAATTATAAGTCTCTCTTTGAGAGGGACCGGGCTCGAACCCGGATCTTGTGAGATGGCAAACAGATGTGAGAACCACTAGCCCACTTGCTCCTTCTCTGTGGATCCTTTTAATATGTTAGTCCAAAAGTTGAGAATGATTTGTGGATTTTGCGTGGATTGTTGTATTTTTTATTTATTGATTTGGCGATCTCTTGTTTATTATCTATTTACTTTGGTTTATTATGTTTTTATTTGTTATTTTTATTTGTTATTTTTTTGTTATATTTGTTATTTGTTATTTTTATTTAACATACATATTAGTATAATCTACTTTATACTAATTTAACATATTTATTTTATTATAATTATTATCTGAAAGGACTTTTCATTTTTTTATTTGAAAAAACTTGTTTACATGTGTATAAATCTTTAACTTAAATAATAAAATGGTATAAATAAATTATTAAAATTAAATAGTAAAATGATGTGGATGATGTTTGAAACATCAAAGGACTTTTCATATTTCTTTTTGAAAAACTTGTTTACATGTGTATAAATATTTAGATTAAAGAATAAAATGATATAAATAAATTATTAAAATTAAATAATAAAATGATGTGGATGATGATTAGGATGATGAGGTGGCTTAAGGAGAAGAGAGCAAAGTTAACTTTATATATATAGATTAGTTGTTGACCTGCGCTGCGCGCGGGAGATTTATAATTTATATTTGAATTTATAATTTATATTATGATTTTTTAAACGTTTTATTGTTGGTTTTTTACTATTGTCATTTTTGTTATTCTATTTTCATATGGATTTTTTTCTTTTCAATTTTGTATTAGTTTAGTACTTAATATGTTTATTGTTATTTGCTATTTGCCAGAGGTCGATGGCAAGTTTCTGCGACATTCTCTTTTTTCGCTAGATATGGGATTAGAGAGATAATGTTTCCGGTGTCTGGTTTTGATCTATTCCATGATATATGTTCTAGGATCTGGCTTGTTTTTTTGTTTCTTCCCATGCTTAAATCTGTGTACTCTCACCAATTGTTTCAAAATCGGTGCATAGCTGCAAAGGAGTTGCTATTGTAAACAACGATTCTAGTAAATGTTTTTTTGATCTATCCTTCACCGGGTTGATTGTTATATCCGACGTTTAACTATCCAGTTACAATCCGACGTTTTCTCGATCTTTCTTAACCGGTTTGATTGTTGTGCAACCGTTGGGCCTCAAGCCCATGCCCTTTTGAAATTATTAATAAAATATTTTTTAAAAATTGATGATGTGGCGGATGATGTGGCGCTGATGTGGCGGAAGGAGAAGAGAGGAAAGGTAACTTTATATATATAGATATATGTTTGTGTGTGCTATAGCCGCATCAAATAATTATTTGAGATTAATAATGTTTTGTAATCCTGCTGTAAAAGATCTAGGTATATTCAAAACTCTATGTGTTTTATATTGTTGATATATACTTAAGAGTATAAATATATGTTTTGTTTAATCAGACCTGCAAGATCTTCTCATAAATGCTACAGGTGAAGTAGATCATGAAGCACACTATTCTACATGTTAATGACTCAGTTAAAGGCGTCATCCGTGAAATCTCAGTTAGTCTTTTGCTTTTAACCAACTCTGTTCATACAAAAAGTGAGCATCTAGAAATATCGTAATAACTAATAACATCTAGACTATGATATTTTATTAATGATGAAGCAAAGATACAAAGTTTGAGGATGAATCTTTTCTTTGTCGGCGAGACCTGATGCATGCAACGAATAATTAGGAGAAATTTTCATTAATTTAAATTTATTCTTATTATGTGCTGCATCAAGTCTCGCCGGCCAAGAAAAAAATCATTTTCGAATCTTGTATCTTCGCTGCATTAATTATTTAACTGATATATAAATTGAACCAAAAATAATAATTTGGGATAGCTACTATTTTTTTTTTGTCATCAAATAACCTTAAACAACTGAGCCAATTCGACGGACAATTGTTTACATACTTGAAAATATGCGGACTGGTACGAGCTTTGCGTGTCAAGGAATCCGCTTTTACATTCAAACTTCTAGGAATAAGAGACAAAGAAAATGATGAAAATTCTTCCCTATCAATGTTGATATCATCCAGGTAGACAGAGACAGCCGGCCACTCTTTAGGGAAAGACACCATCTTCGCCAGGTCTGAGCAGTCCGTAAGAAAAATAACTTCTCTGAAGTTATGGCCAATCATGCATCTCATCACCCACACCAGAGTTTCAACTTCGGAATGAAGAGGAGAAAGACTTCGGCGAAGGTTGGAAGCTCCCATCGTCGTAGAGGAGTCCTGCGAATGCTGACAAAACCAGCCCAAACCTGCATTTATATATATGTGGCCTTCCAAGACCCATCTATGAAACAATGGTAACCTAAGGGATAGCTACTAATTTATCGAGTATTAATTTATAGAGGATATCTATATAGATGGTAACCAATAAAACTTGGAAATTATTTAAATGATCTTGAGTACAAAACTACTTTCGGTCGGGTTAAAAAAAAACCCCGGAAATTTCATTTGGATAGTTTAAATACGTATGTAGACGAAATCCCCTAAATTAAAATATTGAAGCGTCAATATAAAGTACACCAATATACTTTCCAAAACAACATCTTTATATTAATATACATAAATGTCGTCGTCGGTTTAAAGTTAATGTCCGCGCGTACATATTATTGTGCATACATACATGTACATCTTTATATTAAAATATATAAATATATATTTTTAACCAACATATACGTATATCCCATCAAGAATTTTGGGAATTCATGGTATGAAAAAAACCATACCAAATGACAACATTCGATTTGATACTACAATGGCAAAAGAAAGACCAACAAATTCCTATACAAATTTTCTCAACCTTTTTAAAGGCACATCCCAATTATCTCTATTTCAAAAATATGTCAATATAAATTAGGATCCGGTTTATTACCTCACAAAAAGTATTAAGCACAATATTAAAAAAAAATTAAAACCGATATACTTTCCAAAACAACATTCACGATGTACGTCGTCGGTTTAAAGTAATTGGCATATATGGATGTGTTTTTAAATATCCCTATCAAGCCGTGATTGGCAAACAAATTTATCCAACTAATTAATGTTTAGCAAAACAATCCCTACTTTTGTGCAATCAAATATTTTACAAACCAAAAGAAGAATATTCGATCGACTAGATAAAATTAAGAGAACGTCGCTAAACCTACCTCGCTACACTTAACTTCTATCTAATAGATTTTAAAGCCATACTTCTTCATACTTCACCAGTAAAACTAAAATTTCCTCCATTTACAGATTTAGCATCATCAAACCCTTCAAGACCAGTTGGCGTATACAAGTGAAGATTATCCATTCTTGTAGGCATTAGGCAAACATTATTTACAACGGAAAAACTCTTGAGATGATTTTAGCTGCTTCAACTGTAAGCTGTATTCCAATTTTTCTACATACGATTTTTTTGTATTTTGTGTAACAGACTAACTATAACTTTCTACTCACATGGTACACAGATTCATGCAACAGTAAAAAAGAACTATTGATATAATAATGCAATTGTTCCGGTATACACATATAAACTCAATTTAATCCCGCGTTCAGAACAAATGTATAAACCCTTTATAAAACATTATATTTGTTTACTTAATTCAAAACTTAATATATTTAATACATTGCATGTTTAATAAACTACATAAACATGTTATTCCTATTTACTCAATCCGCACATAATATCATTTAGTTTTTGAAAAAATTAAAAACCTGACACTTTTCTTCTGCGCAATAGCGCCGGTCCGAATCTAGTTAATAGTATAGATAGATGTCTCAATCAAGAACAATGAGCAATATTCATTCTATTTAGGCTCGGTGTGAGTTAGTGTTAACTATCATAGAGAAAAATACTAAAGCTGAATTGTTCTATTGAAAGTTCTGAGAAACAAAATATTGACTCGACTAGTTAAATAGAAAAACAAAGCAACATACTCTTGAAACTAGTCACGAATAACTTACTTCCTAAAAAAAAGGAAGATTTATTCAAAGACTTAAACAACTTGGAAACAAACGCATAAGACTCAGATTCAACAAAAAACCAATTTATTCTTCAATTCCTCCCCTAAACTGGAATCACCCTGCTTCTAGTTTACTCTTCCTTCAAACCAACTCCCAAGTAACTTCTTAGTTTCTCAAACACCTCCAACGTCACTCGTTTTGTCCTCATATCTGAAAACTGCTCATGTGTCGAACAAAATTGCAGATCAATCACACCTTCATTCACAAGCTCCGTAAGAAAATGAAACCTCACACTAATGTGTTTACTCCTCCCATGTAGAACCAGATTCTTGGACAGCTTAATTGTTGAATTATTGTCACAAAACCAAACTGTTCCTTTGCCTTGATCAAACCCAATCTCATCAAGAACGTTTCTTAACCAAACTGCTTGACAAGCACCATTTGCTGCAGCAACAAACTCTGCCTCTGTACTAGACATTGTGACAATAGGCTGTTTCGTTGAAGACCAAGCTACAGCTCCTCCTCCAAACATGAATGCATAACCCGACGTGCTCTTGCTATCATCTTCTGCGTAATCACTGTCCACACAGCCTACCATTTTTCCATTTACACCTGACTTATATTGTATCCCAAAACCGACTGTGCCTTGCACATACCTCAAAATTCTTTTTGCAGCCACCATGTGTTGTTGTGTCGGTCTCTCCATATATCTACTCACCAAATTAACGGGATAAATTAAATGAGGTCGAGTTGATGTCAAATACCTTATGCTTCCCACAAGCTGCTAAATGCAGTTGCATTTACCAAAGGTCCTTTTCCTTCTTTGGTCAGCTTATTCCCTGTAACAATCGGATTAAGCACGGGATTACAGCTTTCCATGCCAAACTTCTTCAAAGTATCCAACACATATTTTTTTTTGACAGATAAAAATCCCTTGCTTATCTTGAATCAATTCCACCCCCAAAAAGTACTTCATCTTCCCATGATCTGTCATTGAAAACTCTTTCATCATAGATGCTTTAAACTCCACCAACATCGAATCTAAGTTATTCGTGTAGATGAGATCATCTACATAGAGACTTATGAGCAAGACATCTTCTCCCTATTTCTTCACAAACAGTGTGTGCTCACAGTAGCATTTTTTAAACCCTTCTCTCATAAAGTAGCTCTCGATCCTGTTGTATAACGCTTTGGGAGCTTGTCTCAGCCCATATAAAGACTTCTTTAGTTTATAAACCTTCTCACTCTCTTCTTTAGATACGAAACCCTTTGGCTGCTCTACATAGACCTCCTCTTTAAGCTCACCGTGCAGAAAGGCACTCTTCACATCAAGTTACAGCACTTGCCATCTCTTCTGTGCTGCTAGCGAAAGAATTAAACTGATTGTGTCCCACCTTGCAACCAGAGCAAAAACCTCATGAAAGTCTACTCCATGTGTCTGGTGAAAACCCTTAGCAACTAACCTTGCCTTGAACTTGTCAACTTCTCCCTTCTCATTAAACTTGGTCTTGTATATCCACTTTACTCTTACTGATTTGATTCCCGGTGGTATCTCTACTAACTCCCAAGTATTATTCTCCTCGATGGATTTGATCTCAGCCTCCATCGCTTTTCTTCATTTTTCATGTTTGATGGCTTCTCCAAATTTTACTGGATCATCTTTGGCAACAAACATCGCAGTTAACTCATCTCCATCCTCTTATATGCCTACTCCCATGCCTTCACACACATAATCTTTCATCCAGACTGGCCTTTGCTTAGTTCTCCCAGCTTCTTGTTCTTTAGTACTCAAGTTTGAAGAACCTTGTTCTTTAAGATTGAGTCCCCGGCAGCGGTGCCAACTGGGTCAGAGGAGCTGCGAAAAAAGATTTCTACCTTTTATCAAGGGATCTCAGAGGCTTTCAAGCTGCTTGGGTGCGCTTTAAGGGGTATCAGAGAGATTGTCCACACCATGGTTATGACAAATTTCAGATGTTTGGAATCTTCTATAGAGGATAGGACTGGAGATATCAGATGGCTTTAGATGCTGCAAGTAATGGCAACTACAATACAAGGTCTCCAGCTCAAGCCACCAAACTGATTGAGAATTTAGCTTCAGGCAACAGCACTAAAGTTGCTGATTTCGAGAGGAAGAAACTAGCTCAAAACATGGATGGGGTTTAACTTGCTGACGTTAATGCCAAGCTCGATTTTGTGTATAATCTTCATGTTTCCAAGAAGACTGTTAAGTTTACTGCTGAGGTTGAGGCCGTTGAATTATGTGCGGATAAGGAAGAAGGCGTGAACTACGTCAATGGAGTTGGATATTTGGATGATAAGTTTGGTAACACAGATGAAAACATGTATAATATCGGGTATGGTCAGAAGGGCATCAGCAATTTCACCAGAACCTACGAAAATTCTTCTTACCAGTCACCTCCTCCTCCATCTGCAAATTATTTTTAAGACTTGGGACAAAATAGACAGAAGATATCACCTGAATAGAGCCATTGATCTCCAGCCTTAGATTGCCCTTCCTTCTACCGTCATTCTTCTATCATCACCAAGCTTGACTTGTTGTCGAAATGTGTTGTCAAAATCAAGGAACCTCTCCTTCGTTCCGCACATGTGATTGCTGCAACCCGAATCTAAGTACCATACATGTTCATCTTCAGCTTTGGTGAGATTAATTTGTGCCATCAACAACACGTCTTCTTCTAGTTCTGCATAACTCACCCTCTTTCCCAGCTTGGACACTCATTTTTAAAGTGACCCATCTTGTGAAACTTATAACATTCTACATCAGCCTTATTAAAGTTGATGCCACTTCTTCCTCGTCCTCCTCTTCCATAATAAGATCCTCCTCTTTCACCATAAGATCCTCCTCGACCTCTTCCTCCTTCTATTTTCAGAGCATGCTCCTCTCCAACATACGTTCTCATGTTTTGCTCAGGCATAAGCAAGGAAATTTGTAATTCATCCACCGAGAGACTCTTAATATCCTTTGATTCCTCTATGGCACATACCACGTATGTGAACTTCTCCACCAAAGTCCGGAGTATCTTCTCAACTACTTTGGCATCCGGCATATCCTCACAAAGATTTCTCATGTCATTGGCTACCACCATGACTCTTGAAAAATACATCGTAATGGTTTCTCCATCCTTCATCTCCAGCACCTCAAAGTTTCTACGTAAACGCTTCAATTGTGTACTCTAAACTCTCATATTACCTTGATACTTTGTCCGAATCGACTCCTAGATGTCCTTAGAACTATCCTTCTTTGCAATCTTCTTCAATATCGTCTTGTCAATTGAAGCAAAGTGATAGTTTTTCACCTTTAAATCTTTAAGCTTCAGATCTGCTAGCTCTGTCCTTTGTGTACTAGTCAAAATCACGCTCCTCTCCGGCTGTGATATACCCGTCTCAATAAGATCCCACCATTCCTTCGACCGGAGCAGATTCTCCATGAGCATTGCCCAATGCTAATAATCATTATCGAATTTTTGAATACTCTACAACGCATCTCTATCACCCATTTTGCACTTTGCTGTTTTTTAACTCGAACTGACAAAGAACTTTAGTAAATGGCTCTGATACCACTTGTTAACTATCAGAGAGCAAAATACTAAATCTGAATTGTTTAATTGAAAGTTGTGAGAAACAAAATACAGACTCGACTAGTTAAATAGAAAAACAAAGCAACAGACTGTTGAAACTAGTCACGACTAACTTACTCCTAAAAACAAGGAAGACTTATTCAAAGACTTAAACAATTTGGAAACAAACGCATAAGACTCGGATTCAACATTTTATTATACAGTTAGGCTGGTACGTATATAAAATATGGAGTTTGGTGCCAAACTTACTGAAAATCCACACAAAAAAATATATATTTATATGTTATAATATATAAAACATTAAAAAAAAAATTTGGTCAAATAAAACATTTAAATTAAATATCAAAATTTTGCCATGCATAGCTCGCATTCTTACGTAGTGTTTAAATGTATTTAGCACTTTGAAAGTATGATACATAACATAAAATCTTTACCATTATGATGAATTGAGCGGCTTACTAGTTTAATGTACAAACTTTGTAATTAATGTGTTCCTATAGATCTATTTAGAGGGTAATAATACCTTGATTTAAAGTACTTCGAGGCAGTGTTAGGATGCCCTTATAAAGCTAGTTAAAACTGTTAAGTCAATGCATTAATGATAATATTTAATAGTGTTTTAAAATTTAATTTGTTTAATAAATTTTAATTTTATTCTATTAGTTTAAACACTGAGTAATTGTAAAAAACCAAAATTACCAATGTGTATCTTAGGTTTTATAGATTAAAACTGTGAAAACATTAAAAAGATAAAGGAAACTATTTTTAGAAATAATTTAAGAATAATGAAAATATATTTTAAAAATAATGTACCTTGTTTTTATAAAAATACACATGCCAAAAATAAGGGAAAAAGCCTAAACATTCGTCATCTATTATTGTTTTGGACGATTAATACATATAATTTTTATTTGGACTAAAAAACTTTGTTAATTTAATTTTGTTATAAAAAGTTTTCGTTTATTTAACTTTTGATAAATTCCTATCCACGATCTCAAACCAAAAATAAAATTCCAATTTTACCCCTATCATTTGAATTAATTATTAATGTTTAAATAATATGGTATTAATTTTTAATTTCAGTTGATAAAAATAAATTTGTTAAAAATAAAATTTTAACTCAAAATTAATTTTAATGATATTATATTTACTGTTATTAATTTATTTGTAAATATAAAATACCAAACAGAAAGAAAATCTAATCAATTTATAAAATTTTAAAGAAAATGTAAATACAAAAATAAATTATTGAAAATTTTCAAATCAATTTTTCTTACAAGTTAATAAATCTATATCCATTACAAATCTTTTTAGGTTATTACAAATTAGTTTTGCTTACAAGTTTTATATTCTCCAATAATACTAAAGTAATCTTTGTATTTTAAGATTTTACTTTTATTTTTATTTATTTTATAACTAAATAATAGTAGTAAAACAAAAGGTAAATTTTTAAATCCTAAATACTAAACCCTAAATATAAATAGTTAAAAGTAAAAATTACTAGCATATTATTTAAACATTAAAAATTAATTCAAATGGTAGGGTTAAAATTGGAATTTTAATTTTGGTGTGAGATCGCGGGTAAGAATTTACCAAAAGTTAAATAAACGAAGACTTCTTATAACAAAATTAAATTAACAAAGATTTTTAGTCCAACTAAAAAAGTACATGTATTAATCGTCCCAAAAAATAATAGATGGTGAATTTTTAGGCTTTTTTCCCCCAAAAAATAGAACACCACTTGTCAGTTTTAAGCATGGAAATTCTTTTTTTTTTATACATAAGATGACATAATATTAATGTTATGAGAATTACCTTTTTAAAAAGGAGATAAATGTATAAATTGAACTCAATATGATATATGTTGAAAAATATATAACAAATCTTAGAACAACATAATAATAGTTTTTTTATTGTGGGATACAACCAAGAAACCCTAATGGCGGCGTGCAAAAAGGATGCGACTATGATTGACGTTGGGAATAGGAATGAACCACCAAGAGACCCACCGGACCGTAGGATGACGTTTGCAGAGACAGTCGCTATAGGGCACGCTGATGGTAGGTTGAGCCCGGAGGAGTTGTTTGGGAAAACTTTTGTCAAAGAGATATGTAGGCTGGAATTCCCAAAAGGGGAGGATAGGGAATCGTCGCGATTGGGGCTGAGGTGTTGAGTGTCATGAATGGTTTATGGCAGAGGTGTATTATTGTGAAGGTGTTAAGCCGGAACGTGGCTCTTCCGGTGTTGACCAAGAGGCTAAGGGAGATGTGGAAGCCAAAAGGGGCTAGTATGTGGTTGATTAACCGAGACAATACTTTATGGTCCGATTTGAGTTAGAGGAAGAATACATGGCGTATTGAGAGAATTCTTATGCTGCAAGCTTGGGAGTATTCTTATGCTGCAACCTTGGACGCCGAAATTTGATCCCTTAGTGGATGAGATTGTAACGACACCGATGTGGATTTGGTTAACTAATATTCCGGTGAATTTGTATCATAAAGACATCTTGTTTCTGATAGCTTGTAGGTTGGGAAATCCGCTTAAAGTTTATTTTACAACTTTGAACTTTGAAAGGGATAGATTTGCTTGTATATACATCGAGGTAAACCTAAAGAAACCATTGAAGGACACAGTTTTAATCAATGGAAATCGGTATTTCGTGGCATACGAGGTCTTGACAAATATATGCCCTATTTGTCGGTTGGTTGGTCATGCTATTCCATAATGCCCAATGAGAAGAGTGGAGACGGGGAAGCAAGTGGATATTCCGGTTCTGAGAGTAGTTAGGGAAAACACGAACGTAGGAGACGGAAATGAGGGGTTCACTTTGGTTGGGCGTTCAGGACGGAGGGTTACGCCACCGCGAGTTCCTGTTGTGGCTCCGGTTACCAGTTCCCAAGGTATTTTAGGAAGGAAGCTGGCTGAAATCACAAATAGGAATGTGAATAATGATATTACCATTTCTAATAGATTTGGGGATTTGGAAATGAGTCCGGAGGATCAAGCAGTTCAGGAAGATACGACTTTGGCAAGGGGAAATAAGGAAAGTATTTCCTTAATTTTTCAATCGAATAAGGGGAGGAGTGTGAATCACGGCACTAAGAAAGATTCATTTGGACCGGTAAAGCGAGGACAAGGCCCAGGGCGAGTAGGACCAAAAGAAAATAGAGGGGGAACTCACAAGGGCAATATTTTTGTCGGGCAGAGAGCTAAAAGTCATATTGCACGGCCCATGATTGGCTTGGTGTTTGGCCCGACTAGAGGGGAAGTGGAGAAGTCGATGGCGAGAAAAATAATTTGTGTTGAACGAGAAGATGTTGGTCGTGTTGGTGGGGTATTCGAAAGTGGTTTGCCTGACAATCGATCGGAGAGGCCGGAATCAATGTTGAAGCTGTTTCTTTTAATGACTTCAAGGAGGTGGAGACATCTCAGAACCATAGGGAGTTGCTTGAGCTACCGAATCCATATGACGGAGGGATGGATTTGCAGTTAGCATAATGGTGTCCCCGGTAGTTTGAATTGAAGTTTCTTTATTTATGATGAATTGTTTATTATGGAATTGCCGGGGGGCTAATAAACCCAATTTTCGGAGGTACATTCGCTATATTTTGAAAACGTTCAAGTATGATGTGTTAGCCATTTTCGAAACGCATGTGGGCGGAGATAGAGCGTAGAGGATTTGTCAGGGTCTCGGGTTTGATGGGTCTTTTCGGATTGATGCGGCTGGCCAAAGTGGTGGTTTATGGCTTTTTTGGCGATCATGGATTGGGGATGTCGAGATTGTGCATAAGTCGACTCAGTTTATTTATGCGACAATAACGATGGGTACATAAATTCTGAATCTAATTGTAGTGTACGTAGCTCCAACGGTTAGTAGAAGATGCAGTTTATGGGATGAACTTCGAAGTGTAGTACAGCGTATTACAGGACCGGTTCTAATAGGAGGTGATTTCAATACCATTATTTGTGTTGATGAAAGAACTGGCGGTAATGGCTGCTTATCACCAGATTCTTTGGCGTTTGGAAGCTGGATTAATGATATGTCCCTGATTGATATGGGATCCCGAGGGAACAGGTTCACTTGGAAGCGAGGACGCGAGGAACATAATTTTTTTGAGAAGCGTCTTGATAGTGTGTTATGTTGTGCTAATGCTTGTTTAATGTGGCAAGAGGCTACTGTTGCTCATCTTCCAGTGTTATCATCTGATCATGCTCCACTTTATGTCCAATTACAGCCAGAGGTTAGAGGAGATTCAAAGAGAAGACCATTCCGGTTTGAAGCAGCATGGCTTCAACAAGAAAGTTGTAAGGATTTACTGGGATATCTTGGAACAATGAACTATCGACTCCTAAGGCCCTAAAACAGCTGAGATTAAGACTTCTACGATGGAATAAAGAGGTATTTGGTGATGTGCAGTGGCGGAAGGATGCTTTGTTTCAAGATATAAAAATGGTTTAAGACACGCTTGAGATTTCACAAAAGGATGCTCTATTGCAAGATGAATAAAATCTTATAAAAGAGCTTGAGGTTGTTTTAGAAAAAGAGGAGATGATATGGTACCATAAGTCTCGAGAGAGGGTTCTAATGTTTGGGGATAGAAATACCAGGTTCTTTCATACTTCTACTATTATTCGAAGAGGGCAAAATAGAATAGAAATGCTTCGAGGAGAGGGCAAAATAGAATAGAAATGCTTTGAAAAATTAAATTAATAGTGGTGTTTTTGAAAAAACTTGCAACTGTAATATTTTGAGGAATTTTTTCAAATCAAAACATATGGGTTGTGTTGTCACAAAATAATATCAAGATATTTTGTCTACAAGTGTTTTCAACAATTCTCACATCCATGTTTTCTTTTTCCCTTTTATTACTTAGGTTCACTGTATTTTGTTGTGATAGGCATGTGTTATCAGATCGGCCCGTACATACGAGAAGGCATAATCCACGTCACTTGGATTAGAAGTCAATGGTTTTGGTGTTTTATGTTTTCAGTTTTGGTTTTGGGTTCTTTTGGATAGTTACGTTTTAGGATTCGTGTTATATCTTTTAATCTCTCCTTATCCTCCTAGTACTCAATAGTTCTAATTCTTGTAATGTTTTATTATATATATCAACGAAAAGCCAAAAAGAGGTCCTCATAACTACCCATTAAAACAAATCTTGTGTTGTGTTCTTGAGAAACTCTAGACTTGGACCTATTATGTTGCCCCAAGTCGTTTATCACTCACTGACTTTCTCGGATGCATAATTTCAAGCATCTTGTGCCAACCAGCCAACCTATACTCTGATCAACGTGGAAAGTTCGGTGGTCGTGGACTCTGGTTGAAAGCTTATAGAAAGTTGATTATTTTGGGTACTGTTATCAGTTTCAATAGTGCCTAGTAGGGTGAAATAGTTGGATTAAAAACATGAGTCAAGGCGTTGATAATCATGATGAGATCAACAAGATCAACCAGAAACTTACCAAATGTTACCAGAATTAGGATGCCTTTTGGAAACAGAGGAGCATACAACTTTGGTTGGCCTTTGGGGACAAAAAATCAGGGTATTTCCACACAGCTAGCAAAGGAAGAAGAGCTATGAACAATATTTCTGTGATGGAATCTGCAGATGGTATTTCAGTTTTTGAAGAAAAAGATATTATAAAAGCTATCATAGACTTCTATCAACAAATGTTTACCTCCCAAGAAGGAGACATACACTCTTTGGTTCTCTCCGCCCTTCAACCATGTGTAACACCAGAAATGAATTTCTTGGAATTTTTTGGAATTCATGGAATCGAATGACAAAATCTTTCTGAGATGGTGGAGTTGGGTACAATGATATTAGTACCTTCAATGATACCCTTCTTGCTAACTAAGTTAGAGGATCCTCACAAAACCATCTTGCCTTCTGGCCAAAGTTATTTTGGGAAAGTACTATAACAGCTCTGATTTCCTAGAATATCGAGTTCTAGGTTCGGCTTCTCATGGCCAGCGCAGCATCTGCCTTGGTAGAATCATTGGATCGGGTATGTAGCTTTGTATCTGTGTGGCATAGTCGTTGGCTCTGCTTAGCATCCCCACATCAACCAATGAGACCTCCAACCAAGGAATCCCAAAATTTAAGTCTCTGATTCAATGATCCCAGATTCTTTGGAATGGAACAAGGACCTGCTCAAAACCTTTCTACCAGCTTATATCGAAGAGATTCTTCTGTTTCGGCCAAGCTAGAAAGGTGCTCTAGATATGTGGGCATGGCTCCCAAAATTCTTCTGGTGTATATACTA
Organism: Capsella rubella; assembly: GCF_000375325.1. Taxonomy (NCBI): domain Eukaryota; kingdom Viridiplantae; phylum Streptophyta; class Magnoliopsida; order Brassicales; family Brassicaceae; genus Capsella; species Capsella rubella. Next base: position 11,994,039 of record NW_006238918.1, read on the forward strand.
CAAAATCTGGCTACTACGAAGCCTTAGCAGACACATTAGTTTCAGAGGACCACCTGTGCAAAATCTAAATCCCATAGATAGTTTAAATTGGTGCTATGTTATTAAAAGCTCCCCAAAAACTAAACATTTTATCTGGAAAATGGCTCAAAATGCTTTACATGTGGGAGAAAACCTTATCAAGAGGCAAGTCTGTTTAACAGCTTTGTGTCCCCATTGCAGAGCTTCAAAATCAACTCTCGACTTGTTCTTCCATTGCCTATATGCTGCAAAAGTTTGAGATTCCACCCCGTTCAGTTTGGATCTGAAAGTTACATAATTAATATCGATCCTTGATGCCTTAACTAAGGTAAACAAGTTGACCTACCTTTCCCCTTCAGGAGTTACCCTTCCTCTAGCGCTGTGGATTTTGTGGATGATCTGGTCGCCGAGATTCTCCCAACCGATAAGGGCAAAATAATGGAAGGAGGCCTAAGCTCCTCCGCAGAAGTCCTGAAATCGTCTCAACTATCCAGAGAACGAATTCACCACCTCCAAAGCTCCAACCATAAACCTTAACACTCAAACATGCAATAACAGCAACCGAAACACATAAACATTTCCACAAAAAATATCTCGCCATCTAATCGACCAAATACACATCAGCAGGGTTAAACATGCTTTGATTAACCATGGTCACGCACTATCTTTGATATGGATTGAAAGGAAGGAAAAAACAGAGAAGAAACAGCAAGAACAAGACCCTTCTTGCTTTAACAGCCATGAATCTCCTCAAACCTTTGCTTGCAACACCAAGAAACAGTAAAAAAAACTCTAGAAACTCTTTGTTAAGCCTCTTTAAGCCAACTATCAAGTTCTCTCTCTATCAGAACTCATCGAAAGCAACAGTAGATAAAAACTGACCCAAAAGAATGGCTGCTCGAGTTTTAACATGACTTAGGGTTTCATCCCAATCAATTCCAAGTCAAACCGACGATTTAAAACTAAACCGTTCAAACCAAAATTTATGGTGTCGATCGACACTGTCCCAAAAACAGTTTACAGGCGTTCCAGCCATAAAGAATCACCCCAAGATACCGGTACATATTTCATTCTTTTATATTTATTCCTAGCTATATAGATATACTCGTATATAAATAAATCCTATCGATAGTAATCTTTGCCTTATAATTCACTACAAGAAACAAGCATTTTATGACCCCCACAAGCATCCTAAAAGGGTGGCAAAACAGCTATTAGAAATTATATTTTACAAAGCAATCCTTAAAAATTATTTTACATTGAAATTACTCATCTTCAGAAACTTCATCTTCACTGACTAATTTGTGACTATACCAAACAGCGTCGCAATAGTTAGTTGTACCGAACTTTCACATTTTCAACGTTTGTAACGAGATTTTACTACCTCTTTCCCACTAATCTATGACAACTAGATGAAGTTGCAACCCTGTCGCTCTTTTGTGAATTATTTGCGACTACTTCTGCTGACTATTAAAAGCGTCACAAATTAGTCTCTCATAGCGACCCTTTCCCGACTACTTTTTTTTACTCGCATAATAGTTGCCAAACAGAAGCAAATATGAGACGTTTTCGAGACTTTAAATGTTCGTTGTTACTTACCAACGGTTTTCCATCCGGATGTGCTATAGTTGCTTATTTGCCGTAAAATGGTCACTATAGCGTCGCTCTTTTTTGCGACCCAGAAAAGAGTCACAACAAGTAGTCCCAAAACACATGTTTTCTATAAGCTGAGATATATAAACTTTCAAATCCATAGTTTGGGGAAACTTTGAGATGCCACAAGTGTAGTGGATTCATTTAAATCTGTTTTAATACAATTTATTGAGTTTATAAGACATTTAAAAATGAAGAACAAGTATATTGATTTTTAAAGTGTAAAAACAACATCAAAAGAAGCAAACGCACAACAAAGAATGCACTTGGTTTATAACCACATTAATACATTTCATGTACGACAATTTAGAAAGAGATATATTTATTCCATAACTATAATAGATGATAAACGAAACTGTCATGATATGTTTGTTTAGTATATTGGAGGAGAACTATAGCTTGGAGGCTTGTAAACATATGGAGGAGAGCTGTAGACATAAGGAGGAGGTGATGGTGGAGGCTTGTAAACGTATGGAGGAGAGCTGTAGACGTAGGGAGGAGGAGTTGGTGGCTTATACTCATATGGAGGAGGGCTGTAGACGTAAGGGGGAGGGGTTGGTGGCTTGTAGACATATGGAGGAGGGCTGTAGACGTAAGGAGGAGGTGTTGGTGGCTTGTAGACATATGGAGGAGGGCTGTAAACGTAGGGAGGAGGTGTTGGTGGCTTGTAAACATATGGAGGAGGGCTGTAAACGTAGGGAGGAGGTGTTGGTGGCTTGTAAACATATGGAGGAGGGCTGTAGACGTAGGGAGGAGGAGTTGGTGGCTTGTACTCATATGGAGGAGGGCTGTAGACGTAGGGAGGAGGCGTTGGTGGTTTGTAAACATATGGAGGAGGGCTGTTAACGTAGGGAGGAGGAGTTGGTGGCTTGTAAACATATGGAGGAGGGATGTAGACGTAAGGAGGAGGCGTTGGTGGCTTGTAGTCATATGGAGGGGAGCTGTAGACGTATGGAGGAGGTGTTGGTGGCTTGTAGACATATGGAGGTGGTGATGGTGGAGAGTATGTGTATTGGGCACTTGTATGAGCAGCAATGGCATACAAGGCCAAGACCAACATAAGAAAAGATGGCCAATTACTAGGATTGGCCATGTCGATTAAACTTATTTGCTCTTGTTATAGACTTTGCTTTTGGTTAGTATGATTTTTACTTTTAAACTGATTTATGTTTGAATGAATTGA
>NW_006238918.1:11996992-11999945 GCF_000375325.1 Capsella rubella
CAAATGGTTGTAATTTTACTTACAAAGAGTTAGCTTGGTTTCTTAAAGTTTAGTCATTAACATGATCAATGTACTTATTAATTTTGTCGAGTAGATTGTGTGACACGTGTCATAATATTAACCAACTAGTAAAACTAAAAGAAAAGGTTACATATACTAATTTTGCATATATGTATATCCAAATAAACTTTAAACTTGGTTTTAAATTAAAAAAATGAAATTTATTGTATACTAGTATAGGTGAATTAGTCTAAATGTTTTTTCTTTAGCCCAGAAAAATACTAACATTAAAATACCATATTAATCTTTGTTGTCATGCCATAAAAAATACAAAAAATAAATAAATATTTGAATGGTTTTAATTTTAGAGTATTAATTTTTTTCTATACACTCTTTGTTTTGATATATGATTTTATTAATTTTTCACATTCTCCTTCGATATTAATTAGTAGGGTTTATTTTCATATACAATTTTTCATTTGTCGGTTGTTAATTATATCCAAAATTTACCACATATAAATAAAAAATGAGAATTCCTTGCAAAAACAATGCGAACTAAGATGTCTATAGAAATATGCTATTCTGAGATATATATTTAGATTAGAAAGATTAAGATAAGTACTACACCATTTAAGTAATTAAGTAATTAAGTAATTATAGTCTTTTGTATGAATAATATGTTGACCTGATCATATTACAAATAGAATTGGGTTTCCTAAAATCCCACTTACATAGTCAACATGTTTAAACATTATAAGACTAGGGTATTCATAAGCTCAGTATATATATATATATATATATATATATATATATATATATATGTTTGTGTATGATATAGCCGCATCAAATAATTATTTGAGATTAATAATGTTTTGTAATCATGCTGTCAAAGATCTAGGTATACTCAAAACTCTATGTGTTTTATATTGTTGATATATACTTAAGAGTATAAATATATGTTTTGTTTAATCGGACCATGCAAGATCTTCTCATAAATGCTACAGGTGAAATAGATCATGAAGCACACTATGCTACAGGTTAATGACTCAGTTAAAGGCGTCATCCGTGAAATCTCAGTTAGTCTTTTGCTTTTAACCAACTCCGTTCATACAAAAAGTGAGCATCTAGAAATATCGTAATAACTAATAACATCTAGACTATGATATTTTATTAATGATGAAGCAAAGATACAAAGTTTGAGGATGAATCTTTTCTTTGTCGGCGAGACCTGATACATGCAACGAATAATTAGGAAAAATTTTCACTAATTTAAATTTATTCTTATTATGTGCTGCATCAAGTCTCGCCGGCCAAGAAAAAAATCATTTTCGAATCTTGTATCTTCGCTGCATTAATTATTTAACTGATATATACATTGAACCAAAAAAAATAATTTGGGATAGCTACTAGTTTTTTTTTTGTCATCAAATAACCTTAAAACTGACTCAACTGAGCCAATTCGACGGACAATTGTTTACATACTTGATAATATGCGGTTTGGAACGAGCTTTGCGTGCCAAGCAATCCGCTTTTACATTCAAACTTCTAGGAATAAGAGACAAAGAAAAGGATGAAAATTCTTCCCTATCAATGTTGATATCATCCAGGTAGACAGAGAAAGCCGGCCACTCTTTAGGGGAAGACACCATCTTCACTAGGTCTGAGCAGTCCGTAAGAAAAATAACATCTCTGAAGTTATGGCCAATCATGCATCTCATCACCCACACCAGAGCTTCAACTTCGGAATGAAGAGGAGAAAGACTTCGGCGAAGGTTGGAAGCTCCCATCGTCGTAGAGGAGTCCTGCGAATGCTGACAAAACCAGCCCAAACCTGCATATATATATGTGGCCTTCCAAGACCCATCTATGAAACAATGGTAACCTAAGGGATAGCTACTAATTTGTCGAGTATTAATTTATAGAGGATATCTATATAGATGGTAACCAATAAAACTTGGAAATTATTTAAATGATCTTGAGTACAAAACTACTTTCGGTCGGGTTAAAAAAAAACCTGGAAATTTCATTTGGATAGTTTAAATACGTATGTAAACGAAATCCCCTAAATTAAGATATTGAAGCGTCAATATAAAGTACACCAATATACTTTCCAAAACAACATCTTTATATTAATATACATAAATGTCTTCGTCGGTTTAAAGTTAATATCCGCACGTACATATTATTGTGCATACATACATGTACATCTTTATATTAATATACATAAATATATATTTTTAACCAACATATACGTATATCCCATCAAGAATTTTAGGAATTCATGGTATGAAAAAAACCACACCAAATGACAACATTCGATTTGATACTACAATGGCAAAAGAAAGACCAACAAATTCCTATACAAATTTTCTCAACCTTTTTAAAGGCACATCCCAGTTATCTCTATTTCAAAAAAATGTCAATATAAATTAGGATCCGGTTTATTACCTCACAAAAAGTATTAAGCACAATATTAAAAAAAAATTAAAACCGATATACTTTCCAAAACAACATTCACGATGTACGTCGTCGGTTTAAAGTAATTGGCATATATGGATGTGTTTTAAAATATCCCTATCAAGCCGTGATTGGCAAACAAATTTATCCAACTAATTAATGTTTAGCAAAACAATCCCTACTTTTGTGCAATCAAATATTTTACAAATCAAAAGAAGAATATTCGATCGACTAGATAAAATTAAGAGAACGTCGCTAAACCTACCTCGCTACACATAACTTCTATATAAGAGATTTTAAAGCCATACTTCTTCATACTTCAACAGTAAAACTACAATTTCCTCCATTTACAGATTTAGCATCATCAAACCCTTCAAGACCAGTTGGCGTATACAAGTGAAGATTATCCATTCTTGTAGGCATTAGGCAAACACTGTTTACAACGGAAAAACTCTTGAGATGATTTTAGCTGCTTCAATTGTAAGCTGTATTCCAA
>NW_006238918.1:12000045-12013110 GCF_000375325.1 Capsella rubella
GATTTTTTTGTATTTTGTGTAACAGACTAACTATAACTTTCTACTCACAGGGTACACAGATTCATGCAACAGTAAAAAAGAACTATTGATATAATAATGCAATTGTTCCGGTATACACATATAAACTCAATTTAATCCCGCGTTCAGAACAAATGTATAAACCCTTTATAAAACATTATATTTGTTTACTTAATTCAAAACTTAATATATTTAATACATTGCATGTTTAATAAACTACATAAACATGTTATTCCTATTTACTCAATCCGCACATAATATCATTTAGTTTTTGAAAAAATTAAAAACCTGACACTTTTCTTCTTCGCTGTAGCGCGGGTCCGAATCTAGTTAATAGTATAGATAGATGTCTCAATCAAGAACAATGAGCAATATTCATTCTATTTAGGCTCTGTGTGAGTTAGTGTTAACTATCATAGAGAAAAATACTAAAGCTGAATTGTTCTATTGAAAGTTCTGAGAAATAAAATATTGACCCGACTATTTAAATAGAAAAACAAAGCAATATACTCTTGAAACTAGTCACGACTAACTTACTTCCTAAAAAAAAAGGAAGACTTATTTAAAAACTTAAACAACTTGGAAACAAACGCATAAGACTCATATTCAACAAAAAACCAATTTATTCTTCAATTTCTCCCCTAAACTGGAATCACCCTGCTTCTAGTTTACTCTTCGTTCAAACCAACTCCCAAGTAACTTCTTAGTTTCTCAAACACCTCCAACGTCACTCGTTTTGTCATCATATCTGAAAACTGCTCATGTGTCGAACAAAATTGCAGATCAATCACACCTTCATTCACAAGCTCCGTAAGAAAATGAAACCTCACACTAATGTGTTTACTCCTCCCTTGTAGAACCAGATTCTTGGACAGCTTAATTGTTGAATTGTTGTCACAAAACCGAACTGTTCCTTTGCCTTGATCAAACCCAATCTCATCAAGAACGTTTCTTAACCAAACTGCTTGACAAGCACCATTTGCTGCAGCAACAAACTCTGCCTCTGTACTAGACATTGTGACAATAGGCTGTTTCTTTGAAGACCAAGCTACAGCTCCTCCTCCAAACATGAATGCATAACCCGACGTGCTCTTGCTATCATCTTCTGCGTAATCACTGTCCACACAGCCTACCATTTTTCAATCTACACCTGACTTATATTGTATCTCAAAACCGACTGTGCCTTGCACATACCTCAAAATTCTTTTTGCAGCCACCATGTGTTGTTGTGTCGGTCTCTCCATATATCTACTCACCAAATTAACGGGATAAATTAAATGAGGTCGAGTTGATGTCAAATACCTTAGGCTTCCCACAAGCTGCTAAATGCAATTGAATTTACCAAAGGTCCTTTTCCTTCTTTGGTCAGCTTATTCCCTGTAACAATCGGATTAAGCACGGGATTACAGCTTTCCATGCCAAACTTCTTCAAAGTATCCAACACATATTTTTTTTTGACAGATAAAAATCCCTTGCTCATCTTGAATCAATTCCACCCCCCAAAAAGTACTTCATCTTCCCATGATCTGTCATTGAAAACTCTTTCATCATAGATGCTTTAAACTCCATCAACATCGAATCTAAGTTATTCGTGTAGATGAGATCATCTACATAGAGACTTATGAGCAAGACATCTTCTCCCTACTTCTTCACAAACAGTGTGTGCTCACAGTAGCATTTTTTAAACCCTTCTCTCATAAAGTAGCTCTCGATCCTGTTGTACCACGCTCTGGGAGCTTGTCTCAGCCCATATAAAGACTTCTTTAGTTTATAAACCTTCTCACTCTCTTCTTTAGATATGAAACCCTTTGGCTGCTCTACATAGACCTCCTCTTTAAGCTCACCGTGCATAAAGGCACTCTTCACATCAAGTTGCAGCACTTGCCATCTCTTATGTGCTGCTAACGAAAGAATTAGCATGATTGTGTCCCACCTTGCAACCAGAGCAAAAACCTCATGAAAGTCTACTCCATGTGTCTGGTGAAAACCCTTAGCAACTAACCTTGCCTTGAACTTGTCAACTTCTCCCTTCTCATTAAACTTGGTCTTGTATATCCAGTTTACTCTTACTGATTTGATTCCTGGTGGTATCTCTACTAACTCCCAAGTATTATTCTCCTCGATGGATTTGATCTCAGCCTGCATCGCTTGCCTCCATTTTTCATGTTTGATGGCTTCTCCAAATTTTACTGGATCATCTTCGGCAACAAACATCGCAGTTAACTCATCTCCATCCTCTTATATGCCTACTCCCATGCCTTCACAGAAATAATCTTTCATCCATACTGGCCTTTGCTTAGTTCTCCCAGCTTCTTGTTCTTTAGTACTCAAGTTCGAAGAACCTTGTTCTTTAAGATTGAGTCCCCGGCAGCGGTGCCAACTAGGTCAGAGGAGCTGCGAAAAAAGATTTCTATCTTTTCTCAAGGGATCTTAGAGGCTTTCAAGCTGTTTGGGTGCGCTTTAAGGGGTATCAGAGAGATTGTCCACACCATGGTTATGACAAATTTCAGATGTTTGGAATCTTCTATAGAAGATTGGACTGGAGATATCAGATGGCTTTAGATGCTGCAAGTAATGGCAACTACAATACAAGGTCTCCAGCTCAAGCCACCAAATTGATTGAGAATTTAGCTTCAGGCAACAACACTAAAGTTGCTGATTTCGAGAAAGCCACCAAACTGATTGAGAATTTAGCTTCAGGCAACAGCACTAAAGTTGCTGATTTCGAGAGGAAGAAGCTAGCTCAAAACATGGATGGGGTTCAACTTGCTGACGTTAAGACCAAGCTCGATTATGTGTATAACCTTCATGTTTCCAAGAAGACTGTTAAGTTTGCTGCTGAGGTTGAGGCCGTTGAATTATGTGCGGATAAGGAAGAAGGCGTGAACTACGTCAATGGAGTTGGATATTTGGATGATAAGTTTGGTAACACACATGGGAACATGTATAATATCGGGTATGGTCAGAAGGGCATCAGCAATTTCACCAAAACCTACGAAAATTCTTCTTACCAATCACCTCCTCCTCCATCTGCAAATTATTTTTAAGACTTGGGACAAAAGATATCACCTGAATAGAGCCATTGATCTCCAGCCTCAGATTGCCCTTCCTTCTACCGTCATTCTTTTATCATCACCGAGCTTGACTTGTTGTCGAAATGTGTTGTCAAAATCAAGGAACCTCTCCTTCGTTCCGCACATGTGATTGCTGCAACCTGAATCTAAGTACCATACATGTTCATCTTCAGCTTTGGTGAGATTAATTTGTGCCATCAACAACACGTCTTCTTCTAGTTCTGCATAATTCACCCTTTTTTCCCAGCTTGGACACTCATTTTTAAAGTGACCCATCTTGTGAAACTTATAACATTCTACATCAGCCTTATTAAAGTTGATGCCACTTCTTCTTCGTCCTCCTCTTCCACCATAAGATCCTCCTCTTTCACCATAAGATCCTCCTCGACCTCTTCCTCCTTCTATTTTCAGAGCATGCTCCTCTCCAACATACTTTCTCATGTTTTGCTCATGCACAAGCAAGGAAATTTGTAATTCATCCACCGAGAGACTCTTAATATCCTTTGATTCCTCTATGGCACATACCACGTGTGTGAACTTCTCCACCAAAGTTCGGAGTATCTTCTCAACTACTTTGGCATCCGGCATATCCTCACAAAGATTTCTCATGTCATTGGCTACCACAATGACTCTTGAAAAATTTCTACGTAAAGTTTCTACGTAAACGCTTCAATTGTGCACTCTAAACTCTCATATTACCTTGATACTTTGTCCGAATCGACTCCTAGATGTCCTTAGAACTATCCTTCTTTGCAATCGTCTTCAATATCGTCTTGTCAATGGAAGAAAAGTGATAGTTTTTCACCTTTAAATCTTTAAGCTTCAGATCTGCTAGCTATGTCCTTTGTGTACTAGTCAAAATCTCGCTCCTCTCCGGCTGTGATATACCCGTCTCAATAAGATCCCACCATTCCTTCGACCGGAGCAGATTCTCCATGAGCATTGCCCAATGCTAATAATCATTATCGAATTTTTTAATACTCAACAACGCATCTCTATCACCCATTTTGCACTTTGCTTTTTTTTTAACTCGAACTGACAAAGAACTTTAGTAAATGGCTCTAATACCACTTGTTAACTATCAGAGAGCAAAATACTAAAGCTGAATTGTTCGATTGAAAGTTGTGAGAAACAAAATACAGACTCGACTAGTTAAATAGAAAAACAAAGCAACAGACTGTTGAAACTAGTCACGACTAACTTACTTTCTAAAAACAAGGAAGACTTATTCAAAGACTTAAACAATTTGGAAACAAATGCATAAGACTCGGATTCAACATTTTATTATACAGTTAGGCTGGTACGTATATATAATATGGAGTTTGGTGCCAAACTTACTGAAAATCCACAAAAAAATTTTTTTTATTTATATGTTATAATATATAAAACATTAAAAAAAAAATTTTGGTCAAATATAACATTTAAATTAAATATCAAAATTTTGCCATGCATAGCTCGCATTCTTACGTAGTGTTTAAATGTATTTAGCACTTTGAAAGTATGATACATAACATAAAATCTTTACCATTATGATGAATTGAGCGGCTTACTAGTTTAATGTACAAAATTTGTAATTAATGATTTTCTATAGATCTATTTAGAGGGTAATAATACCTTGATTTAAAGTACTAAGAGGCAGTGTTAGGATGCCCTTATAAAGCTAGTTAAAACTGTTAAGTCAATGCATTAATGATAATATTTAATAGTGTTTTAAAATTTAATTTGTTTAATAAATTTTAATTTTATTCTATTAGTTTAAACACTGAGTAATTGTAAAAAACCAAAATTACCAATGTGTATCTTAGGTTTTATAGATTAAAACTGTCAAAAAATTAAAAAGATAAAGGAAGATATTTTTAGAAATAATTTAAGAATAATGAAAATATATTTTAAAAATAATGTACCTTGTCAGTTTTAAGCTTGGAAATTCCATTTTTTTTTATACATAAGATAACATAATATTAATGTTATGACAATTACCTTTTTAAAAAGGAGATAAATGTATAAATTGAACTCAATATGATATATATTGAAAAATATATAACAAATCTTAGAACAACATAATAATAGTTTTTTTATTGTGGGATACAACCAAGAAACCCTAATGGCGGCGTGCAAAAAGGATGCGACTATGATTGACGTTGGGAATAGGAATGAACCACCAAGAGACCCACCGGACCGTAGGATGACGTTTGCAGAGACAGTCGCTATAGGGCACGCTGATGGTAGGTTGAGCCCGGAGGAGTTGTTTGGGAAAACTTTTGTCGAAGAGATATGTAGGCTGGAATTCCCAAAAGGGGAGGATAGGGAATCGTCGCGATTGGGGCTGAGGTGTTGAGTGTCATGAATGGTTTATGGCAGAGGTGTATTATTGTGAAGGTGTTAAGCCGGAACGTGGCTCTTCCGGTGTTGACCAAGAGGCTAAGGGAGATGTGGAAGCCAAATGGGGCTAGTATGTGGTTGATTTACCGAGACAATACTTTATGGTCCGATTTGAGTTAGAGGATGAATACATGGCGTATTGGGAGTATTCTTATGCTGCAAGCTTGGGAGTATTCTTATGCTGCAACCTTGGACGCCGAAATTTGATCCCTTAGTGGATGAGATTGTAACGACACCGGTGTGGATTTGGTTAACTAATATTCCGGTGAATTTGTATCATAAAGACATCTTGTTTATGATAGCTTGTGGGTTGAGAAATCCGCTTAAAGTTTATTTTACAACTTTGAACTTTGAAAGGGGTAGATTTGCTTGTATATAGATTGAGGTAAACCTAAAGAAACCATTGAAGGGCACAATTTTAATCAATGGAAATCGGTATTTTGTGGCATAAAAGGTCTTGACAAATATATGCCCTATTTGTCGGTTGGTTGGTCATGCTATTCCATAATTCCCAATGAGAAGAGTGGAGACGGGGAAGCAAGGGGATATTCCGGTTCTGAGAGTAGTTAGGGAAAACACGAACGTAGGAGACAGAAATGAGGGGTTCACTTTGGTTGGGCATTCAGGACGGAGGGTTACGCCACCGCGAGTTCCTGTCGTGGCTCCGGTTACCAGTTCCCAAGGTATTTTAGGAAGGAAGCTGGCGGAAATCACAAATAGGAATGTGAATAATGATATTACCATTTCTAATAGATTTGGTGATTTGGAAATGAGTCTGGAGGATCAAGCAGTTCAGGAAGATACGACTTTGGCAAGGGGAAATAAGGAAAATATTTCCTTAATTTTTCAATCGAATAAGGGGAGGAGTGTGAATCACGGCACAAAGAAAGATTCAATTGGACCGGTAAAGTGAGGACAAGGCCCAGGGCGAGTAGGCTCAAAAGAAAATAGAGGGGGAACGCACAAGGGCAATATTCTTGTCGGGCAGAGAGCTAAAAGTCATATTGCACGGCCCATGATTTGCTTGGTGTTTGGCCCGACTAGAGGGGAAGTGGAGAAGTCGATGTCGGGAAAAATAATTCGTGTTGAACGAGAAAATGTTGGTCGTGTTGGTGGGGTATTCGAAAGTGGTTTGCCTGAGAATCGATCGGAGAGGCCAGAATCAATGTTGAAGCTGTTTCTTTTAATGACTTCAAGGAGGTGAAGACATCTCAGAACCATAGGGAGTTGCTTGAGCTACCGAATCCTTATGACGAAGGGATGGATTTGCAGTTCGCATAATGGTGTCCCCGGTAGTTTGAATTGAACTTTCTTTATTTATGATGAATTGCTTATTATGGAATTGCCGGGGGGCTAATAAACCCAATTTTTGGAGGTACATTCGCTATATTTTGAAAACGTTCAAGTATGATGTGTTAGCCATTTTCGAAACGCATGTGGGCGGAGATAGAGCGTAGAGGATTTGTCAGGGTCTCGGGTTTGATGGGTCTTTTCGGATTGATGCGGCTGGCCAAAGTGGTGGTTTATAGCTTTTTTGGCGATCATGGATTGGGGATGTCGAGATTGTGCATAAGTCGACTCAGTTTATTTACGCGACAATAACGATGGGTACATAAATTCTGAATCTGATTGTAGTGTACACAGCTCCGACGGTTAGTAGAAGATGCAGTTTATGGGATGAACTTTGAAGTGTAGTACAGCGTATTACAGAACCGGTTCTAATAGGAGGTGATTTCAATACCATTCTTTGTGTTGATGAAAGAACTGGCGGTAATGGCTGCTTATCACTGGATTCTTTGGCGTTTGGAAGCTGGATTAATGATATGTCCCTGATTGATATCGGATTCCGAGGGAACAAGTTCACTTGGAAACGAGGACGCGAGGAACAAAATTTTGTTGAGAAGCGTCTTGATAGTGTGTTATGTTGTGCTAATGCTTGTTTAATGTGGCAAGAGGCTACTGTTACTCATCTTCCAGTGTTATCATCTGATCATGCTCCCACTTTATGTCCAATTACAGCCAGAGGTTAGAGGAGATCCAAAGAGAAGACCATTCCGGTTTGAAGCAGCTTGACTTCAACAAGAGAGTTTTAGGGATTTACTGGGATTACTTGGAACAATGAACTATCGACTCCTAAGGCCCTAAAACAGCTGAGATTAAGACTTCTACGATGGAATAAAGAGGTATTTGGTGATGTGCAGTGGCGGAAGGATGCTTTGTTGCAAGATATAAAAATAGTTTAAGACACGTTTGAGATTTCACAAAAGAATGCTCTATTGCAAGATGAATAAAATCTTATAAAAGAGCTTGAGGTTGTTTTAGAAAAAGAAGAGCTGATATGGTACCATAAGTCTCGGGAGAAGGTTCTAATGTTTGGGGATAGAAATACTAGGTTCTTTCATACTTCTACTATTATTCGAAGAGGGCAAAATAGAATAGAAATGCTTCGAGGAGAGGGCAAAATAGAATAGAAATGCTTTGAAAAATTAAATTAATAGTGGTGTTTTCGAAAAAACTTGCAACTGTAACATTTTGAGGAATTTTTCAAATCAAAACATATGGGTTGTGTTGTCACAAAATAATATCAAGATAATTTGTCTACAAGTATTTTCAACAATTCTCACATCCATGTTTTCTTTTTCCCTTTTATTACTTAGGTTCACTGTATTTTGTTGTGATGGGCATGTGTTATCGGATCGGCCCGTACATACGAGAAGGCCTAATCCACGTTACTTGGATTAGAAGTCAATGATTTTAATGTTGTATGTTTTCTGTTTTGGTTTTGGGTTCTTTTGGATAGTTACGTTTTAGGATTGGTGTTATATCTTTTAATCTCTCCTTATCCTCCTAGGACTCAATATTTCTAATTCTTGTAATGTTTTAATATATATATCAAAGAAAAGCCAAAAAGAGGTAGTCATAACTACCCATGAAAACAAATCTTGTGTTGTGTTCTTGAGAAACTCTAAACTTTGACTCATTAATTGGTATCTAAAGCCAGCAGTTTTTGACTTAGAGGTTTTTCATAAAACTAATAAGTAAAAGGAAGGAGTTAGCTTGATTCGGACCGCATCTATGGTGTCAAGTTATCACGGGTACAAACAAAGAAAGAATTGAAGAGTTAGAGTCAAGCATGACAGACATCCGTGGCAATTTTCTTAAGCTTAACGAGGACATAGCTGACAAATTTCACCAGATGGAGGAGTCATTGAATCGCTTGACAGACACGTTCTCTAAGGAACGTGTCGGTGATGGATGGAAGTACGGCTCGTAGTGGACCGAGAGGAGCAGATCAAAAGCGCCAGCTACAGCATCGCGGCGACGACTTCAATCCGGTAGCGCCTTCGAGAGGCGTGAAACTTGATTTTCCACGTTTCAAGGGAGGAGATCCAACATCTTGGTTTAGCAAATCAATCAATACTTTGAATACAATAGTACACCTATTGATCAAAAGGTACGGTTGAAAGATGAGCAGCTGCGGGAGAGTGGTTATTTACATTTGCAGCCTGAAAGCGTGCTCCGCAAGCGACTGGTTCATGTAGGCGGCAAGGCACATTCCGAATTGTTGATCAAATGGAGAGGTTTGTGTAATGAGGATGCTATGAGGGAAGACGAGGAGGAAGTGAGAGCCAGCTTCCCGGACTTTGGTCCTAACCTTGAGGACAAGTTATTCTTCGGGGGGAGGGTATAGATGGGCATGTGTTATCGGATCGGCCCGTACGTAAGAGAAGGCCTAATCCACGTTACTTGGATTAGAAGTCAATGGTTTTTTGGTGTTTTATGTTTTCGGTTTTGGTTTTGGGTTCTTTTGGATAATTACGTTTTAGGATTGTTGTTTTCTCTTTTTTTTTTTTTTGTCATTAGGTGTTATCTCTTTTAATCTCTCCTTATCCTTCTAGGACTCAATAGTTCTAATTCTTGTAATGTTTTATTATATATATCAATGAAAAGCCAAGAAGAGGTACTCATAACTACCCATTAAAACAAATCTTGTGTTGTGTTCTTGAGAAACTCTAGACTTGGACCTATTTTGTTGCCCCAACTTGTTTATCACTCACTGACTTTCTCGAATGCATAATTTCAAGCATCCTGTTCCAACCAGCCAACCTATACTTTGATCAACGTGGAAACTTTGGTGGCCGTGGACTCTGGTTGAAAGCTTATAGATAGTTGATTATTTTGGGTAATGTTATCAGTTTTTAATAGTGCCTAGTAGGGTGAAATAGTTGGATTAAAAACAACAAGAATGGGAGATCAATGTTTTGAGGCAAGCTCTAGAAGAAAACATGAGTCAAGGTGTTGATAATCATGATGAGATCAACAAGATCAACCAGAAACTGACCAAATGTTACCAGAATGAGGATGCCTTTTGGAAACAGAGGTGCATACAACTTTGGTTGGCCTTTGGGGACAAAAAATCATGGTATTTCCACACAGCTACCAAAGGAAGAAGAGCTATGAACAATATTTCTATGATGGAATCTGCAGATGGTATTTCAGTTTTTGAAGAAAAAGATATTATAAAAGCTATCATAGACTTCTATCAACAAATGTTTACCTCCCAAGAAGGTGACATACACTCTTTGGTTCTCTCCGCCCTTCAACCATGTGTAACACCAGAAATGAATTTCTTGGAATTTTTTGGAATTCATGGAATCGAATGACAAAATCTTTCTGAGATGGTAGAGTTGGGTACAATGATATTAGTACCTTCAATGATGCCCTTCTTGCTAAACTAAGTTAGAGAATCCTCAAAAAACCATCTTGCCTTCTGGCCAAAGTTATTTTGGGAAAGTACTATAACAGCTCCGATAACCTAGAATATCGAGTTCTAAGTTCCGCTTCTCATGGCCAGCGCAGCATCTGCCTTAGTAGAATCATTGGATCGGGTATGTAGCTTTGTATCTGTGTGGCATAGTTCTTGGCTCTGCTTAGCATCCCCACATCAACCAATGAGACCTCCAACCAAGGAATCCCAAGATTTAAAAGTCTCCGACTCAATGATCACAGATTCTTTGGAATGGAACAAGGACCTGCTCAAAACCTTTCTACCAGCTTATATCGAAGAGATTCTTCTGTTTCGGCCAAGCGAGAAAGGTACTCTAGATATGTGGGCATGGCTCCCAAATTCTTTTGGTGTATATACTACAAAATCTGGCTACTACGAAGCCTTAGCAGACACATTAGTTTCAGAGGACCACATGTGCAAAATCTAAATCCCATAGATAGTTTAAATTGGTGCTATGTTATTAAAAGCTCCCCAAAAACTAAACATCTTATCTGGAAAATGGCTCAAAATGCTTTACATGTGGGACAAAACCTTATCAAGAGGCAAGTCTATTAACAGCTTTGTGTCCCCATTGCGGAGCTTCAAAGTCAACTCTCCACTTGTTCTTCCATTGCCTATATGCTGCAAAAGTTTGAGATTCCACCCCGTTCAGTTTGGATCTGAAAGTTACATAATTAATATCGATCCATGATGCCTTAACTAAGGTAAACAAGTTGACCTGCCTTTCCCCTTCAGGAGTTACCCTTCCTCTAGCGCTGTGGATTTTGTGGATGATCTGGTCGCCGAGATTCTCCCAACCGATAAGGGAAAAATAATGGAAGGAGGCCCAAGCTCCTCCGCAGAAGTCCTGAAAACGTCTCAACTATCCAAAGAACGAATTCACCACCTCCAAAGCTCCAACCATAAACCCTAACACTCAAACATGCAATAACAGCAACCGAAACACATAAACATTTCCACAAAAAATATCTAGCCATCTAATCGACCAAATACACATCAGCAGGGTTAAACATGCTTTGATCAACCATGGTCACGCACTATCTTTGATATGGATTGAAAGGAAGGAAAAAACAGAGAAGAAACAGCAAGAACAAGACCCTTCTTGCTTTAACAGCCATGAATCTCCTCAAACCTTTGCTTGCAACACCAAGAAACAGTAAAAAAACCTCTAGAAACTCTTTTTTAAGCCTCTTAAGTCAACTATCAAGTTCTCTCTCTATCAGAACTCACCGAAAGCGACAGTAGATAAAAACTGACCCAAAAGAATGGCTGCTCGAGTTTTAACATGACTTAGGGTTTCATCTCAATCAATTCCAAGTCAAACCGACGATTTAAAACTAAACCGTTCAAACCAAAATTTATGGTCTCGATCGACACTGTCCCAAAAACAGTTTACAGGCGTTCCAGCCATAAAGAATCACCCCAAGTTGCCGGTACATATTTCATTCTTTTATACTGATTCCTAGCTATATAGACATACTCGTATATAAACAAATCCTATCGATAGTAATCTTTGCCTTATAATTCACTACAAGAAAACAAACATTTTATGACCCCCACAAGCGTCCTAAAAGGGTGGCAAAACAGCTATTAGAAATTATATTTTACAAAGCAATCCTTAAAAATTACTTTACATTGAAATTACTCATCTTCAGAAACTTCATCTTCACCGACTAATTTGTGACTATACCAAACAGCGTCTCAATAGTTAGTTGTACCGAACTTTCACATTTTCAACGTTCGTAACGAGATTTTACTACCTCTTTCCCACTAATCTGTGACAACTAGATGAAGTTGCAACCCCGTCGCTCTTTTGTGAATTATTTGCGACTACTTCTGCCGACTATTAAAAGCATCACAAATTAGTCTCTCATAGCGACCCTTTCCCGACTACTTTTGTTTAGTCGCATAATAGTTGCCAAACAGAAGCAAATATGAGATGTTTTCGAGACTTTAAATGTTCGTCGTTACTTACCAACGGTTTTCCATCCAGATGTGCTATAGTTGCTTATTTGCCGTAAAATGGTCACTATAGCGTCGCTCTTTTTTGCGACCCAGAAAAGAGTCACAACAAGTAGTCCCAAAACACATGTTTTCTATAAGCTGAGATATATAAACTTTCAAATCCATAGTTTGGGGAAACTTTGAGATGCCACAAGTGTAGTGGATTCATTTAAATCTGTTTCAATACAATTTATTGAGTTTATTAGACATTTAAAAATGAAGAACAAGTATATTGATTTTTAAAGTGTAAAAACAACATCAAAAGAAGCAAACGCACAACAAAGAATGCACTTGGTTTATAACCACATTAATACATTTCATGTATGACAATTTAGAAAGAGATATATTTATTCCATAACTATAATAGATGATAAACGAAACTGTCATGATATGTTTGTTTAGTATATTGGAGGAGAACTATAGCTTGGAGGCTTGTAAACATATGGAGGAGAGCTGTAGACATAAGGAGGAGGTGATGGTGGAGGCTTGTAAACGTATGGAGGAGAGCTGTAGACATAAGGAGGAGGTGATGGTGGAGGCTTGTAAACGTATGGAGGAGAGCTGTAGACGTAGGGAGGAGGAGTTGGTGGCTTATACTCATATGGAGGAGGGCTGTAGACGTAAGGGGGAGGGGTTGGTGGCTTGTAGACATATGGAGGAGGGCTGTAGACGTAAGGAGGAGGTGTTGGTGGCTTGTAGACATATGGAGGAGGGCTGTAAACGTAGGGAGGAGGTGTTGGTGGCTTGTAAACATATGGAGGAGGGCTGTAAACGTAGGGAGGAGGTGTTGGTGGTTTG
>NW_006238918.1:12013285-12121531 GCF_000375325.1 Capsella rubella
AGACGTAGGGAGGAGGTGTTGGTGGCTTGTACTCATATGGAGGAGGGCTGTAGACGTAGGGAGGAGGAGTTGGTGGCTTGTACTCATATGGAGGAGGGCTGTAGACGTAGGGAGGAGGAGTTGGTGGCTTGTAAACATATGGAGGAGGGCTGTAAACATAGGGAGGAGGTGTTGGTGGCTTGTAAACATATGGAGGAGGGCTGTAGACGTAGGGAGGAGGAGTTGGTGGCTTGTAGACATATGGAGGAGGGCTGTAAACGTAGGGAGGAGGTGTTGGTGGTTTGTAAACATATGGAGGAGGGCTGTAAACATAGGGAGGAGGTGTTGGTGGTTTGTAAACATATGGAGGAGGGCTGTAGACGTAGGGAGGAGGAGTTGGTGGCTTGTACTCATATGGAGGAGGGCTGTAAACGTAGGAAGGAGGAGTTGGTGGCTTGTAAACATATGGAGGAGGGCTGTAAACATAGGGAGGAGGTGTTGGTGGCTTGTAAACATATGGAGGAGGGCTGTAGACGTAGGGAGGAGGTGTTGGTGGCTTGTACTCATATGGAGGAGGGCTATAGACGTAGGGAGGAGGAGTTGGTGGCTTGTAAACATATGGAGGAGGGCTGTAAACGTAAGGAGGAGGTGTTGGTGGCTTGTAAACATATGGAGGAGGGCTGTAGACATAAGGAGGAGGCGTTGGTGGCTTGTAGTCATATGGAGGAGAGCTGTAGACGTATGGAGGAGGTGTTGGTGGCTTGTAGACATATGGAGGTGGTGATGGCGGAGAGTATGTGTATTGGGCACTTGTATGAGCAGCAATGGCATACAAGGCCAAGACCAACATAAGAAAAGATGGCCAATTACCAGGATTGGCCATGTCGATTAAACTTATTTGCTCTTGTTCTAGACTTTGCTTTTGGTTAGTATGATTTTTACTTTTAAACTGATTTATGTTTGAATGAATTGTAATCAAAAGGAAGCAGTTTATATAGCACATAGTAAGACAACTAGAACATTTATTTATAAACGTTTATTAAAGCGTCTAGTTAGAGCAAACATATTGTTTAATAAGTCAAAACTTGTCTAAGCTGTTTTTGTCTAAATCTAAATAGAGATTAGGGAAGAATATGTCTTTGGTAACTATCATTTACCATAATATAAATTTGAATTATGTAGACTTTGAAGTTTTCAATTTAAACTGGACGTCATTTAAACTCTGATTTCTCTATCACTGAATTTGTAAACCCTAGTTTTATATTACATCTTGTAGATTTAAATACAAATGTTATCGTGACACATAATTTTGAGCTTTGCTATTGAGTAAATTTGCCAAATGGTTGTAATTTTATTTTGTTATTTGTATACAATCACTCGTTTTCATATACATTTGTGAAAATAAAATAGTACTAACCCTAACAGTTTGATATGTTTTTATTATTATTATGTTCTCTTCGTATTTCAATCATCTTATGTCCATGGTCCATTATATGGACCTTTTCTTATTCCATTGTTTTCCAATCTTTTTAGTTTTTAATTTCATATTTTAACAAAGAAAATACTAACGATATTTTGTGACATCAAGACTAATTGTATTATAACATTCATACATGACATGTGAATTTGTTAGGGGTTGGGTGAATTTGTCAGTCATGCTCGACTGCCTCATTGTGTAAGATAGAAAAATTGACCATTACCAAAGCTACATATTCATGGATATGTCTAGTGGACAATCACTCTATTTGACCATTTCTCGAATGCCACATTCCACTTAAAACTATATGACTGAGACATTTTATTAGACTATTGAAGAAGATATGTTCTCCAAAACAATGTTCAACCTCAAGTTATAATGGATCATTGAGTTAACAAAAATAAAACTTTTTAATAGAAGGAGAAATGCTGATAGTGTTGTACATGTGCTATGTTGAAAAGTA
Organism: Capsella rubella; assembly: GCF_000375325.1. NCBI lineage: Eukaryota > Viridiplantae > Streptophyta > Magnoliopsida > Brassicales > Brassicaceae > Capsella > Capsella rubella. The sequence continues at coordinate 12,015,205 of NW_006238918.1, forward strand.
AATTAAAATTTTCAAGCAAGTGTTGCTAGCTTTATTGGTAAAAAAGTTTAGCCAAAATTTATAACTTGCTGGTTCGAATGACATTTTGGAAGAGGACCACATAATGCTATGATCCTTAGCTTGAGAAAATGTACGATATAAACCCAAACATAAATATAATTACATTTATTTATAAAAATTAAACCATAATCTTCCTCTATAAATCTAAACCAACAAATATTTTTTTTAATTGTAAAATATAAACTCTAATGCATTTTTTATAAATCCAAACCGACATAAAAGCCTACAGAATTTGTTTCTTTAATTTTTTTCTTACTGATTTTAGTTTTGATTTATTTTTGAAATAAAATATGACGTGGCATATTACTCTAATTTTTTTAGTTAAACTAAGATGGGGTGAATATGTAGGTTCACCACTAGGGGTGAACCCAAGTATTTTTCATATCTTTATGTGTAAACTTTACGATTCTTAATTTGTATTTTTACATAGTAGTGACTCCAATAAGAGATATGGGCACGACGAATTCATTATCAATATGGTATCATATGTAGATAGATTGACATACATTTTGATCGGGAACGGATTGCTCGTCAAAGGTTGTACATGTTTCTTCGGCTAATCAGTTTGCAAATATTAATTCTTTTCGGACCAGTTTTAGCATTCGACCACCCGATGGCTAATACTGCGAAAGGGTGTTAGTACATGTATAGTTTCATTTATAACCTTATAAGTAAACCCTACGACTTTTTGTATCTCTATATATTGGTGACTCTAATAAGAGATGGGAACGGAGAGCTTATTCTCCAATAAATCAATCTTTATTTCTTAAGATATTAATGAGAGATGAAGTTATATAATATATGTCAATGTCATTGAGGTAATCATTGGATCGTAGCATCGAATTATCTTTCATTAACTACTTTGATGTTTTTCTTTTTTTTTCTTTTAGTTCTCTTTTGATCTTAATGGTAAAAGTATAGCTAGTGTTTTATAAATTATTGATACGTAACCGTGTTTCACGAATTCGTTTATATTTCCAAATCAAGATGACCTAACGAAATGGGTTTACTCGAATACTAAAAAGCCATCCCATACTCGATATGGAAGACTAATTTCTTTGAATTTCATCGTTTTTTTTTTCTTTCTTTTTTTTGGTCTTTGAAACCGTCATACTATTAAGCTATCGGGAAGATATTCGCTTATAGGAAAAGCAAATCGAGACCGATGTGCCTTTGGATTTCATCTAAATGCCAGCTTTGGGGATTATAACCACAGTCCACAGCCAAAATAAACATTTCGAGAGGACAATATTATCCTAGTTCTGTATTGGACGTTTTATGCAAATAAACCATTCAAATCGTCAATTTTTGTAACTCTACCCTGCATATCCAAATATTGCAAAACGATCATACTTTGTCAAGAATAATACGCAATACAACCTTTATACCAGATAAATTTATTTTTCTAAACGATTTTATGGCCACATACATTTATTTTTGAAAATTCTAACGATATATCTGAACTTCTAATTTTTATATCTTAATTGTAATTTGTTTTACAAACATGATAGTACCGAGAATGGGTTAATATTTCATATTTATTTTGACTTTGCAGTACAGGCTTGCATTTTCTGAATTTGGAAGATAAAATTGCAAAAAATGACGACTTAAAGCGTTTAATTACACAAAATCCTTTGGATGTATTCATAATTGCCTAATCAAGAAGAAAATGTTTGGAGATAATTTGGCACTTAACGAAAGCTCTCTTCTATAAGGGTTTATCTTGATGAGATCGACGGTGTCTATTTAATGTCGTGGGTTTATTTAAAACAAAGAACGGTGATTATTTTAAATTACATATTGATTATTTTTAAGTATTATTGGTCAGTCATTCGAATTATGATGGCTAATAATATTAGTGGACTACTAAACAAAGCTATATATATTCATGCATATGTCCCGTGAACGATCAATTTTATTTGACCATTTCTCGAAAGCAACCTAATATTAGACTACTGAAAAAAGTACTTAAATTTATTTTTATTATTAGATTACCAAAAAAAGGTTTGGTCTCCAAAAAAATGTTCAAACCTCAAGTTATAATGTATCAACGAGTTAACCAAAAGAAATATTCTAACAGAAGGAGCAATGGTGATGGTGTTGTTCATGTGCTAGGTCATCTCTTTTTTTTTTCACATGAAATATTAGTGAGAAATGAACTTCTATATTATTTAAGTACTAATTGGATCATAAATTTATCTTTAATTTGATATCGTCCACTTTTTAAAAAAAATTATTTTCTTTAACTTCTTTTTATTTTCATTTCTTTAAAAAAAATTATTTCCTTATCCCTCATTTCTTTAACCTCATTTTATATTTATATAGTATAAATATGAACATCTTGTATTCACTGTGTTGCATCGATTTAAAATCTAATAAAGTACTATTCAGAAAACCACCTTCTCTTCATTTATTCACATGGTATCAGAGCCCTTCTAAAACCCTAACAGGTAGCTGTAATGGCAGAAAGGCTTGATCCTTATCCCTCATTTCTTTAACCTAAATAAATTTTTTTTTAAAAAAATTTCTTTAACCTCATTTTATATTGTGGTAGAATTAATATTTTATAAAACATTGATATCTAACCAAGTTTCACTTTTTAAATTGTCTGCTGTTAAGGCACACACTTTGGCGAGAGACATTGCGAAGAGTGTTACCAAAGATGGGCGACTCACCTCCTACGTTGCTTTAGGTGGACCGTTGTGGCTCCATGAGAAGATTGTTCAAGAGCAAAGAGCAAGCTTTTAGTATTTGAATGTTCTTGTTTATCTAATTACTTATCTGAGTTTGTTTATCTTTCTTTGGTTTAATAAAATCGTATGATTCAGCGTTAAAAAACCAAGTTCCACAAATCAATTTATTATATTTTTATAACAAATTAATTTCGTCAAATTTCGTCAAATGAATTACTCAATTATTGAAAAGGCAACCGAACCAAACTCATGTTGGATTTTATCCAAAATTGTTAGTTTCCGGAAACTTAGTTAAGTCTAACTCATAACCGAAAACTAATTTAAAGAATAATCAGATTCTAATACACCCCTCAAGCACAAGACCAGACTTTTGAAACATAAAATTTGTAAAACTCGACATCAACGAGTAACAACCACTTATCAGGCCCGACTCAAGTAGGATGGACAGACGGACAACTGCCCAAAAGCCCATGCACTTTTCAAACAAAAAAAAATCTAAGAAAACATGGCCCATTTTTATTAAAAATTAGTATAATAGGGACCAAAAATAATAATGGGTCCATGTGATTGAGTCAATTTTCGTTTTTTTCTTTAAAAATATGAAAGGCCCAATTATGGACCAAAAAATTGATTTTTTTAAATATAAATTAGATAATAAGGCCAAAAAATTTTTTTTTGCACGAAGGCAATAGTTTATGTTGAGCTGGGCTACCACTTATAAGAACATTTGTTTTAATACCATATTAGTACTCGATCTAACTCACATCCAAAAACTAACTCAAAAGAAAAGGATCGCCAAATCCTCTATATTCACAAATCCCGACGTAAGAGCTACTAATAACCACATCCAAAATACCATTCGAGAGAAAAATACTATCCTACTTTTGTACTCTCAATTTGCCCTATCTTCAATATAAAATATTTATCCTAATCATATCCACCTAATTAAACTCATAAAGAAGAAAAATAAAACAAATGTGCATTATTATTAATGGGTAGGTGAAATGAAACCTAATAAATCATTAACACATAAACCCTTTAGTGAGCCGTGGCCATACCCATCACCACTAATCTCATCCAAACCAAAAATTACAATAATACCCCCGAAAATGGCAGAGCGTGTGTCTCTCACACTCAACAGCACCAGCTTCTTCCTCCTTTCTCCTCCTCCTCCCAAAACCACCACAACCATGTCTTCTTCTCTCCGCACAACCACCGCTGCTTCTCATCTCCTCCGCCGCTCCTCCTCCTCCTCCAGATCTACACTCACTCTCTCTTCTTCTATCTCATTCACTAGATCTCTCGTCTCTTCTCCTCTTCTCTCTTCTTCATCCCTCTCTCAGGTACGCTTCACTCTCTCTCTCAGATTTTGTTATACTCTATAGTTTTCACGACCTGATTTGATTTCAGAAGAGTTATCGTAACCGAGTCGCGTCGGTGAATCGGAGTTTTAACTCAACCGCCGCTACGAAATGTTCATCAGATCCTGATCAGTTGAAGAACGCTAGAGAAGACATCAAAGAGCTTCTCAATACCAAATTCTGCCATCCAATTTTGGTTCGTATTGCTAAAACCTTCCTTCTCTAAATCCGAAGTAATCAATCGCTACGTTTGTATTGATTTTGTTTGCGTTGTGTTTTGAATCAATAGGTTCGATTAGGGTGGCATGATGCTGGAACGTACAACAAGAACATCAATGAATGGCCACAGAGAGGTGGAGCTAATGGTAGTCTTAGATTCGATATTGAGCTTAAGCATGCTGCTAATGCTGGTACTATTATATCACTTTGTTACCATATGTGTGTTAGCTTCTCTTTTTACACTTGCTTGTTTTGCTTATAAGCTTTGTTTGATGTTTTTGTAAGGTCTTGTGAATGCTTTGAATTTGATTAAGGATATCAAAGAGAAGTACTCTGGGATTACTTATGCTGACTTGTTCCAATTGGCTAGTGCTACTGCTATTGAGGTGAGGTGTGATGATTTATAAACCTTTGTTGTTAACATTTACTTGAAAGGTTTTGGAATGTTTTAGGAAGCTGGAGGACCTAAGATACCTATGAAGTATGGAAGAGTTGATGCCTCTGGTCCTGAGGATTGTCCTGAAGAAGGAAGACTCCCTGGTAATTAAAGTGTCTCGTTGCCTCTTCTTTGGGTACATTAATTGTATCACAACTTTAGTAATAACGGATATCTTATGTTTCTATAGATGCTGGTCCTCCTTCACCTGCTAATCATCTTAGAGAAGTTTTTTACAGGATGGGACTAGATGATAAGGTGATGATTGCTGTTGAATATTGATAGTTATGGAAGATAAGTAGGTTTAGACTTTTAGTGGTCTATATTGAAAGAGTTTTTGTATGTGCAGGACATTGTTGCGTTATCTGGTGCTCATACCTTAGGAAGATCTAGGCCAGAACGTAGTGGTTGGGGGAAGCCAGAGACGAAATACACGGTAATGTATTATCCAGTTCTATAATGTATTGTTGTATAATATGTCGTAAAGTTAGATTTTTATTATATTTTTTTTTTGTTTCACATTATAGAAAGAGGGGCCTGGCGCACCAGGAGGACAATCATGGACACCCGAGTGGCTGAAGTTTGACAATTCTTACTTCACGGTTGCGTCTCAGAACTTAACTCTTTCTTCACACTTTGTTATGAATCTCTTCTTCTTTCCGTTTTTACTGTCTTATTAATATAACTAATATAACAGGAAATTAAGGAAAAGAGAGATGAAGATCTCCTTGTCCTACCTACTGATGCAGCCATCTTTGAAGACTCTTCTTTCAAGGTATAAAAAAAATGAGGTTAAACATACATATCCATACTAACTAACTTACCAAGTCTTTACCTTTAAAACTGAAAATTGAATGCAATTGCAGGTATATGCTGAGAACTACGCTGCAGATCAGAATGCATTCTTCAAGGATTACGCTGTCGCCCATGCGAAGCTCAGCAATCTTGGAGCAGAATTCAACCCTCCTGAGGTTTGTTGTCATAATACTTCCATCATTACACTAACATAATAATGAAAATGATTTTAAAAGACACACATGAGCATACATAAAAATTGTGCAAATCTGACCGAGCATGAGCAATAGGAAGATGTATAGAATTCCTACCTTTCGTAAGTCATTGATAATCGTGTTAGAACCATGTTACTTGAAGAGATAGACATCATCTTTTTTTTGCCATCAGAGTACGTAGAATCTCCATTGATGAATGAGTTTGCAGGGGCGTCATATGAACTGATTATTGTGAATCCTTTTTGTAGGGAATCGTAATCTAATGGGGCACCGGCACCTAACTTACTCGTCCAGTAAGCTTTTCTTCTTCTTTTATGTTTATTTTGCTGTCATCAACCAAAAAGTCCAAATGTTCACAAGGTTCTCTCTCTGATTTTACTTTTTTCAGGCTGCGGGACTTGTGATTTCAGAAGAACTTAGTTCATAATGTCAAAGAAGAATATAGGAAGGAACCGAGGAACTGATGTTGAGAGAAGCAACTTTTGCAGAGACCAAAAAGTGTTTTGATAGTTTTCAGTTTTTCATGGTTGAATTGTCATAATGGTTTTGGGTTTTCTGATGTTTTTCCTTGTAATAAATTGCGGTATTATCCAAAATCCCATAAATTTTGTTCTGACATTGAAAAAAAGAGTTTGTGTTTTAGATTCGGAAAAACTCTTATGACTTATGAATAATATTTGATGGATGCCCATTATGGGTCCATTAGTATATTCTATATACTCTAAATCGTACTGGTACTATAAGTTTTTGAGGACGTCCACATATGATTTTAAACGACCAAATAGTAGTTAGACATCTAATTAGTTGATATTTTTTTTCCATCTTATTAATTAACATTTTTGAATTCTAATTTTTTATATATTAAAATATTGATAAAAAGCATAAAGACCATATGTGAAATATTTAGGGGAAATTTCAAAAATATTTTTTTTTCTAATACCACTTTTTTAAAATACCGTTCTTTCAAATTTTATCAAAAAATCACTGAAAATTTAAAATTTACCAAAACAATATTTGTAAGCTTATATATATATATATATATATTTTGTCATCATTTGTAAGCTTATATATATAGATACAAATTATCTTTATATGTGCTGAAATTTATATATATATATATTTCATAAATATGGTTTATAAGGCAAAAATATTATAGAGAACATCTCTCATGTCCTTTTTTTAACTTTAAATCTCTTATCTCCCTTTTTATTCAACATACTCTTCCTTCATTAAACCAAATATATCATTGCAAAACTACCTTCTTTATTTTCTCTTTCTTTTATTTAGTTTAATTAAAAAAACAAAAAAAAAAACAAAAAAAAAATCAGAACTCGACGTGAGGCTCCCCTCGCCCTCGTCCGCCTCCTCCTTCCAAACCCGACGTCGTGCTCGGTTTTTGCTGCCGGAACTGTCGATTCTGGCGACGTCGGAAGCCCATCGTTTCTTCTTCTCTTTTGAGCTGTACAAAGCTCCAAAATGCAGCTACATTGTTCAACTATAAGCTTGATATTTGTATAGATTTTTGATGATTGGATTTTGGTTGAGAAAATAAATCCTTAGCACATTTGATGTTTTGCCATGGGTTTTGGGTTGATTGAGCTATTTAGTTGATTAGAATGAAACCTTCGATTCGATCTTGAATTGCAGAGTTTAGAACCCGAAACCTTCGATTCGATTTTGATTATAACTAGTACAACTTGTACAAATAGTAAAACTGATCAAGTTAGTATTACGGAATAACTAGTAAAACTGGTAATACTGATTAATGCAGTCGTACAAGTAGTATTACTAATTGAGTTTTTTGTATTTTTTTTTTTGCAAGATACAATGAGCGAAAGCATTTACATCTTAAGTGTGAAGTTTGGATGTATAGTATTATGTTCAAGACAAAAACGAGTGATATAACGTTGTAGATGCTAAAAGGAAGGATAAACAAGAAGGTTGGATATGTTGAGAACCACATTAAATTGGAGTTAAGCTACTATCCACTATTGGCAGAATTGAATGAGAGGGAAACATGTACGATTTATGATGATAGGATGTGAATGTGTATTTAACGTCTTTTGATAAAGAGGATCGAAGATGTATGTTGTTTGTGGATGTCACAAAGGTGTCGGAACATGTGATTGAAGATGATGATGATGATAATGAGGCTGTTAGAGTGGACCAAAGCTCTGTTGGTATGAATTATCAAAACCAACAGACTAGAGATTATGAGGCTAACCCCAACAGACTAGAGATGATGAGGCTAACGCCATTGTTCTATACGTAGAGAAAGAAAAAGGAAAGGGAGTAGAGAGCGATTCTGAAACTTTAGGACGTGAAGAAGGTGATGAATATGTTGAACAACCACCCGTTGTAAAAACTTCTCAGTTTATAGAGCCATGGGAAGACGGTTTTGTTTTGAGTAAATTTGACGAATTTACAAACAAGAAGGCATTGCAAGAAGTGGTGGATAAATCTTCGTTTGCTAACTGTTTTAGTTTTAAAATTTTGAAGTCTGGTAAGGTGCGTTATGTGTTGAAATGTTCTAAAGAAGAATGTACTTGGGGTTTCTGAGCTGCAATAGTGCAGAGACTGATATTTTCGATCCACCGGCACAACAAGATGCATAGTTGCTCTCGCGCGAGTCAAAGTTCAAGCAACAGTAAGAGGCACGACACTCCGGACTTAGTTGCATCTCTTTTGCATGGTGATTATCCAGGACGTATGGAAACTTCACGTCCCAAAATAATCATGGAACTTGTCAACACAAAATTAGGTGTGAGTGTATCATACTCAGCGGCATTGAGAGGGAAACATAAAGCCGTTAGTGATTTGCGTGGTAGCGCGGAAGAAAGCTTCAAAATGCTGCCTTGTTATTTGCACATGTTATAGACGATTACTCACGGTACGAGAACATATGTGTATTTGGATGAGAATAAGAAATTCATGTAATTTTTCATAGCTTTATGAGTTAGCATTGAAGGGTTTCAAGTCATGAGGAAGGTTATAACTATGGAAGCAACATTTCAGAAGAACGAATATGGTGGTTTTCTTGTTTTTGCATCGGCTCAAGATCCTAATCGTCATCATTATCCCTTAGCGTTTGGTGTTCTTGATGGTGAGAATGATGCGAGTTGGAATTGGTTTTTGGATATGTTGAAAACCGTTATTGGGGACTCCTCTGAAATAGTATTTATGACTGACAGAAATTCAAGTTTCATCAAAGCCATAGCTAATGTGTATCCACAAGCTCATCATGGGTGTTGTATATACTATTTGTCCCAAAGTTGGTGCCTTTTGTGGAGAATTACTTGCACGATTTATGGGGTGATGCTGAGAAACTAAAAGTGACTGAGCTAAACACTTTTGAGCTTCAACACAATGTCATTGACAGCGACGGGAAGCCTTATTTGGTGAATTTTCTTTTGAAGAGTTGTTGTTGCAGGTTTTTTGATATTAAAAAGTACCCTTGTTTACATGCATTGGCCGCTTTGGCCGCTTTGATAGAGTACCAAAAGACTAGAGATCGAAGTAGGGATATCCAAATGCATGAGTTGTGTTATAGGTATTATTGGATAGAGCTGTGGGCAATGGCGTATTACCAGACAATTTTTCTAGTACTAGATAAGTCTCAGTGGAACGTCCCGGATTACGTGAAAGATGTTCAAATCATTCTGCCAAAACGCAAAACTAAGGGTGGAGTTAGATTTGCGGAATGAGAATGAGAATGAAGAATGAAGGTGAGAAAGAGATTGGGAGTGATGATGAATAATGACCAAGAATAGAGAGAGATTTGGAGAATAAGAGAGAGAGAGAGAGAGTATTACTCTCTTCTACTTCAATTAGGTTTACAACCACACATATATATGTATGAGGGTAATGGATAAGCTTACAAGGGAAGCTAATAATATTAATAATACTAATCTATTTTATTTTTCCCTTAACATCACCCGTATGTATAGTATACACCATTGTAGAGATGAGCCTAATGGTCAATACTATCCTAATTTAGTCAATATAGAATAGACCAATATAAAGTAGAACATAATGGTCTATTCTATCTTGACATACTCAAGACTACCCCTCAAGCTTAAGTGTAGAGACATGGGAGGTTAAGCTTAAAGATAAACAAGCCTAGTTGAGTGTCACACTTCATTGAACACCATTAAGCTCGGCCTCGTCTTCTAGACTTCGGCCTTAGGTTCTCCTTTCTCTTCTTCCTCTCTAACATCAAGCTTGGGCAGCGGGAACCAAAGGCCAAGCTTGCAACACGCAAATAACTACCTCATTAAAAACCTTAACAAAGAAAACCTCATGGGACAAAACTTTGTTAAGGGGAAAAGAGTATAGTCTTCACGGTTGAATTATGTAGCTATGACCATGGTTTGAATGTGAGATCTCTTTGGCTTCTTGCTTTGACTTCTTGTTGAGACTCTAATCCTCCGTGTGTGTACTCGCTTGAGGGCCTTTTCGCTCTCGGTCACCACCATGAATTGATCTTCATTGAGTCAAGCTAGAATGATCCATCTGGTTCTCTTCTTCTCATCTAGCTTTTGGATGGCTTTCTTTCCTTTTGCACCTTCAACAAAAAAAGATCTAAAGAAATCTTAAGTATATTGGCCACAAGAATAATATTAAGCTAGATTGAGGCAAAAGAGAACAAAATTTAATTGAACTAGTCTCTTGCTAAGCTCAATTTAACACAAGAGAAAAACAGGTTTTAAACATGAAAATTCAATTTAAACATGACAGATTAAGCTTGATAAATCCGATTAAATTGACGACAAATCTCTAAAAACAAATCCTAAAATTCATTCTCTCTATTCAGATTCTAAGCATGACAAAAACACTTTAAATGCATGGCTAATCTGAATAAAATGTGAGCAATGAATTAAAGATATTGAAAGAGTTAAGGGTTTGGAGATAGCCTTTTGTCTTCATTGTTGTAATGTAGTGGTTGAGACTTGTTTTGCACCACCAATTGAGTTTCTGCTCCATGGGTCTCCTCTTCATGGTTGATGACTTACTAGAACTCAAGCCACCTCTTCTACATACAATGTTGGATGAGCTTTATGGTTGGCTTGGAGACTTCTTCTCCAGCCGCTTCCTTTTAGGATCATTGGAGCTTCTTTCACAGCTCCACATTACATGCCTAGATCTACTATCATGGTCACACACTCTCCTTGATATTGATTGAATGGGGGACGAAAACATAGAAGAAGAACACTTTAGCAACCTCTCTTCACACTTCAGCCACGAACTCAACCTCCCCCTTGCTAGAATTCACAAGAATAGCCCTTAAACTCCTCCAGAAACCTTTTTAACCTTCTCCTTTGATCTGCCATAACTCACACAAGCCAACCGTTTCTCCTGTTCCCTCTAGAAGTTACAAGACTCACTAAAAAAAATGAGAAAACGGCTGCTCAAGTTTCTAACTCGACCTAGGTCTTCTCCTAAAACAAACATTCAATTGAACCAACAATTTAAAAATTAAACCATCAACCCAAAATTTATTGGTGTCGATCGATACCCAACACTGGTCTCGATCGACCCACCAAAATTTCAAACACGGATGTTACAAAATCAGAATATAATAAAGAAGCAGACAGTGAAAGTAATGATGACAACGACCGTGAAATATTTACAATGAAAATTACAAAAAAAAGAATATGAAGAGTACAAAGACGATGAAGGTAAAGAGAAATACAAAGACATAGCTAGGTATTGCCAGCCAATTATCTCTAAGAAAACAAGATTGATTCATTATTCCCTTATTTCATTTAGGTTTTAAATACTAGTGATTTTTATTATTTTTAAACTTGTGTATTTGAATTTTTTTTTTCATTAATAGTAATTATAATTTTTTATAAAATAATATTAAATAACTATCATCAATCGTTTATAATTTTCACCAAAAATATCAAATAAACCTACACGTAGCGTAGGTTCATAACCTAGTCTATATTATATAAAAGTTGAAGCTATAAGTTTCTGAGGACTTCCACAATAAAAGAGCAATCGAGGTTAGCCATCTCACTGATAATTTTTTTTTTGTAATAGGAGTATGTTACATATTGGTGTCTTTAATCGTGAAGAAAATGACTTGGATATGAGGTTAGGCAGATGTATGCTAAGGTAAAAATCACAATCCAATTTTTTTTAAAAATTATTTCTTTATTTTTATTTTTTGTTTATTATTTATTAATATATTGGTTTGTTTAATTTTAGAATTAGATTTCACTATTTTCTTAAATGGTCATTTTTGTGTTGATTTTCTTATAAACTTCTAAGATGTTCACGTGAGATTTAAAACAACCAATCGGGATCTTCCATCTCAATATTTACATTTATCTATTTTTGAAATTATAATACTTTTCTTATAACATTTTTGTAAGAAAAAAAATCATATATGGAAATAAGAAAAATCTGGAAATTTGGAATGTATTTTTTTTTTTCAAAACAAATAAATGGTATAAAACAAAAGTTATTATTTTCTATAATTAACATAATTTCAAAAAGCAAAAAAAAAAAATGAGAAATTGATACCAATAACCCTCTTTTAAAAATACCTTTTTTTTTGCCATTTTCATTTTTGCCTTCTCTTAAATTTTAATGGTCATTTTACCGGAAAATCGGCCAATACATACATAACCTAATAATGAGTGTTCAATTCATACCCAATATTTTTCTATATGCAAATACGTACTTAATCTTTTGACATATTTAAATTGCATACCTAAAGTTATCAAATTGTATGAAGTCATACATATTGCTGACATGGATGCCACGTCTTTGATGATGTTGATGACGTGGTAGCCATGTCATCATCTTTCATAAAAAAAAAATCTCTCCTCCTCTCCATTAATGTTATCCAACAAAACTGTGATTTTTTATGTAAAGATTTAAAATCTTGTTTTCAAAATTTAGAACGATTATTTCAACCGAATCTAATATTTAAAAGATTATAAATCCAAAACTCACAATTTCTCTTCAAAAAATCCTCAAGCCACTTTTAGTGGGAAAACGGGGAAAATCAACCCAAACTATTCCCGGAAAGCATTTCCGTACCCAAACTCGCGTACTCTGAATTTTACGACCCAAGCCAGCTTTCTATCCAAATAACCAACCTAAACCACATCAATTTTGGTCGATTTCAACCTCGACGTTAATAATATCTCTGCCCATCTTGAAGATTTGGACAATCAAGCTTAATTATAAAGGTTATATAATTTATGTTTATACTCAAAGCGACTTGAAGACTTTTAGAAGAGGAATTACAAATTTTTAGTTTATAACCTTGAAAATAAGTTTTAAAATCTTTAGAAAAAAATAAAAAAATGATACGTGTTACTGATAATATTAATAGAAAAAATATAAAAAGAGAAAAAAAATTATTTTTGTTTTAAAATATGATGACGTAGCAATGACATCATCAAAGATGTGGCAACCATATCATCAATGTCAACAGTGACGTGGTATCCATGTCAGCATTCGAGAAAATGGATGTATGATTTTCTACGATTTGCAAAGTTTCGGTATGGAATATGAATTTTTACAAACATTAGGTATGTATTGGTACATTGACAAATGTTATGTATGAATTGAACATTCAAGTTTAGGTTAGGTATGATATAACCAATTACCCTTATTTTACCCCTAGTTGAAAGAATATTCTTTCCCAAATGAAAAAATATTTCTTCCAAAAATTTTCCCCCCAAAAATTTCCCAAAGGAAGAAATATATAGGATAACCAATTATTATTATTAAGAGAGACTTACAAAGAGATAGAGAGAGAGAGTGAGAGAGGAAGAGGAGAGCGAGAGAGAATATCAGAGGAAGAGGAGAGCAAGAGAGAAGATGAACATCCTTAATGTGATGAAAAGACATGGTTTAGGTATTAAAACAACTTCCCAGGTTTATCGATCTTTCAAAAGGCGTTCTTTCTCTGGTTCATTCACCAATAGTCACCAATGGTCAAGCAACTCTGGATGGAGCTCATGCAACCATTCCCAACTCAACCTATTGAAGAAACGCATGTAAACCGGTTTCCATAGGGGTGATCATTTTGCAGTTAACTTGATCCATGACAACATCGTGAAGCTCGAACTTGAACACGAGGACCTCTTAATCAAAGTTGCTCAGCAACCAATGAAGGAGTATGTTGTTTTTCACCACCTGCTAAGTGCATACCCGCCAGAGAAGCAGTTGATAATCCAGTATCACTTTTTCTTCGATTATGCTTCTGAGTTTGATGGATTTCATGTGGTGCAGATGATTCATGCAAAGGTTATCCTTCTCGTATCTGAGAGCACGGACAGACACGTTGGCATGCTCATGATTTTGTATACAAGAGTGGTTGATTGCCTTGAGCTTGCATGTCACATATTCTCAAGCTTCACACGTCAAAGCTATGCTACATGGAGGAATTTGAATTGGGCATATGCTGCTTACAATCCATTGAAGGCCATTGCTATTTTTGGCGAGATGGAGAAGACGCATATCAAGTCCACACATGGCTCATACAGAGATATAGAGATAAATGATGCTCTCGAGGTGTTGGTGAAGATAAAGACTGTGTACAAGTTGGCCCATGATGTAACGCATGTTGGATGCTTCATGGACAAATTAGTCAAGAGTGGCTCTATAGGGGAAGCCATCATAGTAGCTTCTGAGATCCCATTCCCAATCTCAAACCACATGAGTGGGATGGTAATTGGGGAGTGCGCGAAATCACTAATTCCTGACTTCGACTCGGTTAACAAACGCATCAAAGTTTTTGTTGCCAAAGATGGAAATTATGTTGTGGACTACTCGGTGTACAGTCGTCTAAGTGAGAGGGGGTGAAGTTTCCACCGTGTGTGAAATGCGGCCCAGAAAAACGCCGGGAAGGCCAACCAGATATCGCCTCTCCGCGAGGAGTCGTATTCAGTATTAAGTTACTGTTGGAGTTCTATTGAGTGTTGAGTACTATTGGAGTCCTATTGTGTGTTAAGTACCGTTTCATTTAAATTTTGTGAAAACTCTGTTATTGATTGATGTCTAGTTTGGGTTGTTGTTTGGTTTATGTCTACTTTTGGTCTCTCCATTACGTTGCAGTTGCATTCTGAAACATGGATAAGATTTGTTGTTAGAAAATCAATTATTATTATTAATAAGTTGTATTAAAGTTATACGCAACACAATAATAACCAATACATAGAAAATTGATCACTATTTGTCAATACATTTGTTAATATTTAATCTTCAATCATAATAGTCATCTCACTGACAAACAACACAAGCTTTTAAACTATATTTCTTCATGAAAACACAGGATGGAGCTGGTATTTTTAGATGTGCATTGAAGGTGGGAGATGTAAATCTGAAGTTTAATAATAAGATCAAGGTATCATATCCAAAACACTTTATTTTAAATCTTCTTTTTCATGATCATCTCCAATTCTTGTTGTTTTCCTTTTTCTGTACTTAGTTCATTTTCTTCAGTGGGATTGAGCGGTTTGAACAAACCGCCGAGGAGGTGGATCCTTCTTTTTACAAGGCTCTTTTACTTCTCCAGGCTGGTAAGAAGGTGTTGGCTTAATCAAATTGTAATTTTCTGTTTATATTTTTTTGCATACCCCGGTTTTGCATGAAAATCAAAAACGGATGAACTCTTTGCTAACTTGACGCCAAAGACACTAAATGAGTATCCAAATGAGATGGTTCCTAGGCTAACACCAAAGATGCTTTGGGTGTTTAATGCATCCACTATTGTGGATAGAAAGGTGAGTTGGGGAATTTGGTTTACAAATTTTGATGATATTTGCATTACTTTACATATATCTCATAGATTTTATTCAATTTATACAGTTGACTCAAGAAGAAACAAGAGGAGATGAAAATGAGAGGATGTAAATGTTCTATCATCAAGCTATCGAACATGTGTCGTCAAAAACACATTACTATGATCCTCAGATCACATTTGCGTGGTGCAAATATATCACCATACCTATAGAGAAGGTAAGCAATATAAGTTTATAAATTGTTGGAAAATGGTTCTTTTATATCCACTCATGAAACTCAAATAAAAATAGTCTCATGTTCTCTAGGTATTCAACGAAATCAGTCAGAACAAATTTTGTTGGGCGATGGATGTGCAAGATGACTTCAAATTCTAAATGCATTTGGTCCCTTACTTCAATATAATTATTTTTATTTGTGAGAGAGAGAGAGAGAGAGAGAGAGAGAGAGAGAGAGAGAGAGAGAGAGAGAGATTCTTATTTGTGAGAGAGTTATGCCTCCACTGCCTAAACAGATGGAGAGTTTGTAAAAAAATAAAGTGTAATTAGTTACATATAGTTAAAAAAAACTCTAAACGTTTAATGATAACTCTAAACGTGTTTGTTTGTTGTTATCTCATGGTTGTTTATTGAGATACACTTTTGATATCTTCAACTTTTTCTCTTATGTGTTTTTATTTTAACAATAACTCTAAACGTGTAGCTTTTTGCTCATTTATAGAGAGTGCAATAAAATTTTGATATATTGTGGCACTTTGCTTCGATAAAATTTCAATTAGAGATATTGCTCAACAAGATATACCTCAAGTTCGGGCGGTTCTCGTGCGTCTACATATGTGGTAGACTATTAATTGAATGTATCACAAATGTTGTATTTCTTAACATTTTATGTTAATATTTTGTATCGAATACAGTTAACATAATGTTATTACATTAAACAAATATTTTGAATTTATAACATTACATGGAAAAAAAATTTAAAATACAAGATTCAAAATAAAATAATTTCAATTCATCATTAATATAATTTTCAAATAAAATAACAAACAAAGTCAATATTTTTTTTCTCTATACATATTTGATATGTTTTCACCATTGAACATATATTTTAGTGTGTTCGAATTGATAAATCTACACTTATACCGCTAGATCTGGTTTATTTGATTTTGTTCTATTTAATCTATTTGAACAATTTGATATGCTCAGTCCAATACACTTTCTCCATTCAAAGGAAAAATTAATTTGATTACATAGGAAAAAGCGAACAACATCAAAAGTTTCGTAGACAACTTTGCATGTATTACTCATGTATTTATCACAAAAAGATACAAAAAAGCTTAACTGCACACAGTTTTCGGCATTAATTTTTAAAATAAAAAATAGATGAATGGTGTTTTGATAACAAAAGACCTACATTCACAAGTCTACTGTTTTCTCATGTCCTCCCATTCAAAGCATAAGTAGATCAAGCAAATTTGGCGTTCTAATTTCAGATCAAGTGGTTTGAATGCGTCAAAATATATGTCCAATGGTAAAAGTGGATCTAATATTTATGAGGGTAAAAATTACTAACTTTCTTGATTTCTTTTGAACATTATATTAGTTATGAATTTGAAATTATGAACTACCCATAAAAACATCTCAATTCTCTAGTATTTATACTTTTCAAATGAAAAATAATTTGTTCTTGATTTTGTAGGCGTGCAAGTACTTTTTGTTTGGGTGAACGGTTTTTAAATAGAAATGTGTTGCATGGAGACATATGTATATATTGGTCCGTGTGCGTACGAAACATCTTTTTATCTACATAAGAATAACTCTCCATTCATAGCCAATGTATTATATATTTCCAGCGGATGGATTGATTATTTTTGTTCAATTAGTTATGTTTTTGTGCTCAAAGATGAGAGAAATATAAAAGAACTGAAATATAGTGGATCTTTCACTCTTTATCTCTACGCACAAATCAATATGCCGTATAATACATGTTTTCAAGCTACATGAAGTTCAAAGCATTCTTTCCACCGGAGGGATTTGAAAGTTTACGGTTGGTTCATGTCGCGTCTGTTCAGTTTGCTTCCAATTGTTTTAATATTAATTCACAAAATATAAAACCCATAAGTTTGGTGTTTCGTGTGGAAACAATTAACAAATTTCTTTCGAGCAGTATGTCATGTTTAGGCCCGTTTTCAACTATTTATTCCATTTATGTTTTTTAATAGAGTGATTTACACGCTGGCACACTTTGAGGAGTGGAATTTACAAATAGCATACTTACAAAGACATGGTGGACTTTGGGCACTGTTTGCTCCGAAAAAGACATATCTCTCCTAATAAAGTGAAACGCATCCATTGTAGTTTTATTCCCTCTTTTAGTTGATAACTAACTTAGTTTCCATCTTTTGTTACTCTACTATTAATGACATATAATAATAAGGAAAAAGTGAGTGCCACATAACTGTTAAGTTTTCTCCAACATATCGACGAACATAATCCATCTTCTGGTTTAACTTGAAGACAGAACACAAAACAACGACGACGGACCTTCTATTTTCGAAGCTTTTTGACGAATGACGACGACGGAGGTTTATTGCAAATTTCTGAAAATTCTTTGATTTCCTTTTTTTTTAGTACAACTAAATCCACATTATCGTACAATTGTTCAGGATGCTGTGGACGATTACACAATAGTCATTTGTGGGAGGTGGCGTTGTTCTGGGGATGGTAAATGGAAGTTTGAGGTGGACAACAACAAGGTGTCGAGGCTGAAAGTGACACTCAAATGCATGTTGCTTGTACTGGTAATGGCGTATTTGACCACAATGTGCTTATAAATGTAGGAGGAAAAGGGACAGGGTCTGTGAAAGATGAACATAAATCGAAGGATAAATGGACAGAAGGTGTTGGACAGGCGCGAGGATCTGTGAAACTTGAGGAGATTGATGACGAGGAGTTTGATAACGATTAGTTGCAAAAAGACAGCTAGGGAGGCGAATGTCGGGGACAAGTGGGGATGAATGTCCTGACTTTTGAAAAACAAACAAAAATTAAGAGATTAGAGAAACAAACAAAAACCTGTTGAAAAGTATGAAAAAAAGAAAATCGGGTAAAAAGTTTAAAAAATACCTTCCATCACACTTAGTCCAAACGATCCCTCCTGAGAAGTGAGAAATCAGGATCAAATCGAGAAGTGAGTAATCGGAGGAAGGGAATCAAATCGAGAACTGATCTAATAGACAGTAGATCGACGAACGGTGATGAACTGGAACGGCGGTGAACTGGAACGACGGTGAATGGTCGCCGAGTAGAAAGCTGTAAAGGTAATTAGGGTTTTTACTGGTTTCGTAAAAAGAAGGAAATGAAGAGGTGTCCAAACCAATTAGAACAAGATGATGATCCTCGATGGATGAACATAAAGCCCAAAAAATTACAGTTTGACGAAAAAATCTTGTAAAAAGATTTACACGCTTTATAACAAAACTAAATTATAAAATAAAGAAGAGTAAAAAGTAACAAAAAAAATTTTAGTTAGAATGGCAAATCAGTGAATATTAAGAATAAGGGAGAGGTGGAGAGTATTTACCATGCATACCTAAGTATGTCTAAGTGTAAATAAAGATGGGAAAGTGTGTCTAAGTGCAAATAGTCCTTTTTAATAATGATGTTTCTCATACTAAATTATTACCACCTTTATTTAATAATAATCAAAAAATCTAGAAGAAATGTTACAAGACCATTTACTATGAACCAAAAATAATCTTAGCAAAATAGGCAGAAAAAAATCCATAACCCAAAAAACCAAACAGAATTTAATATATTGGTTTTGCTAAGGTTTAGTCTACTAATCTGATGGTGTGTTTTCTAAGGTTGTCCGGATCGGAGTATCATTCTGCAGGTCTGGTATTTGTTTTTTCAAGGTTTTGTACGCCGACGGCGACAACCACCCTATAACAGGAGACGATCACGGATTTATCTCTATGCTGCGTGACCCCCAGCATGAACTGGTCTCTCTCTTCCGAATTAACTAAAACCTTTTAGCTACTTATTTTTCTTAATTTTGGTTTCTTTTGTAGTTTCAATTTGATGAAGATGAATGCATCACATCCGTGGAGGGACACTACAACCTGGAACACCCAGTATATCTGAAGTCGCTTGAGTTTAAACAGACTTTGGAAGATCTCTACAGGCTGGATACAAACAAGATCTTGATGGGGCTACACCATTCGTGTTAGAAGAGGAAGGTCACATGATTGTCGGCTTCTTTTTTAGCGTTGATAGTTTTGGTGTTTATGTCAAACCAATGCATGTCCTCTAATCTTTCTACGTATTAATTTGACTTGGTAGAATAATTTAGAGGTAAAGCTATCTTTGCTTCCTATCTTTAACTACCCTCTTTATTTATGTTATCGTCGTGTGTCTCTATGCTGCTTCTAAGTATGTCTAAGTGTAAATAAAGATGGGAAAGTGTGCCTAAGTGCAAATAGTCCTTTTTAATAATGGTGTTCCTCATACTAAATTATTACCACCTTTATTTAATAATAATAAAAATAAAATCTAGGAGAAATGTTACAAGACCATTTACTATGAACCAAAAATAGTCTTAGCAAAGTAGGCAGAAAAAAAATCCATAACCCAAAAAACCAAACCGAATTTAATATCTTGGTTTTGCTATGGTTTAGTCTAAAATTCTATTTGGTTGTTAAATGTATTAACCGAATGGTTTAAGTTTACTTTTACAACAGTAATACCAAATGGGTATTTTTAATTTTTGATAAATATTTGGAATCCCTATATAAAGTTATATTTTCAGTTTATAACTTCTAATAAGTAAAAGAGGAATACAAGTTAGAAAGAATGTCCAATTGTTTTACTATAACTCTAAAGCCCCGACCGTCACCTCTCCAATGGGCCCCATGTTCATTCGCAGCCCATGGGTGCACCTCTCTTAATGGTAAAACGCTCCGACCATCAACCTCTCAGTGGGCCCCATGTTCACTCTCAGTCCATAGGCCCGTGAGCCCACCCATATCTGATGGCCGGTTTGCTACGTCCGGGAGGCTTAAAGACTTGTTTACAACCCTAAAATTTCAATCAATTTCAATCGAATAAACCAAACAATTCAGGTTAAACCAGTTAAATAAGCAGTTCCAATTAAAACTTGCAACCAGACAATAACCAGCGGAAGACACAACAAAACAATCCAAATAACCAATTGCATTAACCAACAATTCAACAATCATTCCAAAACAAAAACATCAATCCTAATATGCTTTTATATTCCAGAATTAACATTCCTAAACAACGTTCCTAACATTATTCATAAAACATCAAGCGAGCCCCTGATTCTACGGTTACACTCTGCCTTTACTTGGATCACAAAAAG
Source organism: Capsella rubella (assembly GCF_000375325.1). Taxonomy (NCBI): domain Eukaryota; kingdom Viridiplantae; phylum Streptophyta; class Magnoliopsida; order Brassicales; family Brassicaceae; genus Capsella; species Capsella rubella. The sequence continues at coordinate 12,036,131 of NW_006238918.1, forward strand.
ATATCCAGAAACCTCTCGGCAAATTGTGGTCTTACAATTCTCCCCCACTACAGACCGCAACATCCTCGTTGCGCATAATTATCGTCACCCCTTGACAGTGTGGGCCCACTTGACTCCACACTTGTCTAGGTTTGGCTTTGATACCACTTGTAACACCCCGACCGTCAACCTCTCAGTGGGTCCCATGTTCATTCTCAGCCCATGGGTCCACCTCTCTTAATGGGCCTCACATCCTCTCATTAGGTCCGTGAGCCCACCCATATCCGACGGCCGGCTTGCTACGTCCGGGAGGCTTAAAGACTTGTTTACTGACCCTTTAAAATCATTAAAAAATCATTGTAAATTTTTAAAAACCCTGTAAAATATTTAAAAACCCATTATAAACCCTCTAAAAGCCCATAAAAAACTTCTAAACCCCTTTAAAAAACAATTGTAAATCCTTTTAAAAATATTTGTAAACTTCTAAAAGTATTTAAAGACCCTTGTAAATCATTTAAAACTATTTAAAGACCCTTATATATTTTAAAACCATTTTAAAATCCTCGTAAATCCTTTAAAAATCCTTGTTAAACCTTAAAATAGTTGTATAACTTTTAAAAATCCTTGTAACTTTTTTAATTCCAAAAATAGTGGTCTCGTGAAAAGAAAAATTTGGCGGGAAACTTTTGACGGAAAACATGTTATCAGAAATTTATATTTGTGGGAAAGTTTTTGGCGGAAATAGTTCATTTTCTATTTGTTGACTAAATTAATTTTCAACTACGAGTAAAATGTTCATTAAATAAGAGAGACGAAAAATAAAAATGGCCAAAAAGAGAGTACTTTTGCAAAAGGGTATCATGGAAAGGGCATTAGTTAGAATTTCTCAATTCTAAACCCAAAACTCCAAATACTAAACCCTACTCTTCATAATTATACTCTAAATGTAAAATAGAAAACACAAACCTAAGAAAATAAATTCTTAAAACTAAGTTAACATATTGTAATTATGTTAAAGAGGGTATTTTGCAAAAGGATATCAAAGAAAGGGCATTAGTCAAAATTTCTCTTTAATTTAGTTTAATATAATTTTAATTTTAATTTGGTATGTTTAGTTTAAAGTTTAAATTAAACATAATTATATTATATTGTAGTTATTTAAACAAAAATGTATAGACAAATCTACAAAATGTAACTTGCCAGTGAAGCAATTTAATTTTGTATATATGCAAATTTTGCACATGTTTTTTTAGTATACTTTCTCTTTTTAAAAAACTTAAGAAGTTTGGGTAAATCTTCACAAGTTTTGGTTTTAGTACAACACATTTACCTCTTAGGACAAACTATCTTATGAAGACATAATCGCTGGATGAGAGTTTGTGGCTTGGACGACAGTAACATCTTTCAACACTGATGTTCTGTTCGTCAATTATATTTCTATTTACATTTCAATCACTTGTCTACTCTTTCGCTAAGCAATAACTACAATTTTTTTTGTTGTTGGAATAAAATTTTGTGTTACAACAAAATATATTAGACTATTAGTCTTATCAGAATTCTCAATTACAAGTGATGATATGTTCAGAAAAATGGAGGTAACATACATACATAGATTGACATAACTACTCTATTCTTGTACTGTTTCGATGTGAGATTAATAAAATCTTAGACCTCTCCTTCTCTATTAACAACAATGGAGCTAACATGATAGTGTTGTAAGGGCAGTAAGCTAGGGAGCGTCTTTTCCCCTTGTATAAGACAGCAAATTGAATGATCTTCCAAAGATCGAAACTAAACTTTCCCCTTAGATGTAAAAGAGCTGAAGAAATTGGTATTTAGGGAAGAAGTAGAAGAGGATTTGCTGACAGAATTGGTCCCTTTCGAAGGAGAAGAAGAAGGGATTGGAAGCTTCTTTGGGAGCATTTGTTCCCAGTGAGCTTGAGGGAATCTTGAAGCCTCTGACACAAGTAGAAGAAATGACAAAACAGCCAAGAACATACACATTTGTCTCCACCTAACAAGCGGCGTCATTTTAATCGTCGCGCGAAGATTGATCCAAGTGAAAGATTGATACAAATATGATCAATTGTTAATGAGAGAAGGGGAGAGAGATGATTGTATATAAGAGAAGATCAATGAAGCTGCCTAGGTGTATGGTTTGGGAAAGATTATATCAATTGGCCGACAAGAGAGACCACTTTTGCGTTAAATAGTTCATTCATGTTTAGTTTGACACTAATACTAGTGTCTTTTGGAGGGTGTAAGAGAGCCTAATAAGATTATCTTAATTCCAACAATCATGGTAACACGAGTGTTTGTTCTTTTTATATACAAAAAGTTTTCTTGAGAATTGGACAAAAGGTCTTAAGAACAGCACCTTTGACACTTTTGTATCCTCTTCTGCCAACAATGGTGTTGTTATATAATTGCTTAAATTCTGTATTCGTGTAATGTGTAATAAGCCTATGTGTGCCGTATAAAGTACATAGTGTAATTATTGACAACGAACAATAGCTTTGTCAAATTAAAGTATTTTTTTTTTTTTTGTAAGTAATGTCAATTAAACTAGAAGTGCAATTTAGGCAACTCCTAGAGACGATCAAAAGACTTCTCATGCACAATAAAGATTATTGTGCGGTTGAGATAAAGAAAAAAAGAGGAATTTTAAAAATACTCTTTTTCTAATACCACTTTTTATAAATACTCTTCTTTTTAATTTTACCAAAAAGTCAATATAAATTTTAAAATTTATCTAAAAAATATGTGTAAGCTTATATTTATAAACACAAATTATCTTTATAAGTGTGTAAATGTACATATATATTTCATAAATACCTTTTAAAAACCTTTTAAAAACCTTATAAAAACCTTATAAACGCCGTTTAGAACCTTTTAAAACCTTATAAATATTTGAATTTAGTCTCCATGTAGTAATGATGATCTTGATATACCTTATCAACCATATAAAAGTTTATAATTTTTCATATTAGAAAAGGGGTATTTTTGAAAATGGATAGAAAAGATGGATATTTTTAAAAAAGGGTACACCAAAAGGGGCATTTCTCAAAACTTTCTCAAGAAAAAACTTATTATCGACTTCCATGATGTTGACTTGAAAAACAAAAATTAAGACTTATTAATGATAATTCGGGTCCTTAGGTATATTTGGGTATTCTGGTTCCTAGGTATAGAACCGTTCAAGTATTTTCTTATTTTGTCTCGGGTTCAAATTTTGTTTGGATTACTTCAGTTAGGTTTAGATACTCGGAATATTTGAAAAATTCTATAAAAAATTGGTTACATTTTGATAAAATAATTAAGATTTTTTAGATATTTAGGTTATTTTGAATATTTAATCATTTTGATATAAAGATAATTGATGTTAGATTAGAAAATTGGATTACAAAAAATCTAAAACGTATCCATAATTTGTATATGTATTTATATTTTGAGTATTTCGGGTACCCATTTGGTTCTTAGTTCGCTTCAGTTTTTTTGGTGTAGAAGTTTAGAATTCGTTAGGGTATTTCTTAGTGTTTGATTCGGATTCTGTTTGGTTATTTTATTCAGTCCTAAGTCAAACTATGCATTGTTATTGTCTTACTTAAATTAATATGAAGTAAAAATTTGAAACCTAGGCTTAAACTTTTTTTATAAAATCATAGTTATGGACTAATCATAATTTTTATTCGAATATGATATGTTTATTACTATCGGTTATGTTTTATTTAATGTTTCAAATCTGTATTATTAAGGGAGTAGTCAAAAGAGCTCACGTTCGCTCTAAGTAACGGATTACCGTTTTACCCTTAATGAAAATACCATTGACTTCTAATTTTTTTTGTTTAACCCTTATTTAATTAAAAAAACAAAAAAAATAGAAAAAAATCGGAAGTTTAATAATTAAAACCAAAAATATTAAACCTATATCGTATAGAATGTCTAAGAGATAAGGTTTAAAGGAAATGGGCTTACGTTAAAAACCCCGGTAAAAATACACATCCTTCGTTGAAACCCTAAAACAATATGTCGTTTACTACTATAAATACTACAATTTTTATGATTTCTCCATAATTAAAAAAAAGTAATTCTTTAATTTTCTATCATGTTCACAATTTATATTTGTATCATAATCTTTGTTTTTCGTGTAATTCATCATTTTAACACATGCAATATTTTTAGTTCATACGTGAAAACATCAATTTTAACCAGCTTTTTTACACGGGCCCTTATCTAGTACTATATATTACTTATTTATAGTTTGATATTTACTGAGTCGTTTAAAAAATGTATAATTTAATATATATAGGAAAATGTAATATTTTACAAATTTAAGGTAATAAATATAGGAAAAACTGTTTTAAATAATGAATTAACATAAGTAAAAGATAAATGTCTATATTAGTATAAGCAATTATTCATGGGTGATTTGCACAAATAACCTTTTTAATGGTACCATTTTTAAAAATACTCTCTTCAATGTACAAAACGACTAAATTACCTTCCTTTAGTATAACCCATAGTGAAGCAAGAAATATTCTTTCAAACAAAAAGAATATTTCTTCCGAAAAATTTTCCCACCAAAACTTTCCGACAAAAAATTTCCGGCCAAAATGTTTCTGCAATTCCTTAAAAAACCTTGTAAAATTTTTTGAAACCCTTTAAAGTCCTTTTAAAACACTTGTAAATCTTCTAAAAGTCATCCAAAACCTTTAAAACTTTAGTAAACCTTTGTAAATCATTTTATAACATTTATAAACACTTGTAAATCCATTTAAACCCCTTATAACAGTGGTAAATCCTTTAATAAAAAACTATTGTAAACTCTAAAACCTTGTAAATCCTTAAAAACCATTTTAACGTCTTTGTAATGCCCTTAAAAACCTTTGTAAACTTCTAAAACCCTTTACAACCCCTTGTAAATCCTTTAAAACTATTTTAAAATCTTTGTAAATATCTTTAAAAATCCTTGTAAATCCTTTTAAAACCATTTTTAAATCCTTTTAGTTGCCTTTAAAAACACTTGTAAATCCTTTTAAAAACCCTTGTAAATTTTTAAAAACCATTTGAAAATCTTTTAAAAATCCTTGTAAGTCCTTTAAAACCCGTTATAAACTTATAAATTTTTTTGAAAACCATTGTAAATCCTTAAAAAACTATTCAAAAACCTTTGTATGTCTCTAAAACCCTTTTAAAACCATTGCAAATCTTTTAAAAACTCTTGTAAATCCCTTTAAACCCCCTTGTAAATCCTTTTAAAGACCCTTTAAAAATCCTTGCAAACCCTTTATAAATATTTGGCGGGAAAAATTTAGTAATATTTTTGTGGAATTGTTTTGGCGAGAAATTTTTGTCTGAAATGTTTTTGGCGGGAAATTTTTTGGAAGAGAGGGCAAAAATGAAAATGATCATTAAAATTAGAAACAACCGACCCGTTTTTTTATTCATTAATTAATAGTCCCATACCCACTAATTAATCTAACCAAATTAACCCAACAATAAACCATCATGCACAGCGGGAACATATAAAACCAACACCAATTAATTATAATATTAATTAACCAATCATTCAATAACCACAATTTACACCAGCAACCTAGCATCCTCCTCTCCTCACCATGATTCCACGGATCACACTTTACCTGCACCATAAATACCATGAGATGCGTGAGTATTATCACAAATACTCAGTGAAGCGATCCTCCCATCCACTGGGCTATACACACAAGCATATTAAACCAATTTAACATGCATCAGATTAACCAAAACAAACAAACCAGACATAAAAAGACACGAATTACACGCTGTCCAGAAAAACTGTCTAGAAATTGGTGTCGAGCGACACCAGACTGGTGTCGAGCGACACCGATCCCGCAGAAACCCTGAATTCGCCTCTCAACTCTCCAGAAAACGAATCCATCACCACCAAAGCTCCAGCCATGAGCCCTAACACTCAAAGATACAATAACAACAACCAAAATACACAAACATGGCCACACAAAACAAATCCAGCCATCCAAATCAATCAAACACACATCAAAAGGGTTAAACATGCTTAGATCAATCATAGTCACGCACTCACCTTGAACACAAGAAGGAACAACAACGAAATAGGGACTAGCAAGGGTAAAACAACCTCCACAAACACCAAACACCACGGATCTAACCTCCTCTAGCCTTGAACCACCAAAAACAAGCTTCAAACTCACCAAACACTCACTCAAAGGCACCAAAGGATCAACTAACACTCTCTGCTCTATTCTTAGCTTCTAAAAGCGGCTGAAAAGAGAACAAGGACGACCTATTCTCTTTTAAAGCTTCACTTAGGGTTAATCCCAAACCAACCACAAGCAACTTGCAATTAAAGAAACGAACCCATCCAACACAAAAATTGTTGGTGTCGAGCGACACCCTCCCTTGGTGTCGATCGACACCACCTATTTCGAACACGGGCGTTACAAAATTTAAGAGAGGGCAAAATGAAAATGCAAAAAAGAGGGTAGTTTTGCAAAAGGGTATCATAAAAAGGTCATTAGTAATAATTTCTCATTATTCATAACGATAATATCTTTGAAATTTATTTTGATCTTTATTATTAAAGGAGTAGTAAAAAAAGCTTACGTTTGCTCTTAGAAATGGATTACCGTTTTATGAAAAATTAACCTTGCCTTCCAATTTTCTAATTAGCCCGTATTTCAAATAAAATGAAACAAAAATAAAAATATAGCATTGAAAATCGGAAATTATTTATAAAAATAAAAAATAGTATTAAAACCTAAAAAAGAAAAAGCAAATGGACTTACGTAAAAAAAAGACTGTTAAAACTACACCTCCTTTCTTAAAAATATGAGCAAAGGCTCAAATGAAAAATTTCCAAATGGATTTGTTTAGTGTAATAAAGAAAATATGAGGAAGTCAAGGTCCACGGAATGAAAAACAAATTTAAAGATTAGGAAATGCTTTTGAGAACATTGTAATTGTTGTTTTCTTGAAGTTGTTTTGGATGGATATACACTATTTAGGTATTACTTTTATGGTTTTTTATATGATTTTTACTTATGATCCTTTCAAATTTTAAAAAGTTTTAGGAAGAAATTCATTTATTTTATTAAATAAATCTAAAGAAAAATTATAATCCGTTACTTTCTTCTAGAATTTATACTATCAATTTATAATATAATCAGTTTTCCTATATCGGAAATTATATTATATCAGTTAAATATAATTTTATACTAAAAAATTATATTCATCACGAGCAAATCGAAACCTAATTTAAAAATTATTTGGATGACTTTGATTGGATCATCTGGATGGAGATAGTTCATCCAAAAAACGCGAAATAACGTTTTCCCGCCGAAATAGCAAAATAACATTTTCCCGACGAAATAGCAAAATCATGTTTTCCGCCAAAAACGTAAAATCACATTTTCATGCCAAAAAACGCAAAAAAATAAAATTTTCCGCCACAACCTCAAACTCATGTTTTAAATCTTATAAAACTTATATTTCATGAAATAAAATTTTTATACGTCAAAAATATTAATTTATATTTCTGGGTGTTTATTTTTTTAATCATTAATTAAAATTACTTGATTAATATTAATGTGAAAAAATTAGATCAAAACATGGGTATTTTAGTCATTTTTAAAATCAAACCCACCTAAATGGAGATGCAAAATGGAAAAACAAATACATCTTCATCTAAATGGTTTATTTAGATGAATATTTTTATTTCTTGTACGTTTAGTCATTTAGCATCGAGATGAATCTATTTGAATGGATCATCTGAATGGAGATGTTAAATGGAGTAACGAACAGGGCCGAGTAAACCCAGTACATATCTGAAGCATGTCAACTATGAGCAACTCTGAACATAAATCTGTTAAACAAAGTTATGCAGAGTAAACCCACTACTTATATCCTTATATGTTAATAAATAAATAATAAATCCAAAACTTTAAAATATCAAATATCTAAAATATTATGAACGTTCGAATATAGAGATATGTTTTTTATTTGTTTATATTACCAAATACCGATATGTGTTTAATACCATATTTTAAAAAACCTCTCAAACTAATTTCCATATTTTCTAAATATTATAATCTCAAATTTAAAAGACTTAAAATTGATTCTGGAGGCTTCATGTCCAGCTTATTAACTTTAAAATTATTTCTACATATATTTAAAATTGAAACAATGATGATAAAAATAATAAGGGTTAGTTTGCTATAGATGATACGGATAGAGCTAAATATATAGTAGTTATTTTCCTAACATAAAAAAATATTAGTTAAATAGGATAAAAAACAAAATCGATAAGATAAACGTAATTCAGTAATATATAAATCTTATAAATCCAAAATAATAAAGATATAGCAATTTCAAATCCTTAAAGATGTTAATCAACCAAACCAGGTAAAACAAGAACATTAAATGCTCTTATCAAATGCATTCACCAGAGGAAATATAAGTCTTACATATATAAGGTGATACATATAAGAATAACAAACGTTTTAAATAACGAATTAACATAAAGTAGAGCTAAATGTCCATATAAAAATTGTAGTATTAATACTTAGGATTTATTAAAAGTAGTAAGATAAAATGTTTATGCGACTACAATTGACCGCGCGGGATATTATCCCAGTATAAATTATATACTACTTGAATTCTGTTCGTGATATTATCCTATATTTATCGCCTTCAATATGTAAGACTTATATTTCCTCTATCAAACAAGCAACAAGACAACTTGAGGAAGTTGATTACCTCAATTAAATTGGATGAGTCTAAGTGGCCTAAAGATTGTGAAGGAAATAAGGTGAAGCAATACCTGCAGCAAGAAAGCTTTTGGTCAAACGTTTTACTTGCTTTGAAGTTGGCGATTCCTTTGGTAAAAGTGCTCAGGATGGTAGACGCAGAAAAAAAGCCAGCCATAGGTTATATTTATGCAGCGATGAATCAAGCTAAGAAAGCTATCTCGCTGAGTTTTAGCAACAGAGAACAGAAATATAAAGAATCCTTTGCTATCATTGATAATAGATGGGAATGTCAGCTTCATCATCCTTTAAACCCAACATGCTACTTCCTTAACCCGGCCATGCAATACAAGTACCTAGTTGAAGTAAGCACCAAAGAAGTAACGAATGGTTTGTTTGACTACATTGATAGGTTGGTTCCTGGTGCTAAAGCGCAGGCAGCTATATTGAATGAGCTAGATCTGTTCAAGAATGAAGTTGGTGTATTGATCAAAGATAAACTAAGGCACATGCTGAATGGTGGGCTTGTTTTGGCTTTTCCACTTCAAATCTCAAAGAATTTGCTATAAAGGTTTTGAGTTTGACATGTAGCGCAACATGATTTTAGAGAAAATGGAGTGTTTTCCAAATACTTCATACAGTTAAATTATATAGTTTATGTGAAATACAACCGTGCATTGCAACGTCACTGAGACTCAAAGACATGCTTCCTTTGATCATGTATGAATGAAAGATATAGATGAGAGAAATGAGTGATTGACTCGAGTAATGGATGGGGAATCATCATCAGGAAATGATAATGATTATGTGTTCTCGTCTGATGACTACTTGCAATGGAAGCACATTAGAAAAGTTTCGGGTGATTAAGATCCAAGATATTCAACTAGCAAAGCAACATGTTCGAGTTTTTAATAACTCTTTTCCATTATTTCATTTTAATTTTCTGTTGTTGTTTATATGTTTTCTGATTTTAAATACTTGTTTTTCTTTTATCATTTTAAGGAAAAGGAGACAGAAGAAAGGGACTTAATGTTGCTAGTAGCTCATTCATGGTGGCAAGATAACTGTTAGAGTTAGACCTCGTAGAGGCTTGCAACTGGTTGATACAAATGATTCAGAAGATGAAGATAATGATGTTGACTTGGAAGATGGGGGAAAAGAAGAATATGATGATCTTGTTTATGATTCGAATGAGGAGTTGATGGACAATGAAGATGATCATTGTGATAAAGAGTTGCTTTAGTTGCTTTGGTTTTCATTTTCAATTCAAGACTTGCTTTAGTTTCTTTGGTAGCTTTTTTTTAGATTCTGGTTTATCGTCTTCATTTCAAGACTTGTGTTTGGTTTTTGGATTTAACACAATGCTTTATTTACTTTTAATTTCATGAATATGCTTTTTTTATTGATTGAAGAGAATTTTCAACTTTATAACTCATGAAAGATTTAAAGATTGTCTTACAAGAAACATGGAAGACTTTGAAATTAAAACAGATGAAAGAATGAGAGGCGCGCATCATCTTGCGCCATGGCACAAGGCATAAGGTGCTTCGTCATCGTGATGCGCCAAAGAACATTTGAAACACAAAGAGATTCGTGAGTATTATCACAAATAATCAGTGAGACGGTTCCCCCATCTACTAGGCTATATATACAAACTTATCAAACCAACCAACATGTATAAACACAAGTAAAATATTTAAAATATGCATAAGCAAAATCGAACAGCTCACTGTTCTACACTAATGTCGATCGGCACCCGCACCTGGTGTTGACCATCACCCCAAAACCAGCAGACAGTGTCGACCAATAGCCTGGTGTCATTTGACAGCGACCCATCGCCACTGGTGGTGTCGATCGACACTGCCCCCGCAACACCCGTGGAATCACCTATTGACACTCCCTAATGATTATAAGCTCCCAAATCGACCACATCGAACCCTAACCATCAAACATGCAATACACAGCACCAAAACACATGAAACAAACACACAAATCCAATTCCCAGCCATCTACACAATCAAAACACACATCAGAAGGTTTCACCAGCTTAGATCAGCCATGATCACACACATCAGAAGGTTTCTGATTTGGGATGATTAGAAGACAAAATAGGAAGAACAAGCAAGATGAGAACCCTCTAGACACCATTAGCCCTGAACTCAGCCTCTCCTTCCTGACAACACCAACAAACACCCTTGAACACCTCTAGAAACCCATCTCAAGCCTCTCTTAGAATCACATAAGCAAAACCCAAGCTAAACTCTCTCTCACTCTTACTCTAGAAGCGACAAATAGCAACTAGAGGAGAAAGAAGACTGTATTAAAAATCTCTTTCAACTAAAAACGTTTGTTTCAAATAATATGAATATAAATTAATAAATAAATAAATAAATATTAAACTAAGATATAAGAAGTATTCAACCTTTTTCTTTGAGATTGATGACGGCCTCATTAATTTGGATCATATAAATAAGTTTCATGGAATAGAAATGGAGAATCTAATTGATAAGCTTCATCAATTGTTTAGAGCACTAATGTTTAGTTAGGCATTTTAGAAGACATTCTTACCTCAAATTTTTTAATCTAAATTTAATTTTCATGCAAATGATGCATTTTCACATAATGTAATATATTCTCGGTTAAATCTCTGTGTTTTTTAGCTCGCTTACGGTAATACAAATATCTCATGACTCAAGCAACAAAAGTTTCATATTTAATACATGTATGATTCTATAAAATATGTTTTACTAATCCTTATGTCTTTTAACATGTATGTATTAAGTTTATTACAATCTAATTCATAAACTCGTAGCACTTTTTTCCTTGAAAAGTTTAGTGGATGAGGTTAGTATGGAATTTTTGTAAGCATACCTCAACTTTTTCGAGTGTTGATCAAGAAATACTTGTCGTGAACTTTTTATACAAAGAATTATAGGGCTACAATTTTATCATGTCTCTTATATCACCATTTACCACCAATTATATGATATTCCTCATGGGAGAAAACCAAACTAAATGATAATTTGATGAAATCATAAAAATAAAAAAAATGGTTAGACCTAATTCAATCTTGTTGAGAAACAAAACTGAAATACATAATTTTTTGTTTATAAGTTATATAGATGAGTTATAATTTTTTGACAACAAATTAAGAGTTGTAATTTTGTAACAATTGCGATAAAAATATTAATGTATGCATTTATGATATAGAGAAGAACACTTGCTCTAGAAATAATGTGATTTTGAAATATTATTGAAGTTTATAAATGGTGACAATATTTTGAAAATTTGTACATTAAATTTTCTTATTGTATTAAGTTGTTGTTGTTGTTCATTTATGTTTTCATGAGAATAGCATATTTATTCCAGATTACTTGAATTTTTATGATATATTATCCAAAACATATATACCACAATCTATATGAAATGATACAAAAGGAGGTTGTAGTTTTTTTTTTAGTTTTGAGTGTTTCAAAAAAATTCCGAGTTTAAATTTATTAATTTAAAATAAAAAAATTTGAAAAAGAAGCAATTGTTAAGAATAACAAAAACCACATAATGTAATATATATCTACAATAAACCTTGTCGTTGTTTGCTTATGTTTCTTCTAATAACAGAAGATGAAGTTTCATACGAAAATGAACTCCGCTAATGATTGCTCCTAAAACGAGTCAAGTAAGCCAAACTTCCATGCATTTGCTTTTTCCATCATTTTTTGGCTGATCCTCTACAACAAGAAGTGCACACTAACTATAAGAGTGTTCATTAGTTCTTAAAGTGGCTTGATATGAGTTATAGTGTTTCCTTTCGTCCTTCATTAGATCTTTTGCAATCAAAATTGATACTATATATATTATATATATTATCTTCTATTGTTGATATCAATTACATTATGTGGTTTATGACATTCTTAATAATTGCTTTTCAAGTTTTTATTCTAAATTAAAAAACTTTAAACTTTGAATATTTTTGAAACAGTCAAATCTAGAAACCAAATTATTATCTTCATTTTCATCATTCCATATAGATTATGGTATATGTGTTTCAAATAATATATCAAATAGTTCATGTATTCTGGAACTAATCTGCTATTCTCATGAAAACAACTCAAGATTTTGACAGTAAGATGTATATGCTAAGTTCAAGTAACATATAGTGAAACAAAAAAAAACTACATTTCTAATGAAGTTGAAACATGAATTACAAATCAATAACTTAATATACACACATATATATATATATATATATATATATATACCTATTCTAGATTGGTTAATTAGTCAAGAAAAAACGAATTCATTCTCTATAGAATTTGGGTTCCTTCATCTCGAAGGAACATGAATTATAGAACATTAGCATTCAAACCCTTCAGAGATTGAAGAAATTAAAATAAAAGATAATATTATGGCACACATGTTTTCTTGTATTTATAAACTTGTTATTTGTAGTTGAGACGATAAACTTTGATCAGATGTAATAATTTTAAAATTAAACTCATATTTTATAATTTTCTATAACTTAATTTGATCCTCATATGGAAGTTCTAACTTTAAAGATTACAACTCGTTTTTTAAACTAGAAAAATGTTAATTCGATGTTATTATAAACAAAAGCTCCCATATAAATTTGATTTTACATGGTTTAATATGGTAAAACAATATGGTAAAACAATTTGGATTTATATATAATGAATTTGTATAATGTAATGACCCAACTTAATTAGTTCAGATTTGATTAGAAACAACCGCTGCAAAAAAATTTAGGTATGAGACTATATCGTGATGAAGTAAAAAGAGACGTTACTAACTTAAAATAAGGATAACAAAAGTCAATATAATTTGTAGTATAATGATTTCTAAAATATATAATTTTGTATGTTTTTATATTTTAAAAAAATTCTTAATGCTTATCAAACAACACTATAACTCATTTTTTGGATTGATGTTAATTTGTAAGAACTTTACCGTTCAATTTTGTAATAATTAATTAACTGTAATAAATACAATAAATTGCAAAGTAAAAATATATGCGAGAATAGTTTTTAAAAAAACTGGAAGTTAGAAAATAATATTTTTTAGGATAATGGTATAATCATGTTTAGGGTATTATATCTAAATTATGAAACTTTTGGTAATAGTAATATTATGAAAAATGGTGAATAGCTCACAAAATTTTTTGGTGATGATAATTTAACATTACTAGATTTTTATAATGAATGTTTAATAACGATTTTTAAATATGTATGATTCATAAATAATTTTGTTCAACAAAAATAATTTACTAACTTAAAATGTTATCAATTTTTTTAATACTTTAGATACAACATTCTTACAATAAAATTTTAATTTTAATTTCAAATAACATATCCATTTCTTGGTATCTTGTTGAGGGCATTTTCAAATCATAGCTAAAAGTTGAAAACTTCATACGTTTTGGGACCGTCTAATAGACGGGTTATTTATTTTCAAAATAAAATTAAAATTAATATTTTATTGTAAGAATGTTATATCCAAAGTATTTGATATAAAAATTAGATAATTTATTCAGTTAGTAAAGTTTTTTTTGTTGAACAAATTTATTTATGTACCATACATATTTAAAAAATCGTTAATAAACACTCATCATAAAAAATGCCCTTTTTCGCATACCCCTTTTAAAAAATACGAGACCCCTTTTAAAAAATACGAGAGAGAGAGAGAGAGAGAGAGAGAGAGAGAGAGAGAGAGAGAGAGAGAGAGAGAGAGAGAGAGAGAGAGAGAGAGAGAGAGAGAGAGAGAGAGAGAGAGAGAGAGAGAGAGAGAGAGAGAGAGAGAGAGAGAGAGAGAGAGAGAGAGAGAGAGAGAGAGAGAGAGAGAGAGAGCTTTTTGAGTGAGATTAAGAGAAAATTTGTGTTTTCATTTCGACCTGAGATATTCTAAAGGTTAGTTATCAGATCTGTCTTTTTCCGCTAGTTTTCTAATTTTTAAGTAGTTTCACATATTTGACATATTCATTTCTTAGTATCTTGTTGAGAGCATTTTCAAATCATAGCTAAAGAGTTAAGAACTTTATACGCTTTGGGACCGTCTAATAGACGGTTTATTTATTTTCAAAATTAAATAAAATTTATTATTTTATTGTAAAAATATTAGATCCAAAGTATTTACAAAAATAGATAATTTTGTTCAGTTTGTAAATTTTTTTTTGTTGAAAAAACTTAATTTATGTACCATACATATTTAAAAATCGTTAATAAAAATTTATCATTGAAGTTTAGTAATGTTAAATTATCGAGCACCAAAATAATTATGTAGAATAAGAAAAAGGATAATAATATCTTTTTACTTCATCTAAAACGTGGGCTCATGGCTATTTTCCCATTAAAAATGTTTCTTAATTTTTTTAATTTTATTTTATGGCCCAGTCCAAGTCCATTGATATGGAAAATAGTACAAGCAGTTTTGATAGAACCCAACAATCTCGGCCTTTTACATTAATATTAAACATAAAGAAGATCTATTGCTAAATAAACCCAACATACAACACTTGTATGACGTGTGTAGAGACGAAAACAACATCACCGACTAACTACCTCGAGACCTAACCTGCGAGGTCTGCTTTGTTCAACGACGAAGATATTTTTGGTGAAGATACTACTCAATCTTATGAGAAAAGACAAACCAATAGTTAAACCAGTCAATAGCAAGCAAGGTTGGATTGTAGAACTTTGTAGAAAGATGAAGAAAAATACATAACAAAAAAAACTAAATCCAAACTTAGAATGAAAACGGAAAGAAACTAAGACTGAAAACATTTAATCCGACAAAACTTAAGAGAGAACAAGTTTGTCGGAATCTATATAAGCGAAAATCCGATATTCACCGAAAAATCACCTTTCTCTTTATAAAAAATAAGAATGTGTTAAGAGAAAGAAAGTAATTACCATGGCTAATTTCTTAATTTCTTTAAATATTTTGGCTATCTACTAATATTACCATATTATTAATTTCTCGTATCTAGAAATGGGAAGCCGTTATAAAAGAAGAATAAATCATTTGAGAGAGCAGAGAATTCCAAAAACGGTACCGTTTAACATGAGGAGACACCACCACCGATGCCAAATCGGCTCCGACAGCGAAACCGCCGGATCCGAATCCGATTCCGATTCCGATACGGCGATGCGATGTATCTCTTGCCGAGAAGAGTATCTCCCTCGCGACGCTGGAACTTGCAAGGAGTGCTATGTCGAAGCAGGCGAGACTGAGGAAGAACTCAAACGCGAGATCGATGACCTCAAAGCTAAAGTTGCTTTTCTCCGTTTATCTTCTTCACTCGATCATGGCGGAAGCAGCTCGAGCTCGAGATCCTTCACTGATGTTGTTCTCATCGCCTCTGAAGACTCCGCCGGAGCTCCTCCTATTCCTGCTCATAAATCCGTTCTGGTTCGTTCTCACATCAAAAAAATCTTAGTTTCTGGAATTGACTTGTACGAAATCTATTTTTTGATGTTGAGATAGAAAAATTAAGGATCTTTGATCATTTGTGTTACTTAGGAGCAATTTTGGATAGTTTTGAGAGTTAGGGTTTGTTCTTGTGTTCTTGATTTTAGCAAACAGTTCATGATTAGTAACCTTCTGTCTCAGGTAGTCTCGTGATACAATAAGAACTGTTGTTATTCGATGGATTTAGCCATGAAGGATGTCATAGATGTTGCAATTGTATGGTATATGGTGTTTAGTTCTAATGCAGGAACAGTCTTTTCGTTTTTGTGCACTTGTGCTTTTATTGATGATATGTGTTGATATGACCGATGATATCTCCAACTGGAGGTATATGTAGATAACTTCTTAATCGCATTTGTGTCGTGTTTATGTTTTTCCACATATGACATATCATGCCCTTTTTGCTAGAATTCCATTTCCATGGTGCAAAATTGGAATCTTAGTCTGTGTGTTCCTTTTGGCTTTGATTGTCTAATGGTCTGTGAAGTTTATATGTATTATATATGATGAGTTGCGAAATAATCTTTAGTGGAGTGAAACTTTCTTTGATTCTATACAGCATTAGTACTCTAGAAATCTCTTTTCCAGATGTTGTTTTCTTATTCAAAACAATGTGAATATTGTTGCCAGGTGAGTCGTTCTCCAGTTTTCAGAGCAATGCTTGAGAATGAGATGGAAGAGAGCCGTAGCGGCACTATAAAGATCAGCGACGTAGCTTATGACACTCTTCGGACTTTCGTTTATTATCTCTACACAGCTGAAGCATGTCTTGATGAGCAAATGGCATGTGATCTTTTGGTAATGGCAGAGAAATATCAAGTGAAACATCTCAAGAGTTACTGTGAGAGGTTTTTGGTAACCAAACTCAGTTGGGACAACTCTCTCATGACCTATGCCTTTGCCCACCAACACAACGCGAAACATGTTCTTGATGCTGCATTGTCGCAGATCACAGAGAATATGGAAAAACTTACTAAAAGAGAAGAATACATGGAGCTCGTGGAAAAGGATCCTCGTCTCATTGTTGAAATCTATGAAGCATATCTCTCAAAACAGGTTAACACAGCAGCTGGAGGAACTAGCACAAGCAAAACTGGTTGAAAACAAAAACAAGTATAACATATTTGTCGACCTGAACATAAGGTACTGGGTTTCCCTTCATATCTCTTCTAGGTGTAGTATTGTTAGGCTAAGCAGAACATGGGTTTGTAAAGCACTAGAAATTGCCGTATTAAATACTTAACATTATTGCAAACTAGTAGGAAGTACATTTCATTCATCTCCCTGATTTTGTTGGGCCAGTTTCTATGTGTTATTATTTTTGCGTTGTTGCTTAAATGGTAAAGCTCTAGTTATAGTCACGACTTGGGTTTAGCGGTTCATTGTTTAGTTTTTGTACAAGCAGTGAGAACGCATGGTACATTAAGTGGAGATTTGGCGTAGACTTCACCGCTTTGTCTATAATCGTAAGTCCTAACCACGAAAAGTGAATATAGAGGTAATCCTAACCCGCAACGTGAGAATAATCACCCATATGATCCCTTAATAACCCGGCAGCTCCATGATTTCAATGAGAGTTGATCCACGAGCATCCAACATCGAATTTGGTACAATAACTGCTCGTTTGATGCCATGTAAAAGTTAGGAAATCAGACAGAAACAATCCTATCTGCGAGGTTGATCTAAACAATGTCAGACATAACATCTTAAACGAATCGAACTCTGAATCCGATATATTTTCTCTACCTTTAAAAAGATTGATACTGCCGTATACAAACTACAAAGGGTACAATGTCCAATACTTCTAGAGAGTCAACACCTTATTTCATACGTTAGTGGTCAAACCAAACCTACCGATACGAAATATGTAAAGAGTGTTGGATTCTGATCATCTCAAAGATGACCAAACCAAACCTATCTCTTGTCTCTTTGTAATATTAATAGTATGAAATATATATTCAGT
The DNA here is from genome assembly GCF_000375325.1 of Capsella rubella. NCBI lineage: Eukaryota > Viridiplantae > Streptophyta > Magnoliopsida > Brassicales > Brassicaceae > Capsella > Capsella rubella. The sequence continues at coordinate 12,054,317 of NW_006238918.1, forward strand.
ATATGAAATCAAACTTTTCACATTTGAAGTCAAGTCAGTCAAGTAAACGTTTACTCATCTTACCTCACATATATAACATAGCTCTTAACGAAAACTAAATGTCTCTGTCATTAACAAAATAATGAGGAAACGTCCACCTTTGATGATCTTCTTGCCTTCTTGTCTTCTTCTTGTATTTCAAACCCTCAACGTTGCTAATGCGGTTACTTGTGTCGGAAGCTTCTTCAACGGTAGCAGCTACGGAGAGAATCGCCATAATCTCTTCTCTACCCTTTCTCATAAAGTAATCACCAACGGTGGATTCTACAACGCTTCACTTGGAGAAAGTCCCAACAGGGTTTACGCTCTTGTCCTCTGTACAAGAGGCTACGAACGAGAAGCTTGTATCCGTTGTGTCGAAAAAGTGACTAAGGAGATAGAAACGGGTTGTCCGGATCGAATGGATTCTTTCAAGTGGGATAGTGATGATGAAGACAAAGTTTCTTGTCTTGTAAGTTCCACAAACCATTCAACATTCGGGAACTTAGTGCTTGGACCTGCTGTTATATACCCAAGTCCACTTAGCATTGAGCCAACCAAAGACATGAACCTTTTTAGCCAACAGTGGGAAGCTACCGTTAATCGCACCCGCGAAGCTGCCGCGGACGCTAAAACTTCCTCGGTACTTAAGTACTATAGTGCCGTAGAAGCCGAGTTCACGGAGTTTCCAAATGTTTACATGTTGATGCAATGCACACCTGATATAACTTCACGAGACTGCAAAAGATGTTTGGGAAATTGCGTGACGTATTTTAAAAAACAATTCTGGGGAAGACAAGGAGGCGAGGTTAGTCGTCCCAGCTGTGTTTTCAGGTGGGATCTTTATTCTTTCCATGGTGCTTTTGTTAATATAACAAGAGTCCCTGCGCCTCCTCGACCTCACGCTCAGGCTCAAGCACCAACGAATGAGAGCAATAGTAGAGACAAGAAAGGTAAAACAAATGAGTTAGAACATTGTTACATTGTCACAAGTTTTAACAATGATATAGAGCGTTCTAAGATTTAAAAGTGTTAACAATTGGCAGGAAGAAGCATTAGGTATAGCGGAAATATCGCGATAATTGCGGTTCCTACTTTCATTAATCTTTTGGTGTTTATTTATCTAATCAAATTCTATGCTCGGAAGAGTAAATCAAACAGAACCAATGGTAAGTGTGTTATGTGTATATACCTTGTTTCTTGTTTCAGTCAACCTTAGTAGTTAGTAGTAAGGTTTAATTTCACTTTTTTAGTTGGTACTGCAGAGTACTCTGATTCGGATGGTCAATTCATGTTACGTTTTGATCTTGGTATGATCATAATAGCAACGGATGGGTTCTCATCTGAAAATAAGCTTGGCCAAGGTGGATTTGGTACTGTCTACAAGGTAACTATAGTATTTTTTTCCTAATAATGAGTTCTTGATCTATCTTGGCCATGGATTGGTAACATATCTAGGAACTTGTTTCAGGGGACTTTACTAAACGGGAAAGAAGTAGCGGTGAAGAGATTAACAAGAGGTTCAGGACAAGGTGATATGGAGTTTAAGAATGAGGTTTCACTCTTGACAAGACTCCAACATAGAAATCTAGTTAAGCTTCTTGGGTTCTGTAATGAAGGAGACGAAGAGGTTCTTGTCTATGAGTTTGTCCCCAACTCAAGTCTTGATCACTTTATCTTTGGTGAGCCTTTGAAAGAAAGCTGCAATTTCTATATATCTAGATAACATTTAAAGGATATTTATTTTGTTCTTGAAATGTTCAGATGAAGACAAGCGTTCGCTTCTTACATGGGAGGTGAGGTTCAAGATTATAGAAGGCATTGCTCGTGGTCTTCTTTATCTCCATGAAGATTCTCAACTAAAGATTATTCACAGAGACTTGAAGGCGAGCAACATCCTTTTAGATGCTGAGATGATCCCTAAAGTTGCAGACTTTGGAACCGCAAGGTTGTTCAACACCGATGAGACCCGAGCTGAAACAAGACGAATAGCTGGAACCCGGTAAGAACTTATGAAACTTGACATCATATAAAAATCTCTAGTAAGCCAAACACATGTATAATCAATGACCAAAACATATATCTATCAACTAATGTTATTTGTTGCGTATACGCAGTGGATATATGGCTCCCGAGTACCTGAACCACGGGCAAATGTCTGTTAAATCTGATGTTTATAGCTTTGGTGTTATGCTTCTAGAGATAATAAGTGGTGAAAGAAACAATAGCTTCGAAGGAGAAGGGATTGCACCTTTTGTAAGCGTCTTTCGTCTTCACATATCAATCTTTGCTCCATTCTTTTATCTTTTAAACCTCTAAAGAGGAAGTATTAACATATCATTTCTTTTGTTCAGACGTGGAAGAGATGGCTTGAAGGAAAGCCGGAGATTATAATCGATCATTTCTTGATAGAATGTCCGAGAAACGAGATCACCAAATTGATCCAGATTGGTTTGTTGTGCGTTCAAGAAAACGCAGCAAAGAGACCAACCATGAGCTCTGTTACAGTTTGGCTCGGCAGCGATACAATCACCGTTCCTCTACCTAAGGCTCCTGCATTCGCTAGACATCAATCCCAATCTGAAAATGGGACTACTTCATCAGTGAGTGAAGTCTTTACAGAATTGAGTTCTCGTTGAGTTATATAAATCATATGATCAAAAATGTTCCTTGTAAGGAAACTATAAACATTGTGTATTGTATAATTCTCAACATATGTTAATGAACTAGATGATTCAAAATTAATGTTTTAACTCATTGGGCGTGTTTCCATAATTTTCCATTGCTCATCCACAGTTATATAAAGAGAAAGGAGATAAAGAAAGAAACCACCGAAGATATTTTCAATGTAAAAGTACAAAAAGCATATGAAATGTTTGAACTCTTTAAATCAAAAGGTCGAGGGAACAACCAACTCAAATCTTCCAAACCTGAAACCCTAAACTGCTAACTAAAAACTTCAATCAACAACTCTTTGTTTTGTTCCCACTCCTTCCCTCTGTGGCTTTATAGAGCTCGGAGCTTATCTTGGTCAGCCGGCGTAGAATTATCCGCTTTCCAATCATCAATCTTGTGTTTGCCGCCTTCTGCTCACACCTCTGCCTCGAACCAACCGGTTCCTTGTGAGAATACTGCGAAGTCCGCGGCCTGAAATGGCTGGAGTCAATCGCGGTTGTATACGACTCAGGTCAAATCCTGCAAATGATCCCAGCTCAAAGAATCCACCTTCCATATCATCATCTGAGTCACTGTCTTCGTCGTCATCATCGAAGTGATCATAAGCACTATTGTAAGGCTCGAGCACATAGTCTCCAAATACCACTGCCCCAGGTGTTGTCGACATGACTGTACTGATTACATCACTCCTCTCTCTTTCAACTTCAAGCTTCTTCCATTTCTCCTCCAGCACAGGGTCTATGGCTCTTGGGTTGGATCTTGGATGAACCGACTTAACATGCTTCTTCAGCTGTTTGTAGCTTCCATAAAACGAGCAGTTATCTTTCATGCATGACCTTTTCTTAGAATTCAGAAATTTCCGTTCCTTTTCCACAACAGTCCAACCTTTCACCTGACCCCTACAAAGTGGGCACAATAGCTCTGGCGGTTTGTCGCTTTTCTCATCCTTTGCATAGGCCTTTTTGTACTGCTCTAGACAATTCGAGAAACGGTTTCCCGTGGCACACATGTAAGGACGGCATCCTTTGTGGTAAGATGAGCAAAGGAGAACGACCGAGTTGTGAGGAACCTCAAGACAGACAGGGCATGTCACACCCTTCCAAGGTTTTCTTTTCAGAGCCTTCCCATATCCCTTTTCCTGGCTTATATCCTTTTTAAATTTAATTTGTTTCTTAGGGGCGGGTGGAAACCGAGTAAATGATGCTTGTTCCTTAGTTCTCCCCATCTACTAATAAACCCACACAAAAAAAGAAAGAAAGACTGATTATCAGATACATTAAGAAATATAATTCACTTCACAAGATGCTTCTCAGCAATCAACAATTTTATGCAAGTTTACAACTAAAAGAAACAGAACACGCATCAACTAATCCATGACAATATTGTAACCTAAGAGTTATATGTTCCTGATATAGTTTCGATAAACTGGTGAACTGAGAGGGTATGGCGCAGAAATAGCATATTTCTCACATCCTGCCCTACGAAGACAGTGTTAACAGGGAAGAACATAGTTTAGGTGTTTCACATCTTTGATTTGATCCAAGAACTAACTTTCTGAATGTTAAAATCTCATACTGTAATGATAATACCACAAGAAGCAGAAACTAATCCGAGAATATATCTATAGTGTCCTGTTTAAAGGCAAAACATTCCTATTCCAGAATAAGAAAACATAGAGAACTTTATCCCATGCCGATGAGCCCAAAAGAAAACACATTTGGAACCAAAGACGGAACAAAGTTCTAAATGATTCTTTTGTAAATGAAGCATCCTTACCTTGCCCTACACACCATCCTACCCAACCCCAAACCCAACCAATCTTGCCAGCAGCTTTATCGGCGGTAAAAACACCCACAACTTTTGAGGTTCTCGCCGACAACATTGGCTCAGGCTCTACACGATTTTCCTGCCGAGGAACTTCAAACACAATAAGTCTTCAATAATAGCGAACATAACTATAGGTGAAAATAAAAAGACTAGCTATAAAACGCCCTGAGTCGATATGTATCTCCAATAAAAGGAAGCATAACTTAAAAAAAAAATCAATGATTAGCAAGGTAATCTCAGCAAAAGAAGAAAAAAACATTTCAAGTCTGAACACCAACATCGAAACAGAACAAACTCAATTAAGGAACGCCATCGTATGTCTCCCTCTATAAGAAGCCCTAAAACTAGACTCGTCACTCCTTCTTCGAAACTACAAGGGGAAGTGCTCAGTGAGGTCTCTAGACCATAACATGAAATCAACACATAAACACTACTCATAGGAAGAGCTATCAACATAACCAAGACTGAAAGATTTGATTACGTCAAGTAAATAAGAATAGTCCAAGTCATTAATCTCACTCATATACCAGAATCTAGATTTAGAGAACAAACTACTAATTCGGTTAAGCATGAGAAATTGCCATGTACCACAAATCCAAGTCATCAAAATGATACATAGTTCCAATCCACCAAGGTGCTATTCAAATCCAAACATCAGGAATATAAATCAAACTCTATAAAACTTTGATACATCTAAACGTTCATTCATTTATATATTTTAAGTAATTTGGACCCAAGGTTCAAACTTTTCAAGGAAACACGAAACCCAACACATCCATTAGACCATAAACAAAGTGCCCATCACATTCATGTCTATATTATAGAGTTCAGAATCAGAAATAGGCTAAAGAACACTATTCTATAACTCATCTACTTACCAAATGACATATATGTTAAACCAAATCATATAATTCTCGTCAATGTCGATAACATTTTCAATTTCCAATCGTATCTATTCTTAATCTAGAGTTGTGATAACCTCAATCCCAAAATCGAAGCATTGTTCAAACTTCAAACTTAAACACAAGCACGAAAGAGAGTGAACTGTTACAAAAGATTTGATTTTTTTGACAAATTTGCATACAGAGAAGAAACAAAAGCAGAACCAACAAGAAATGATTAAGCGAGAAAACCCTAGAACTCAAATCGTGAACCCTAATTCAGACAAATCTCAGAAGAAAAATGGGAGTCGCAAGAGATTTAACTTCAGTAGAAAACAGATCGGCGCCGTAAGAAATCGAATAGATCGGAAGCACGAGCTTACCAGGCGATGAGGGTTGCTTCGGTTATGGAGATAGCGGAGGAGACGGCCTTATGCGGCGGTCTCAGCGGTGGCGATAGATGTAACCTGACGGCGAGAGGTTAATGATTGTTTATAAGATCCCAATCCATAGCTCGGTGTCATTTTGAAAAAATCGGTGTTACAGGCCCATTTATTATTTGTCTTGGGCTTAAGGCCCAATTCTCGAGTTTCGTACATCTTCTTGGGTTGGTTATTTATTTGGTGTCATCTTAACTCTCTGCAAAGTTGAGATCTTTTTCACGCGGGATAGGGCTGGGAAACAAACCGAATCCAAATGCCCGACCCGAAAAAACTGGTCTGGGTAGGATACGGGTATGCCTAAATAAGTATATTGAGTTCTATATTGCTAAACTCGTAGGTTCGGGTTAGGGTCATGGTAATATCTGTTACCTAAATGGGTATCCATAAAACCCAAACAATATACAAATATCTAAAATATTAATAATATTTAACATTAATATCATATGTTATCCAAAGATTGTAATTATAGTTTTTAATATATCAATTAAATTTACACTTAAATACCCAAAATAATCAAAATATCTTAAATTTCTCATTATTATATATGTCAAAATTTAGCTAAATTTGTTTAAGTTTATCTAATCTTTAAGTAGTTTTTTCGGGTACTCGGTAATTTAGGTAGTAATCGGGTTCTGAAATTTGTAATCCAAACCGATCCGAACCCGAAAGTACCCAAACCGAAACCGAACCAAAAGTCTACAATTCAATGGGTTCTATTTTCCTAAACCCATATAACCCGAACCCGAACGGATCATACCCGAACCCAATCCAAAAACCCGAATGTCAAAAGATGATGCATAAGTAAGAACAGAGTTTTTGAAACTTGTTTTGCAGTGTACATATAATTGATGTCTAAACAACTAAACACTACAACAGTTTTAGAAAAAGAACAAGGAGCCATTGAATATAGAAGAGCTCAAGTCTTATGAAGCAAGTGTTGTTGCAGGACAACTATCAACAGCACAAGCCAAGATATCTCTGTAATCTCTCGATATTGTAAAAGAATCATGTACTCGTCCATCACTGCTCTTCTTGTACTCAAACAAAAGATTAGACTGATCAAGCGCTGTAAGTTTAACGAACCCGTAATCGAAATCTCTGACAAGACTCCAACTTGGTTGAAGAACAGAGAATTCAGCAAGACCTGCTCCTCCACCTCCAGCAACAACATGGATTGTCCCATTCAAAGGACCCTTGTAGTTGCTCTTCTCATGACTCATACATACGCTCTACAACACAAAAACAAGAAACAGAATCTCATTATTTCAAGATTCATTCTTTGATATGCTTTGTTAAGGATGTTTTTACCTGATAAACCGGACATGTTCTCTCGTAGTTATGTGCGTGGCCATAGACTGCAATGTCGACTTTGTACTTTTGCCATAGCTTTTGAAGACTGTCTCTTCCCATTGGTTCGCCAAAAGAGCCTTCTTCCGCATAGAAAGATGTCGAGGAATAACCGAGCACGCGGTGAGCAATGAATATTAGCCAAGGCTGATGTTTCCTGTCGACTGATGATAGACACTGCTCTATGAAGTTGTATTGTTCTGTTCCTACTCTCCAGTCATGTTCTGTGTCAGCTACACAGAACCTAAACATTCCATAATCACTTGAGTACCAAAACTTGGCTCTGTTTTGAGAAGGTACATAGAACATTGTCTCAGCTGGTACACCACATTCTCCTCCAGAGTCTAAACCTTGGTAAAATGAGCCTGAGTTAGGCCAGTCACGTTCATGGTTTCCGCTACACAGAGTCACTTTTCAAGACTTAGTAATCAAGAAAGCCGAAAAACTTTGTTCAAAAGAAAGAAAACCAAATGGGCAAAACCTTGAAATCATGTATGGAACAGTGGAAGCAATTGGCTCAATCTGTGCTATGAATTGATCCCACTGAGAAAGGTATCCATTTGCATAACATATATCTCCAATGTGGAATACTGCATCAGTCTTCTTTAGGTCTTTAATAAGTTGCTTTGTGGTGTTGATAGAAGCGCGTTGGAAATCGTTGTACTCGTTTGAGCCATCAACCTCAGCCTGCAACCCCATAGCACAAGAAACAATATGAATGTGGCACTGAGACTACAACAGTGAACCTTTAGACTAAAAGATCAAACCTTTCCCATGTCTCCAAAGATTACAACTTGTTGGAGAGAGTTTTGTCCCGGAAAAGGAGAAGATTTGAACTGGTACTCTTTACTCCAAATAAATTCACCATTGGACAGTCTATGCCCAACTCTGTAGGTATACCTATAGATTGATCATACCAAAGCTCAGTGATTTAAGTTTATTGGTTCAGAACAGAGAAAACACATGGCACATACTTGGAATTGGGCCATAACTCTTTGAGGAAAGCAGTGTGTATGTATCCAGGATCACGCCATCCAACCGTTCTTGCAGGAGCACCGCACATGCTGTTGCGGCCGAAGGTCAATGTCCCAGCAGGTGAGAGCTTAGGCTCTCCTCCTATAATGCTCCACTCAACAACTGGTTCAGCTAAGTTGAGTCCATAACCACTAGTCCATGTTACTGTCATCTATATACAAACTCATCTTTTACTACTTTAGTTCAATAGCACAGCAAATGATCACCAAAAGGGTTTTAGAATCTTACTTCATCCCATTCTTTGCCAAGTGCCAATCGCGGGTAAACTGGTGCATTTGGGTTCTCAAAGGCTACTTTGTTTGAGATTGCCACTAGCTTTGGCTATCACACAAGGAAAAAAGCAAAAACAAGGAATGGTTAAAGATGAAGCTAAAAAAGCTAAAACATTTGTGGGTGAAAGAGTGTTACATTACATTCAACAAACCGCCAGAAAAGAGCGCGAATGAGAAATCTGATCTTTGGTTGATCAGGTGAAGCTTCAAGGAACCTATTCCAGTATTGCTGTATCTTGGATTACTAAAGTTTGCATACTGAAACTGTAAAGAGACAAAAGAAAGGAGCAAAAAGCTAAAGACTTGCTATAGATAAGAAAAGCAGAATCAGACAATGAGCAAAAAAAAACAATGACCTTGATTGGTGCAGAGCATATTCGAGGTGTTTCCACCATTTTGTTATCTCCTGGACAAGTAGATGCACTGCAGGAACAATATAAGTGTTACAAAGACTTTTATCATTTTCAATTTCTGCAGTACTAATCTGATAAGAAGATTTGTGTTAAACTACTTGAAATCTGCAGGAGAAAACACTCCAATCCAATCATCATGAGTTGGTTTTGGAGAACTATATTCAACCATAACGAATTCACTATGTTGACCCTGCCAAAAAAGAGAAGCCACATTGAAGTTCACAGTTTCATCAAAATCTGAAGAAAGAAGAAAAAATGGTAATTACATTAGATCCAAGAACTGATGGAGAAGCTTTGACATAAGCTTGTACATTGAGATGGAATCTTGTTTTATGGATAGCAATTCTTGATAAAGGTTGGTCTTTATGAGACTTCACTTCTTGAATTGCTCCAAGAAGTGATACAACAGTCACCAGTGTTGTAACAATCGATCCTCTCATGTCTGAAACACAAATGAAACCTTATATAGCAGAAATTGAAACACTTATGGCATCGAAGAAAAAAAACAAAACCTGACAATTGGATTCAAGAAACTGAGAAAATTTTAATCAATTGAAGTCTTTTAGAAACGTCAGCTGAAGAATAAAGTAATATCCCATTCTTGAGATTCCCACAAGAATAGATAAAAGACTTTGTTTCGTCAACGGCCACTAGTAGACTATATATAATAGGAACACCAGACCAAGAGAACCAACCATAGGAACTTTGGTAATATACCACTCTTTTGGTATACCTGTTTTTGTCAATTGTTTATTAATGTTATGATTTTTAAATTTTTAACACATGTAGAATTTTTGAGAAATGCTATTTTTCGTGTACCCTTTTTACAACTACTCTTTTTATCTATCCATTTTTAAAAATACTCATTTTTAAATTTGAAAAACTATAAAGTTTTATGGGAAAATTGGAAAAAGATATATATTTTCAAACCTTTGTCCATATATACCTTTTTTTTAGAAATTGTCAATCTTAACTAAACTATCCCTACTAACATATAAATCAAATTTTAAGGGTTTTTTAAAGTTGGAAATAATCAAATAATGTAAATAAGTCGTTATAAATTATATTTGAAGAAAATGCTTTTCAATTTTTTTGAAAAATAATGGTTTTTCACATAGATGATTTTTGTTCTCAAAAGTTTAGAAAGCGTTTTCTTATTTCTAAAAAATTTAGATTATGTATTCTTATGTTCTGAAACATTTAGATTATCCATTCTACTATTTTGTACATGTTCTACGAATTTTAGAACTGAAAACATGTTCCAAAAGTTTTAGAATACAAAATTTTGTATGTTCTACGAAATTCAGAATATATATACTAAAAATATTCTCTGTTCTACAAAATTCAGAATATGTATCCTACGATTTACTACATGTTCTGAAAAATGTAGAATATATATCCTAAAATAGTTTTGAATATGTATTCTGAAAAATATTCAGTTAATTAAGAATGGAAAGGAAATCGGATCATTAGGAAAGTAAATAAGAGGATCAACCTGTAGAAAGAGACCAAAATTACTAATTAAGAAATAAAGAATCAAGAGATGAAACCAAACATAGAGCTGAAGCATTAAGAAAGAAATAATGAATAAAATGCTGCAAACTAACAAAAACTTACTTGTTTCGTAAAACAAAGGATCTCACTTCGCAATTGTAACCGACAAAGGATCTCACTTCGCAATTGAAACATTGTGCTGTTTCCACGGAACTTTCGGAATCACGATTCAGTCACAAGTGGTTCTGTTCCACGGAACTTTTGGTACGTACCAAGCCACTTCTCTCTCAAGGGCAAAGTCAAGCTTTAAGGTAATCCGATCTTCGCTTCGTAATTTTTTCACGACCACTATGATTTAATCATGTCTTCTTTCATTAGTGTGGTTTTAGTAATCATGTCTTTGTCTTCAATGCAATCTATATTGTCATCTTCTTCATTCCACGAATCCATTGATCATAAAATGTTAGTTACATGATTCATATGTGTGAGAGAGAATTAAAATGAAATAGAAATTCTTTATCGATATCTTCCAACATTTGTAACTTTGATAGTTCCAATTTTATCCCAAACCATTGTGTTCCTTCATGTTAGTGATTTAAATTTATAATAATTGGGTTCGTTATATTTCTTAGTTAAGAGAGAATATACATTTGTATTTGCACTGGTAAATATATAGGTTTTTGATGGTGCAACGTACCATTATATTCCATTTTTTTAATGTTTGTAGTGATACCCATCGATATGGAGAAGATTGATCGGAAAAATGTAACAAGCAATATAAAGCAAGAGAACTCTTCGCAACGTTCCAGTACTTGTCATCATCACTTGGCTGGATCGAAAGGAACCAGACGTGCATGCCCAAATGTTTTTTCTATGCTTTAATTAATTCATAAAATAGTTTTTAAAAAATTACCTTAATTATACTTTGAGGGTATAAATGGATTTTAATCTACATTAAATCTTAATTCACCAAACTTTTAGAAAAAGGTATATATGGACAAATTTTTTTTTAAATGTCTCTTATTTCCAATTTTCATATGTTTTATATGGTTTTTAAGGTACTTATAGATAATAACGACTACTTAGAGACTCAGATCAAAATATTTATAAGGTTTTAAAAGGTATTAAACTAGGATTACAAGGTTTAGAAAAGGATTATAAGATTTTATAAAGTTTCTAAATGGTTTTAAAAATTTATTTTTACTGTATTTATATATATATATAAATGTAACGTGTGTATATTTATATGAGTTTACACACCTTTTTGGATAAATTTCAATTTTTTTGGATAATTCGAATGTTTAGTATACCAAACAACACCAGAACAAAGCCGGCGGAAATGAGCAGATTCGACTAACATCATTTGATGAAAAAAGATCATGTAACCGAGGAACATTCCAATCCCCTGCAGCCGTAATAAGAGCAGAAACTCGCATCCTCACATCAATGAAAAGCTCTTTATTACTTGGTCGCCTTGGGGGGTCATCAACTATCCATCTGTCCACCCACACAAAAGTATCCTTTCCATCACCAATAGATTTCAAAAGACCTTTTTCTAACAGCTCCTTACCAAAAAGAATACTTCGCCATGCATAGGAAGGTCTATGACCCAATGAAGCCTCAAGGAAAGGTTTATTGGCGAAATAAACAGCTTTATATACTCTCGCTAGTAAGGATGAGGGAGAGGTCAAAAGTCTCCAAGCCTGTTTTGCAAGCAATGCCTGATTGAAACGACCAATATCACGGAATCCCAAACCTCCCCGCTCCTTTCTTTGACACATTTTCTCCCAAGAGACCCAGTGCATCTTATGTTTACCTTCATGTGAATTCCACCAGAACTGACTCATAGCACTTCTCAGCTGCTTGCATTGGTGCTTTGTCAGCCGAAAGCAAGACATAGCATACACAGGTAATGCCAAAGCAACAGACTTAAGAAGAACCTCCTTTCCTCCCAAAGATAGCGTCTTCTCAAACCATCCGCTCAGCCTTGACTTTAATCTATTATTAATATAGTGTAGGAGGTCTCGCTTTGAACCACTAAAACATTCCGGTAGACCCAAATACTTACCAGCTCCATTCTCTTGTTCAATGCCAGAGAATAACCCCAACAACCTTCGCATAATTGGATCCAACTTCTTCCCAAAGGTAATGGAGGATTTCTGAAAGTTTATCTCCTGGCCAGATAATATATAATCGTTACTAACCTTTCCCATTGTTGTGATGTATTTTTTTTAATTTTTTTTTTGGACAACATGTTGTGATGTATAAGAAATGCCCTTTGTACTGTTTTTGTGAAACTTATATGTACTGTTCTGGGACCTCACAAGAATATATTTCACAAGTCATACTTTTAAACTATTTAAAAGAAAGTGACTAAGTATAATACTTTTCAAACTATTTAAAAGAAAGTGACTAAGTCGAGGCAGATACATGCATACTATGGAATATTCACTCATGCTGGTTTCTTATGATTTTTTTTTCGGGTTATATTTTTTTAATCCATTGTGGGACAAGAATACCATAGCGGTTTTGAACCATTAAACAAACTCTAAAATTACTAACTTATTTCACATATTGTAGATTTGTAATATCATATATTGAATTTAACTTCAAAATATCTCAATATCAATTATATGAACTACCAAATATTATACATATTAACACATCCTTACTTCTTAAATAGCTTACTATTATTGATAAATTACATTTTTTTAATTTGTATGTAAATCAATCAAATAAAAATACACTGACCTACCATATATCTATGTAAATATTTATATTTGAACAGTAACTTAACAAAGATAGTAATTTTTATTTCTATATTGAATTTATCGATCTCTTAACATGTTACATTTGATATTTTTCTATTTAGGATGTTTGTTTTTTTAAATTGATTTAATTTAATAAACTAAGAGCCGTTTCTTTTCTACCATATTTATTTTTAAATACTAATGTGAACTAATAAAAAAATTATAATCAACGTTGCAATAAATAAAAATACTAAACCCAAAAAACTACCAATAATAATGTGGACTACTAAAAATTACTACAAACAAAAAATCAACACTACCAATTCGCTTTGATAAGTAATATAATTTTAAACTTAATAACTGTAAATTTGAATCGATTAGAGTAGCTCGGTTAAGAAATTCAATGGAGCCATCAAATATCACAAGTTATATCGCATATTCCCACTAGTGGACCTTCTTTAGTTGTTAATTCTTGAATCTGTTTAGTGCTCAGAAGTCGTGGCAATCTCTTCTCTCAGTATATGCAGTTTACTGCACGAAAAGTCATAGTTAACCAAAAATGAGCTGGTCGCTGTTTAATGGATACTGGACAGGTGAGTTAGCAGAGGTAAACCAGAGATTAGGATCTACCAAGAACAGACATATAAGTCTGCAGTGTTGTGGGTGTGCATAATAATAGTCTGCCTGATCACATCAAAAGCTTGAAGAGTTAATACTTTAATGTAGTGCAAAACTCACAGCCACTGAGCTAAATTGTTAAGTGTTACTATGTCGAACGACTTTGATGGATCCTTGTGTTCAACCATGTCTTGGCTGGTAATGATACAACAAAAACTGTAAATTTGAAGTTTTCCCGCCAAAAACGTAAATCCATAATTTTCCCGCCAAAAATGTAAACCAGTAATTTTCAGTCAAAAACGTAAATGCACAATTTTCCTGCCAAAAACACAACCATGGTGATGATTAATTGATAATGATGATATGAAGATATATAATGATGATATATGATGATTATAAAAATTTATTTATTTATTTTAAAAAAATAATTAATTATTATCATTAATGAGTCAACTCATTTAACCACTTAACCAATTATAAAGGCTGATTCAATTCATTTAAACAAATGAGTTGAACCAACTCATTACCCATTTAACTCTAAAATAATTAGCTATTTATCATTAATGAGTTGAGTTGAGTTGGATTTCCCATTTTGACACCGCTAGTCATAGTTTACGTTTGTTTTGTTTGTTCAAAGAGTATCCAATGTTGTAGTTCCCCGCAAAAAGGTCCATGTCTGCCGACGAAAGCATGTAATCCGGGGAAACAGGTCTCACTTGGATGATCCTTACTGGGCAAGATATACGCCAAGCACAGGTGTGTTCCGGGACGTGGTGGATTTCCCGATCGTTGATTGTGATGCTTACTTGATCTCCAAGTATATCAAATCAGCTCTTAAGAATAAAGGTTGTTATGATGGTCTTGTGTCAATGTTTTTGTACGAAGATGATAAAAGTAAATCACCCAACGAAACAAGAACTGATAGATAAATATGAGGCTGCAGGAATCAGTATCAATTTTGTCCCCCAAGTTGTTGAAGCTTATGGAGATGCTAGAGATCATAAGATGCTACTAGACATTCTTAGAAGAACTTGAAAGAAGAGTTGACGGAAACTGTGATTCGAAGTTTGTATATGGAAGGTTACAATTTTGTCTTAGCAGAGCCTGTAAAACTGATGCCTTGTACTGAAAGCTCAGCATGGCTTTGGGATAGCCTTTGTCGAAGCCTATCATCAGATGGAAGCGGAAGCTCACAATAAGCCGATACTGTTGCTGTAACCGGAAGTGGAGGCTAATGTATTTGTGATGTTTTGTTTTTATGTTACAATGATATGCACTAGGGTGGACTGTATAAAGACTAAACGCCTCTTCTGTGTGGTTCTGGTAGCGCGGATTAATAACCTAGTATTACAAAAAAAAATCAATTCACATCCATTATATTAGCTCCTAATGGTTGTTATTAAGATAGTTTCCACCGGAATTAACTCCTCTCAAGATGTCATTAGTGACATTAGGGACGTCTCGTACTATGCCAAAGGCAGTGATGGTGAGAGGAGAGGACAAGAGTATCATCACAGCAACGGGGAACAGAACTCGTAATCATGTCCCAAAAGACCAAGTTTTTGTTAAATTATAGTGTATGCATGTGTACACAGTTACAACAAGCAGGAACTATATACAAGAACCAACTAAACATGGTATGGGATTAACATGCATACACCCAAAACTCTAAATCAAATTAAGGCTCTTCAAATTTTAAAAATAAGCCCAACACACAACTTACAACAAATAACCATGGAATGAGACATGAACTACCTATAGATATGTCTCCAAGGAGTTTAGCTCTTACCCAAACCGAACGTGTAAACAGGAATCATATCTCGTGTCTCCCCCAATAGTTTCTAAGGGTTCAGCTCCCTCATAAATCTTTTGGTTACACCTGCTCTCATACAATCAAGACATCAATGTTAGAATATATAGCTTTTGATTCTAATATCATCTCATCAAAAAGAAACCAAAAGCGTTACCTCTATTGGCAATCTACTAAAATTAGACTCACCTACGAATAAGCGGAGATACTGAGTCTCCTGACCCCGAGGATAGTAACGGCTGTCTCAAAAATGGATGGTTCAGCAGTTTAGTTGCAGTTGGTCGCTCATCCGGGTTCACTTTGAGACAGTTAAGTATGAAATGACGAGCTTCTTGTGATAGAGTATCAGGTATCTCCGGAAGCATACCCTTTCTGATCCTAACCAGGGCTTGAATCTGCGCGTTTGCAAAAAGTCTTATTTCAACTCATAAAATCCCATTATAACATACAAATCACAGTGCAAAATGTTGGTTACGATTTTTCAAGTTTTCATATATACTAGATTTTAACCCGCGGTACACCGCAAGACGATATTCTAAAATGTATATATTTTTTTATTAATTTTGTTTGGTATATAAGAGTGTACTAATATATTTTGATACTTAGTTCTATAATTAACCCGTAAAATGTTTGTATGACAATTTATATTTTATATAATCATAATTTGATCAACTTAATTAAATAATAAAATGATGTTGAGATAACATTTTTCGTTTAAATAGTATAGTTTTATATTAAAATATTTTGTGAGTTATACTATAGCAGACAACCCGTAAAAACATTTATAATCATAATTATGTAATTTATAATTTGTTCCATCACATGACCCGTGATACACAATTACCAATAATATTTTAATACATCCATTTTATGTACCGATTAATATACGTCCGTTTTCAAAAATTCATATTGCAACATATGCGGAAAAAAATTTGTGTTATTATGATACATATGTTACATGTAAGAATATAAATATTAAAAACAAATAAGATCATTTAAAGATATTTAAAAAAAATTCAGTTTATTAGAGAGATATTTTAGGAAATTTTGTTAAATGTAATAAATACTGATTTCTAATTTTGTAATTTAATTATGATTTATTTACACAATTTATTCTAAACTTTTGTTATTTAATTAAACAGCAATGGTTTAACTATGTAAATATTACAAAATAAAAAGGTTGAACACAAAAGTTACTTCAAAAATGTTAATATAGATTTTGTTGTTAACAAAAAGTTTGCATATTAAACTAAGATAAATGCTTTGTTTGTGTATATTTCGGAATTCCACTTATTGTATACGAAAAAAGTTTAAGAATCTTGAAGACTTACCGGTTCTAAATCCGAGTAAGGGATCTTTCTAGTCAACATCTCCAACACAGTGCACCCAAGGCTCCATATATCAGCTGGACTTCCATACTCATCATTACCCTTGGTGTTAACAACCTGATCAAATGTTTATCTTCTATTTAGAAAGAACCGTACAAGTATAAAATATTATCATCCAACATCGTAAGATATGTTTGTCTATCATTGTATTCAAACAATCCTAAACAATTACCTCCGGAGCCATCCAAAATGGAGTTCCCTTGTAGGCCTTAATGTCATTTAACTTTGACACCTAAATAACAAGATAACATACCGTAAAACCTCTATAAATTAATACTCTATAAATTAATAAACACTATAAATTAATAATTTTTGCTAGTCCCAAGTCGGGTCAGTGTAAAAATTGACTAAATTCGATAAGATAATAAGATAATAATTATTTTGACATTCTTATGTAAAATATAGTCCCAATAATATCATAAATTAATAATCACTCTATATATACGTATAAGTAGATATATTAATATATGTTTTTAGTTTTTTTGTAAAGATGAATTTTCTCCTAGAGTTCACCTCAAAAAATAATTTTATGTTAGTACTTTTTTAAAAACAATAATCTTGTAATATATACCATCACAAGTCATAATAATAACCAAATTTTCTTTATGTTTTCAATTTTTAAATATACATCAGATTCATTTTTAACATATAGGATGTTAAAGTATAACAATTGAGGTTATTAATATACATTTGAACTAATGTATAATATTTGTATTTATAGTCAAATTTATTTTTTCTAAATATAATATTCACTTTCAAAATACTGTATAATTTATAAAATTTATAAAGTTAGTCTTATTTTTGTAAAATTGTGTCAATTCGTATTTTTTAAAGTTTGAAAAAACTAAAAATACCACTATAAATTAATAATTATTAATTTACACTATAAAATAATAAACATTAATTTATAGATAAATTAATATCACTATAAATTAATAAAATATTTTGGTCTCAACATTATTAATTTATAGAGGTTTTACTGTAGGTACCAATTCCGGGGAATAAGCGATGTACCAGGTTATTACTTTAGAGCACAAACTATAAACATCTATAAATGGAAAATAACCTTTGTCAATCCAAAATCTGAAAGTTTGACAGAGCCATTAGTGTCCACCAATATATTTGCACATTTGATGTCCCTTCAACACATAAGATTAGGAAAGTAAGTAACCCAGTATATGCAGTAAATCAAAGGCTTTGAAAATATAAAGACATCTATGATAATAGAGTCTAACCTGTGAAAAAAACCTTTATCGTGGAGAAATTTCAAACCGTCAAGAATCTGTCTTGTGTACAAGGAAACTACAGAATCCCGAAGCTGGTATCTTTGGTAGAGTTTTAGAAGAGACCCTTGGGATACAAGCTCAAGAAAAATGTACAAATTTGAAGCGTCCTGAAAACAGCCAAAATGACTGATTAATTGCGCAACAAAATACTTAGGCAATACGATGCAACTGAGAACAACAAAGCAAGAACAGGACTATACCTTGGTTATGCCACGATATTGCACAATATTTTGATGCTGTAGCTGACTAAGTTGTGCAATCTCCTGTAGAAAATGAAAACCGTGGCAAAGCTTAAAATGAGATGATGCTGCGGATCATATATGAAACTTCCATACCCCCTCAAGTTGTTGTATGCATTCTTGTCCCTGACTTCCCAGCTCAAGAAGTGAAACTTCCTTGATAGCAAAAAAGTCCCCGTCTCTACATTCGACATAAACATCCATTAGCCAAACACATATGTTGTGCTGGCTATGCACCACATTTTTCAACTGACCACCTTTGTATCCCTAATTGAAAGTCTGTTTTTCTAAGAATCTGATCTGAAGTTCAGTAAACATAAGCAACCAGTAAGACTTACTCTGAAAAGGCTTCGTACACAGAGCAATATGATCCTCGTCCCAGAAGTTGACCCTTCTGCCAAGGCGTGGCTAGTTCCATATCATCCTGATTGCCAAAATTTTCAGTCTCGATCAACTTGGAACTTGTTGATTTACTATTTTCCCGAATGCGTTTTGTTCGACTAGGGCCTGCTTCACTCAAATCCATTTTCCGGAAACTGATGCGATCTGGAAACTCCAGAGAGGGCGTCACCAAGGAAAAAGTCGATTCGGAATTCACAGAGGAACTAGAAGAAGACATGATATTATGTTGCTGAAGCGGACTACGTAGTGCACTCTCCTGTATAATATGAAAGATACAGCAATGATATAATGCTAAAATGGTAATCAAATATGCTGAAGATCATAAACCAGATATATCTCACCCCTTCAAGTTGTTGTATGCATTCTTGTGCCTGACTTCCCTGAGCAAGATTTGAAACTTCAGTGATAGCAAAGAAGTCCCCATCTCTACATTGAACATTACCATCCATTAGTCAAACTCATGAGTTGGCTTAGCACCATATACAACTGAGACTACCTTGGTATCCCTCACTGAAAGACTACTTTTTTTAAAACGACCTGCAACTAAGAATCTGATTTTAAGTTCAGTAAGACTTACTCTGAAATGCGTTTACTCAAATTTATTTCCCGGAAACTGATGCGATCCGGGAACTCCAGAGAAGGAGTCACCAAGGAAAAAGTCGAGCCGGAATCGGAACCAGAAGAAGACATGATATTATGGTGCTGAAGTTGACTATTAAGCCAAGACATGACTAGCACCATATTCTCCGAATTGCTACTAAAATCTCCAATAGTCTGGGAACGTGTCGATTCAGTATATTCCCAATTAGCAACAGTACCACTAGGACCTGCTTCATAAGTAGAAGAGATGGCTGCAGAAGAGTGAATAAAAGAATCATTGGACGTTGCTGAGCACATGAAGAAGCTAAGAAGAAAGCTAAATATTTGGATTTTAGTTTTTAGTTTCTAAATATTTGGTTTTTGGTTTTTGTTAAACTTTTGGTAAAATGAAAAAATAAATAATCAAAATTGAAAAATGATAGAATTAACACTAAGAAACCACTCTAAAGTGTTTTTGGTTTTTCTTTGAAAATAGGTAAAATTTTCCAAAATCTAGATTCCGCCGGGAAACCAATTTTGCAAAATCTTGAAAGTAAATCAGATTTTTAGAAAAACTAAAGCCAAAATCTACTTAAAATCTAGTAACCATTCAAGGCCAATATGTAAATGTGAGGATTATTGTGAAGTTTATCCTGCGTGATCATTTTAGTTGTTAGAGCTTATGTTCTTAAGATATGAGATTGGAGAACTGTAACTCCAAGCTTATCAATTAGTGTTCAAGATCTGTATTATGGTTTGAAAAGAGATAAGAGAAGAGTTTCTAACCTTCAATTCTACCAAGACGGTCAAGCCGGACATTGTAATCCGCCCGAAGGCCATTAAGGTCAACAAGGACGTGTGTAAAAATCCCAGCGTTAAGGAAACTATAAACTGTCTTCTCGAGCTTTTCCATTTTCGCCGCTAGAGTTATCTGTCGATATAAATTCCATTGACGAGAGCTTAGGACTTTTCCGGTGAGTTTCATGCCTTTCTCTGATACGGATTTGAGCCTGGCGGTGAGCAGGTAGCTCCACGCCGCTGTACTGGATCTCCTGGATCATCGGTTGAATGATGTTGATCAAGGTGATGAGTCGATCTGCGGTGTTTTTGTATCTCCATGCTTTTGTAGATATCACACAGAGCTGCTTCTAGAGCTCCGTCGCAATTTCACCAGCGATAGTATCGGTGAAGGCCATTCTAGAGAAGGCATATAAAAGTGGAAATTTCGAAGCAATTCGTAGTGACACTAACACTCTTAGGAGAAAGGAAGAAACAAACAAAAGAAGTTGACGAGTGACGACTGACTTGTGAAAATTTTGGTGTACATAACTTTACATAGTTTAATAGTAATAAAAATCTGAATAATAATTTGAATATTGAATTTGGAAAAATTGTTCCAGATTTTAGTATTATTTTTGTGGGCAACTTGGTAAAGTCTGATAGGGGTAAAGAGTATAGAAATTTGAGAGGCATGATAGATATAATTTTTAATTTATTTTGTACTATTATTATTTTATAAAGGAATTAATAATTTCATCATATTAGGTGTTGATGGGCTCTCACGCTCTCACCCGCCTAGCGCTTGCTAGCGGGCGATTGCGTTTACTAGCGTTTGGTACAAAACGCTCCATACCGCTTGGGATCGCTCGAAATCGCTGGATTTCATCGCTGGATTTCAAAAGCTTCTTTCCGCAAGCGTTTGCGGTAGCGAGCGATTGCGTTTGATTTTAAAAAAGAAAGAAACTGAAAAAGGAAAATCTGCAAAATAAAATATATATTATCAAATCTTTTATATATTCACATTAATTCATAAATAATAATTATTCTCTAAATTTAATTTCCAATATTATCAAATCTTATAAAATGTATCTTACCAAAAACAAATCTTATAAAGTTTATTTATTTAACATTTGAATAATTATTTAGTATATATATTTAGAAATAATTTATGATATGTAATTTTCAATCATATTTAAAATATTTATAATTTTACATAAATATATTTTACTAAAAAATATTTGTTTTAAATAATAATTCAGTAATTTATTTATGGTTTTTAGTTATTAATCATATTCATTTTTTCAATATATTTTATCATAATAATATAGTATTGGTATATTTATACATTTTTAAAATTATATTTATATTTAATTTTGTAATTTTTGATGTAACAGCCATTGCAGCCGCTGGTTAACCAGTCATAAAACTCCCGCAAATGCACCCATTTTTAAAAGCTAAACGAGACGTTTAAATCGCTTAATAACACTTGAAACCGTAACCGCCCGCTTCCGCAAAATCCCGCAACCGCAACAGCAACCGCAGCGTTTAAACCAGTCAGGCCTTTAGATTTAAGAGTTGAAATATAATAAATTTCATACGTCCAAATACAAAGAAATATAAATTTTTGGAAAATTCATATACACATTACAGGAAATGTGCTACTGTTCATTTATCTCAAGAAAAAAAAAGTTTGGCAAAAGAAAAAAAAAATATCAATTTTCAACTAGGATAAAATTACTATTCCATAATTCAATAAAATGTCTCCAATCAATAAATTTTTAAGCAATTTTATTATGTGATTTTTCTTTTCTGCAATATTTTATTCCACAATTACAGTTATATTTGTGCAAATAAACTATTGAAGTATTGTAGTCAAATTTTGCAATTCTACCCTCCATTTCCAAAAAATGCAAAACACTCATACTAAATCAATAACTACACGCAATACAGCCCTTTTACAAGATCATTTTTCTTCTAAACGATATTACGGCCACTTATGTTTATTTTTGAAAATTCTAAAGATATATGTGAACTTTTAGTTACGAGAGATTCGATTTGATATATTATTTCAATTTTTTTTTACAAACATGATAGTAACAAAAACGGTTTATATTGCGTATTTATCTGACTTTACACGATTGACTTGTATTTTTTAGATTTAGAGGATAAAGTTGCAAAAAATGGCGACTTTGAGGGTTTATTTGCATAAAATCCAACTATATAAGAACCAACTACAATTATACATTACACTTAGAATTTAACTCGTGCTATACTGCGGAATGATTTTTTCAAAATAAAAAAATTCATATTTTAAATTAACCAGTAAAATTTTTTAAATAAAGACATCCGGTAAAAAAATATAATCATTTTTGTGTGTAAACTCAAACTTGTTCAATCATATTTTAATTTTGTTTAGAATTAAAATATTAATATTACTTTAATCTTTTGTAAAGTTTAAATATTTTTAATATTCTATAAAGCTTAAATTAAATATCATAATATTTGAAGCTTTTAAACGTCCAAAATGGTGTTCTGAAATATTTTTATTTCCTCCTTGAGTACATTGAAGAAATGGGCAAAGATTACACATGCGTAGTCACACCGTTGCTCGAGGACGCTCTCATGGACATAGATTTGGTTCATAGACAAACTTTAGCTTCAGCCGTGATATATATGACCTTAGGTGTAGCAGGTTTGCGATGCGAAGATGCTCTTGTTCACTTACTTAACTTCATTTGGCCCGACGTTTTTGAGACATCTTCCTACGTCATTAACGCTGTGAAGGAATGCGAATTGCATTAGGTGCAGCTGTGATTCTGAACTATTGTTTGCAGGGCTTGTTTCATCCAGCACTTAAAGTCCGCGAAGTGTACTGGAAGATTTACAATTCTCTATACATTGGTGCTCAGGACACGCTTGTTGCTGCTTACCCGGTTCTTGAAGATGAGCAGAACCACGTGTATAGCCGATCAGAGTTAACCATGTTTGTATGAAAGAATCACAATATTTCTGGATTCTAAGTTACTCTATTACGTACTCTTTAGTCTCGTGTAGTTTTTTGGTATTGGCTTTATTGCAAAGGTTTGCTTTGTATACTACAAAACCTATGCTCACTTTTTATTGTGTTTCTTATTGACTCGGTTTCATGTTATTGGTTATGCATTACAGCTCGCAGGATCAAGAGATAACAAGCCTGGAGAATCATAAATAAATCTGGCCAAGTCACTAGTAACATGATATAAGGTAGGCACTATGGTATACTTCCAAAAAACTATGCCAATATTTTTAAAATGAAGCCCAATAGGCAAATGAGTTTGCTGCACAACCCAAACCGCAAGTGTGACAAAGAGTCATCATATCTCGACTCTCCCACATAGTTTCTATGGAGTCTCTTTTCTAATATGGAGTCTCTTTTCTCAAAAATCGTCTGGTTATGCCTGCTCTCATACAATAGGACTTCCATGTTGAGTATATCTGTATATCAGCTTTTGATTCAGATATAATCTCATCAGTCATCAACACGAAACTAAAAGCTTTACCTCATCTACCGAGATCCTGATCCTCTGGTTAAGGGCCTTCTCACAAATGGATGGCTTAGCAGCTCGGCTGCAGTTGGTCGTTCATCGGGGTTCACTTTGAGACACTTTAGTATGAAATCCCGAACGTCTAGTGATAAATAACCAGGTATTTCTGGAAGCGTACCCCTTGCGATCCTAAACAAGGCTTGAACCTGCGTGTTTGCACAAACTCTGATTTTAACTCATGAAATCCCATTATAACATACAAAAGACAGTGCAAATGTTGTTTAAGATTTATCAAGTTTTCCTATATATTTTGTTGTGAAGACTTACGGGTTCTAGATCATAGTAGGGGATCTGACCAGTACGCATTTCGAGCACAGTGCACCCGAGGCTCCATATATCAGCTGGACTTCCATACCCACCACAATTAAGCTTGGGCTTAATAACCTGATCAAATGATTATGTTCCATTTAGAAAGAGCCGTGCCAGTATAGCTTAAAGTACAATCAAAGTGATATGAATTCACATATCTGTTACGTATGATTACATCTAGAAATGAATTGACTTTCCATGCAGGATGTAATGTCCTAGTAAGTAAGGGGAATGAGCAACATTTTTAAAACAACAGTTCAAGATACAACTAAGTTTCTGCTTATGTATCATATGCTTGCCTATCATTGTATTCACATAACCAAAACAGTACGAAGGATCCCAAAACGATACCTCTGGAGCCATCCAAAATGGATTTCCCTTGCAGGCCTTCATGTTATTTGACACCTAAATAACAAAATGACACATGCAGGTATCGAGTAAGGGGGCTATATAAGTGATATACTGTACCAAGTTTGACATATATAAGAGCAAAAATATAAACATCTATTAATGGAAAAGAACCTTTGCCAACCCAAAATCTGCAAGTTTGACGGCGCCATTAGTGTCCACCAATATATTTGCACAATTAATGTCCCTTTGTCACATAAGATGTGAAAAGTAAGTAACCCAAGATATATTCCAGAGTATTAAAAAATACTATTACAAGAGAGTTTACTAGGCAAACCTGTGAACACAGCCTTTATCGTGGAGATATTCCAAACCATCAAGAATTTGTTTTGTGTACAAGGAGACTACAGAGTCTATAAGTTTGTATCTTTTGTAGAGATTTTGAAGGGATCCTTGGGATACAAGCTCAAGAAAGATGTACAAATTTGATCTGTCCTGTAAATAGTGGAATGAGTTATGAGTTGCACAACAAAATACTTCAGGCAACTGCAACTACGAAAAGGAAACCCATAGCTGGACCATGCCTTTGCTGTGCCACGATATCGCACGATATTCTGATGCTGCAGCTGACTAAGTAGTGCAATCTCCTGTAGAAAATGAAACATGTGGCAAACCTAAAGAGGATTGGCAACTTACTTCTGAGTAATAAGTGTAAATAAAATAAAGTGATCATATTATGATTCATATATAAAACTTCCATACCCTCTGAAGTTGTTTTATGCCTCTTTGTGCCAGACTTCCCTGATCAAGAAGTGAAACTTCCTTGACAGCCAAGAAGTCCCCATCGCTACATTTCACATAAGCATCCATTAGCCAAACATATTTTTCAAATGACTACCTCAGTTTCCCTCATTGAAAGTCTACTTTTTAAAAAACCACTTGTGACTAAGTATCCGATTTTAACATATATAAGCAGCAAGTAAAACTTACTCTGAAATGGCTTCGTACACAGAGCCAAATGATCCTTTTCCCAAAAGTTGACCCTTCATCCAAGACTTCACTGGTACCATATCCTCAGGATTGTAAATATTTTCAGTCATCAACTTGGGAAGCATCACTTTACGATTATCCCAAACGTGCCGACTAGGACCTACTTCACTGAAATCCATTTTCCGGAAACTGACTCGATCCGGGAAGCCCAGAGAGGGCGTCATAAAGGAGCAAGTTGATTCGGAATCAATGGAGGAACTAGAAGAAGAAATAATATCACGATGTTGAAGCTGAATAAGTAGTGCTAACTCCTATAGAAAATAAAATTCTATAGTTTGATCTAAAGACTAACATAAACATCCATCAACAACTATCAGCGAAAGGCACAAAAAAAAACTCTATTTTTACTAGAAAAACCAAGAATTCTGATTTCAGAATCAACAGACAAGCACATACTTTGAAATGCCTTCATCCACAGAACCAACTGATCCTCGTCCCAGAACTTGACCCTGTAGCCAAGAAGTAATGATAGATCCTCTAGAGGCATAAATCGAAGAACTATTGGATAATATCATACTTGAGGAGTCACCCTCATCTATAGCGGAGCATCCCTCATGAGCCGTATCCCCCAACTGGATAACCTTACCTCCCGTCTCTTCCGTTTCCACTTCCTCTTCATCACAGCTATTATCTGAAGAAGAAGAGGACCTCGGCCGCTTAACTATATCACTTGGAGCGAAATGTGTGAGGAAATCCCAAGATGATCCTGAAAGATCAATTGTAGGTAGTTTCATTGCCGGAGGGGGCTTAAGTACTGGTGGTTTTATCCCACCATGAATAGCCACAACATCGTTAGGGATAAGACACCCTATGGACTTCACCATAATTTCACCGGTGAAAGTATCACTGATATCCATTGTAGTCTGTAGATGACGTCAATGAGAAAGAGAGTAAGTATAGAAGTGTCACTGTTAGAAAAAAAGGATGAAGCAAACAAAAGAAGTTGACGACGACTAAAAGCTTGACTTAAGAAACAAGTTGGAAACCCAACAAGACATATATGTTGTAGTTGCAAACAAACAAAAAAAGTTGACGACGACTTTTAAACGAATATTAAATTATAAAATAACTTGTATTGTGGTATTATAGTATTATAATCCATCGGTCCGCAAAATGTATCCAATCAACATATTTTTTAAAGTCATTTTTTTATGGGTGTAATTTTCAATCTACAAGTTTTTATTTGACGAGTTTAATTTACGTTATGTGATAATGTAATATTACCAGAGCCTTAGTTTTGTTCAATTATAGTATGTATGGCATGCAAGTTAAGCGATAAGTGTATGAGACAAATTGAGATACAACCCAACGAGACATGAGATGTGTACACCGTTACAACCAGCAGGAACTATATATAAGAACCAAACCAATTATACATTACATGATATGGGATAAACATGCATACACTATAATATAACAAAACCAAACCAAACAAACCTATACACCCAAAACTCTTAAGGTTCTTCTTATACATTACATGATATGGGTGCACTATAATTCAACAAAACTAAACAAACCTATACACTCAAAAGTCAAAACTTTAATTCAATTTAGGCTCTTCAGTTTTAACTTTTAAAACTAAGCCAAACACACAACTTAGAACAGACAACCATCGAATGTGACAGAAACTACCTGAAGAAATGTCTGCAGGAAGTTTAGCTCTTGCTTCGCAACCCAATCCGCACGTGTGTCGAAAAATCATATCTCGTGTCTCCACAATCATTTCTACAGGGTCTACTCCATCATACATCTTCTGGGTACACCTGCTCTCATATAACAGGACATCAATGTTAGAATATATAGCTTTTGTTTCTAACATATTCCCATTAAAAATAACCAAAAGTGTCACCTATATTGGCAATCTACGAAAGTTAGCCTCATCTGCGAATAAGTGGAGAAACCAAGCCTCCTGAGCCCGAGGATGGTAAGGGCCTTCTCACAAATTGATGGTTCAGCAGCTCAGCTGCAGTTGGCCGCTCTTCCGGGGCCACTTTGAGACATGTAATAATGAAATCACGAGCGTCTAGCGATAGAGTATCAGGTATGTCTGGAAGCATACCCTTTTTGATCTTAATATGGGCTTCCACCTGCGCGTTTGCACAAATTCTAACTATAATTCATAAAATCCCATTACATGAAAAAAAAAGTTCAAAATGTCATTTAATAATTTTAAGTTTTCCTATATATTTTGTTGTTAAGAAACATAACAGCGTTTCTAATTATCTTAGCATCAACTAAATTGAAGGTGCAAAAACAAAGCACTGTAATGAGACTGCATATTAACCTGAGCTAACTGCTTTGTTTGTGTATTTTTATATAAAACCCAAAACAATCGTCAAGAAAAGTTGAAATTTTGAAGACTTACGGGTTGGAGATTAAAGTAGGGTATCTGACCAGTACACATTTCCAGCACAGTGCACCCAAGGCTCCATATATCAGCTGGACTTCCATACCCATCATTACTTTTGGGGTTAATAACCTGTTCAAATGATTGTGTTCTATTTAGAAAGAACCATACAAGTATAGCCTCAAGTAAAATCAAGGTGGAAGGAATCCAAATGTGTTACGTATAACTAAACAAACATATCTACAGCTACAAACACCATAAACAGATATTTAATAAAATAATTTGAAGCATATATAATCAGGGGTCTTTGCGGTTATCACTTATCAATCCCGGATCACAACATATTTTGGCGATAACATATTTTTGCTAATATTGTATGATATGTTTGTATATCATTGTATTAACACAATCTGTACAGAGGGAAGGATCCAAAAACAATTACCTCCGGAGCCATCCAAAATGGAGTTACATTGCAGGACTTCATGTCGTTTAACTTTGACACCTAAATAACATAATGACACAGGTCCAAGTCAGTCGAATAAGCGACACAGGTGCGACACAGGTTATTACTTAAGAACAAAACCTATAAACATCTATCAGTGAGAAAAACCTTTGCCAATCCAAAATCTGCAAGTTTGATGGCGCCAATAGAGTCCACCAATATATTTGCACACTTGATGTCCCTTTGACACATAAGATTAGTAAAGTAAGGAACCCAGGATATGCAGGAAATAAGAGGCTTGGAAAAACAAGGAACCGCTATGACAAGATAGTCTAACCTGTGAATAAAACCTTTCTCATGGATATATTTCAATCCGTCAAGGATCTGTTTTGTGTACAATGAGAC
Organism: Capsella rubella; assembly: GCF_000375325.1. NCBI lineage: Eukaryota > Viridiplantae > Streptophyta > Magnoliopsida > Brassicales > Brassicaceae > Capsella > Capsella rubella. Next base: position 12,083,060 of record NW_006238918.1, read on the forward strand.
CACAGAGTCCCGAAGCTGGAATTTTTGGTAGAGTTTTTGAAGGGACCCCTGGGATACAAGCTCAAGAAAGATATACAAATTTGACCCGTCCTGAAAATAGCAAAAATACTTATTAATTGCGCAAAAAAATGCTTAGGTAGCTGCAACTAAGAACAAGAAAGCCAGAACAAGACCATACGTTGGTTGAGCCACGATATCGCACAATATTCTGATGCTGAAGCTGACTAAGTAGTGCAATCTCCTGTATAAAATTAAAAATGTGGCAAAGATACGGAGGATTAGCAACTTACTTCTCAGTGATCAATGAGATGATGCTACAATGAAAAAAGTGATATATGCTGGGGATCATATATGAAACCAGATATATCTTACTGCTTCAAGTTGTTGTATGCATTTTAGTGCCTGACTTCCCTGATCAAGAAGTGAAACTTCCTTAACAGCAAAGAAACCCCCATCTCTACATTTAGCATAAACATCCATTAGCCAAAGGCATATGTCGCCTAAGCACAACCTTTTTCAACTAACTACCTTTGTACCCCTCATCGAAAGTTTACTTTTTTTTTAAAACGACTTGCAACTAAGAATCTGATTTTAAGTTCAACAAACATAAGAAACCAGTAAGACTTACTCTGAAATGGCTTCATACACAGAGCCAAATGATCCTTGTCGCAGAAGTGGACCCTTCTGCCAAGAAGTATTGATAGATCCTCCGGAGACATCAATTGGTGAGGTATTCGAAAATGTACTTGAGGAGTCACACTCGTTTGTAGTGAATGAGCATGCCTCATCAGTCATATCCTCCATCTCGATAACCATATCTCCCGTCTGTTCAGTTCCCACTTTTTCATCCCCAACTTCCTCTTCGTCAAAACCATTTTCTGAAGAAGAAGAAGAAGAACTCGGCCGCCTAAGTGTTTCACTTTCAGGAGCAAAATGAGTAATGATATCCCAAGATGATCCGGGAAGATCAACTGGAGGTAGATTCATCACCGGAGGAGGCTTAAGTACCGATGGTCTTACTCCCTTAATACCACGGCTATTCTCTACCGTACCACCAATGCCAACTTCCTTATCCACCCCAGGAAGGTTTATTACCGATGGTCTTACTCCCTTAATACCACGCCTATTCTCTACCGTACCACCATTACCAACTCCCTTATCCACCAGAGGAAGGCTTATTACCGGTGGTCTTACCCCTTTAATTCCACCACCAACAGCCACCGCATCATTGGGAACAAGATACTCTCTTGACTTCACTGTACCACTACCAACAACTTCCATATCCGCAGGATTCTCAATCTCGTTTGACTCAGCACTTATCAAATTAGAAGCAGCAACAACATCACCACCACTAGGACCTGCTCCACCCAAATCCCAAACCTTGTGACTATCAAGGTCAAGAGACTTAAACCCATTAATAACATCTGAAGAGGAACGCTTCTTATGACCTTCCCAAGCATCAACAGATATACCCAAATCATCAGGACCAGAAACATCAAGATCCCTAAAAATCCGATCCATTTCTCCCTCACCACCTCCTCCAATTCGATAACTAGTACGATCCGGAAACTCAGAAGAACGACTCGTAAACAAAGAACTCGAACCGGAAACATCTTCAGCTGCAACATAATCTATATTCTTCGCCGCATCACGCCGCTGTAACCGCCGGCCCGGACTAACCTTATCTCCACTCCTTCTCGGCGATTTCTTCAGAGACTTCCCTCGCGGACTAATCAGAGCTACAATTCTACCTATCAACGAAGATGGTGAAACGGAAGATACCAACTCAGTACCTGCCGGAGTACTTAAACTCTCAATCTCCCTCGACTCGGAAGGTATCAACTCAGTAATATCCTCAGTCTCACTCGAATCGGAACGAGTCAACTCAGTATTGTCACGGTTCGTTGAGCTAAGAGAAGAAGCAAGAACGACACCGCTCGGACCTGCTTCACTCAAATCCCTTTCCCGGAAACTGATACGATCCGGGAACTCCATAGAGGGCGTCACCATGGAACAAGTCGAGGCGGAGGAATCGGTGAAGGAACTAGAGGAAGACACTGCTTCGGAGTTGTTATGCCACTTCGCCGCGTCATGTCGCCGTACCGGTGACTTATCCGACGACTCCGTCATACGAGCGATTGGGGTGAAGCTGAGATTTTAGTAGAGTTGTAGAGGAAACTTCTTATTTGTCATATTAAATTAAGAGTTTTTTTGTTTTTTTTTAATCGTTATTTTTTTTTTTGGTCAAAGTTTTAATCGTATTTTTTTTTTCTGTAAATTTCCTGCCATTTTCTCATTTCATTTTGTTTTGTTATTTAATAATAACTAGATTTTAACCCGTTTAATCCGTTGTACACCGTGAGACGATTGTTTTGACTAAAAAATATATATATTTAAGTTATATTTGTTAATTTTATTACTTTTTAGTGTTTAAGATTGTGTAACTGTATTTTTTATTGTTATTTTTATTACTTAACTCGCGGGATATTTTTTTGTAATTCGCGGGACAAAAAAATTATGTTTAAGTTAAGATAACCCGTAAGAAAAACATAAATCTCAAACCCGTTAAATCATATTTATGTAAAATATAAACCTTGAATGTTTTATAGATTTCGAGAGAGATTTTGGTTTTTGTTTTCCAAAAACTCATTTTAAAATTTTGGTTTAACCAATCAAGATTTTAAAATTTTAGATTCCCTAAAATTTAGTAAAACTTTTTTTGTTGTAATCTTCCATTCAAAATTTTGGATTTTTAAGTTTCATATTAGTCATATTTATAATGGTTCTGAACCATTGTCTAAAATTTTCTACGCGATGTGGGACGTTATACATATATGTATTTTCTTTTATCGATTGAGTAATATATGTCCGTTTTCAAAAATTCAAATTGCTACATGTGCGAAAAAAATTTTGTATTTTTATTATACTTATGTTTTATGTAATAATGTAAATTTTTAAACAAATAATATCATATAAAGATATTGAAGAGATATTCAATTTATTAGGGAAACATTTTAGGAAATTTTGTTAAATGTAATAAATATTAGTTTCTAATTTTGCAATTCTGGTGTAATTTAATCACAAATTTTATCTTAAAAGTTTGTTATTTATTTAAATGGCAAAGATTTATTATGCAAATAATACAAAATAAAAGGTTATTTTCCAAAAGGTACTTCGAAAATGTTAATATAGATGTGTCCATATCATATCTTCAAATGTATAATACTTTTGTATTTAACTCTATAAATTTAAATTAATTTCAGATTTAATTCATATATACAAAAATATGAAATGGATTCTCCATAAAGTACTGTATAGTATATGACACATCGTATTTATTGATATATCTAACATTTATGAATTTATTGAAAAGAGAAAAAACAGTTTTTCTTCTGACTTCGTAGAAATAGATTTATAGATTTATTTCCTAATGAAAAATAATCTATTTTTTTTTTTGTGACATTTCATCTTTCATTTATTTTCATAAATACAAAAATAAGTTATTATTTTAGTTCAAATAATATAATTGTAAAAAAAAATGATAATAAAGTTCATAAAAATAATTTCATATTATGGAACTATCTAGGAAAAACGGTTAACTAACCATTAATTTCTGATAATATCAAAAATGTAATTTAATGACGTCTCTTACCTGAATCTCGTGATTTGCTGCTTCAATCTTCTTTTTATCGTTAATATCGTATGCAAATTCAGTATATTTTATTAGTTCGGATAAAAATCGATTATCTATTAAAATGCATACAAATGCAAATCCATTATATTTCTTATAAAAATCGATTATCTCTATTGAAATGCAAATATAAAAAGGCATATAGTAGATTATCCGAGTTGATTTTGATTAATACATGTGTATATGATATTATGGTTTTTCGCAAATACAATAAGGAGTCAATAACTTTTCAACGGGGCAATAATATTTGTAAGAACCAACTCGGAATCATAGACTTCAATGAAAGTGGCTTTGACCAAAATCAAAAATAACGTTTTGACCCATACCATTTTAATACTATAAGATGATTAGAATAGCAAATCTCGTCAACGTTAAGAACCAAAGACATGATAAAATAATAAGACTGGTTCACAATAACAACAACACTACATAAAAGAACCAACTATAATTATACATTACAACATTACATGATACATAGATACACTATAAATTTTTAACAAAAACTAAAACAAAACCTATACACCCAAAAACTATAATTCAACTAAGGCTCTTCAGTTTTGAAAAATAAGCCCCCCAACACACATAACTTACAAACAAATAAACCAACGAAGTGAGAGACATAAACTACCTGAAGATATATATATATGTCTCCAGGATGTTTGTTTAGCTCTTCTTGTTGTTGTTGCGGAACCCTACTGAACCGCATAGTGTGTCGAAGAATCATATCTCGAGTCTCCCCGATAGTTTTTCTATGGGGTTTAAATCGCTTATAAATCTTCTGGTTACCCCTGCTTCTCATACATTATGATATCAATGTTAGAATATATAGGTTTTGATTCTATTCTCATTTGATAAACAACAAAGCTTCACCTATTGAGGCAATCTACTAAAGAAACCTGGAGACGCTGATCCTGAGCCTCCTGAGCTCAAGGATGGTAAGGGTCTTCTCACAAATTGATGGTTTAGTAGTTCAGCTGCAGTTGGTCGCTCATCCGGGTTCACCTTCAAACACTTAAGTATGAAATCCTGAGCGTCTTGTGATATAGTATTAGGTATTTCTGGAAGCGTACCCCTTCCGATCCTAAACAGGGCTTGAACCTGCGCATTTGCACAAATTCTGATTTTAGCTCTTATTTTTATGAGATAGACCATAATCAATAAATAACCACCGTTAACACTAAACTGAAGGTAGCAAGGTGCAAAACAAAATCACTGTGTTGAGAGTCTTGAGACTAATCATTAAACTGAGCCAAATGTTTTGTTCGCGTATTTTTCTAAACCCAAAAGTTCATGTGTATTTCAATAATAGCTAAATAATTAGTCGTTAGTATGGAAATTCCCCTAAGTTATATATAGAATGTTTGAGAATCTTGAAGACTTACGGGTTCTAGATCGGAGTAAGGGATCTGACCAGTCAACATCTCCAACACAGTGCATCCAAGGCTCCATATATCAGCTGGACTTCCATACCCATCATTACGCTTGGGGTTAATAACCTGATCAAATGATTATGCTCCATTTAGAAAGAACCGTACAAGTAAAGCAAGTACAATCAAAATGGAAGGAATCCGGATATATCTATCATGAAAGATTACACAAACATACCTACAGTTACAAACACCATAACAGAAATAAAAGAAAAAATCAAATACTTTGAAGAAAACATAGTCAGGGATTTTTGAAGTTATCAATCCCGGATCACAACATATTTAAGCAACAGTTTAACATCCAACATTGCAGTTCATGTATGATATGTTTGTCTTTCATCGTATTCACACAATCAATGCAGTGGGACGGATCCAAAAATAAATTACCTCTGGCGCCATCCAAAATGGAGTTCCCTTGCAGGACTTAATGTCATTTAACTTTGACACCTAAATAACAAAATGACACAGGTACCAACCAAGTCAGGGAAATAAGCAATGAACCAGAGTTCTTAAGAGCAAAATCTATATAACATCTATCAATGGAAAAGAACCTTTGCCAATCCAAAATCTGCAAGTTTGACGGCGCCATTAGCATCCACCAATATATTTGCACATTTGATGTCCCTTTGACACATAAGATGAGAAAAGTAAGCAACCCCGGATATGCAGGAAATAAGAGGCTTGGATACTACAGGGACAGCTATGACAAGAGAGTCTAACCTGTGAATAAAACCTTTATCGTGGAGATATTTTAAACCATCAAGAATTTGTCTGGTGTACATGGAGACTACAGAGTACCGTAGCTGGTATCTTTGGTAAAGTTTTAAAAGGGACCCTTGAGTTACAAGCTCAAGAAAGATGTACAAATTAGCCTCATCCTGCAAACATCAAAATGTTATAATGTGCAAAAAAATTAATGCTTAGGCATCTGCAACTACGAATATGAAAGCCATAATGGGAGCATACTTTGGCTGTGCCTCGATATCGCACGATATTCTGATGCTGTAGCTGACTAAGTAGTTTAATCTCCTGTAGAAAATAAAATATGGGGCGAAGGTAAGAACGATTGGAATTCTACTTCTGATAGATCAATGATAATGAAATATGATAATGAAATATGCTGCAGATCATAGACCATGTATATAAAACCTCCATACCCCCTCAAGTTGTTGTATGCACTCTTTTGCCTGACTTCCCTGATCAAGTAGTGAAACTTCCTTGACAGCAAAGAAGTCCCCATCTCTACATTTAACATAAACATCCATCAGCTAAAGGCATAATGGAAAACTCGCTTTGCATCACAGTTTTCATCTGACTACCTTAGTATCCCTCACTAAGTCTACAATTTTTTAAACGACCTGCAACTAAGTATCTGATTAAGTTCAAGCAACCAGTTCGACTTACCCTGAAATGCCTTCATACACAGAGCCAAATGATCCTCGTCCCAGAAGTTGACCCTTTTGCCAAGAAGTGATGATAGATCCTCCAGAGGCATAAATCGGCGAAGTATTTGACACTGTACTAGAGGTTTCACCCTCGTTTGTAGTGAATGAGCATGCCTCGTCAGCCGTATCTCCCAACATAACACCCGTACCTTCCATTTCCGATTCCTCTTCCCTAGCTTCCTCTTCAACACACCCATTTTCGGAAGAAGAAGAGGTACTCGGACGCGCAACAGTTTCAGCTGGAGCAAAATGGGTAAGGAAATCCCAAGATGATCCGTGAAGATCAATAGGAGGTCGTTTCAACGACGGAGGAGGCTTAAGTACCGGTGGTCTTACCCCTTTTATACCACCACCAACAGCCACCACATCATTGGGAACAAGATACCCTTTTGACTTCACCAAAATAGTCGGTCTCCGTTCAAAAACACGCCTATTCTCTACCGTACCACCATCAACTACTTCATTATCCACCGAAGTACTTAAACTCTCAACCTCACTCGTCTTGGAAGGCATAAACTGAGTAAAATTCCCAATATCCCTAGACTGAGAACGAGTCAACTTACTAATATTCCCATTCGTTGAATTAGAGCCAACATCAACACCACTACGACCAGCATCACTCCAATCCTGAGCCTGAAACTTATGACTATCAAGCTCAAAAGACTTAAACCTATTAACAACATCAGAAGAAGAACGCTTCTTACAAGCCTCCCAAGCATCAAACGAAATAGCCAAATCATCAGGACCAGAAACACCAAGAGACCGATAAATCCGATCCATCTCTCCCTCACCACCACCACCGATTCGAAAACTAGTTCGATCTGGGAACTCAAGAGAACGAGTCATCAACGAAGAAGTCGAAACGGAGAGATCTTCAGCTGACGAACTAGAACAAGAGCCAGCATCATAATTGATATGCCTCGTCGCATCTCTCCTCTCTAATCGCCGTACAGGAGTAGTCTTAGTGTTATCTGCTCTTCGTCCTGATGATTTCTTCATACGAGCTATGATTCTATCCATAACCAGGTAAAATCCATACGCTATTTACAAGCTCCAAAGTCGAAAAAGGAAGAGAAACGAAACCTTCTTTACTTTGACTTCGATTTGCTTCAATGGAGCTTGGAATTGGGAAATTTTCCCGAGAAAAACTCGCGGGAGTGAAGACGACCGAGATTATTGGGCAAAACCTGACGGCGAGAGAGAGAGAGAAGAAGAAGAAGAAGAAATGTAAACAAAAAACAAAAACAAAAACGCGGTGTTTCGTGGAATAATCGGAGACGGAGCCTTGTGTCTAGAGACTCTTTACATTTTTTATTTTTTATTTTTTTATTATACGCGTTCATTTATTGGGCTTTCTTAATGGGCTTTCTTAATGGGTTTTATTAATGGGCTTATAATGTTTAGGGGTTAATCAGGGTTTTTGGAGTGGTAACACTAGAGAACCTTAAGTTGCATATCTTGAGTTTTATTTTGCAACATTATATAAACTAGATTGTGTACCCGCGCGTTGCGCGAGATTTTAATTTAAAACCTCTTCTATCCATATTAATCTTTAAGCATAACTATAATCATTCAAATTTCAAAAGATAAAAGTTATATAATTAAACACTATTCTAAATTTTTTAAACGATATACAACATATATATTGTTGTTGATAGTGTTTTCTTGAAAAATAAATGTTTTAATATTATTACATGGTAACAAAGATTACTTGAAAATATTTGCGAGAAGAGTAAATGGCATCGACAACCAGCTCATGATCCTAATTGTAGATATCCTTTATGATTAGATGTTGATACAAATATAACACCTCTATATATAACATAAAATTTACCGAGCCTCATATACATCATTAAGTGTAAAGATACATATATAATATCATGTCGCTAAAGTAGGCTTAGCGAACTTGCTTTATCCATCTTGAAAAGTTCAATGTGGTAAAAGAGAACTCTCGACCAAGTCATGAATGTGTCTATCTTATCTCATTTCTATAACTAACGGTTAAGCCCGACTTTGAATCTAGTAGTGTGTCTTGAGTTTCTTCGTTTCACACAATAGATGGGATCTCAAATATTTCAAAATGTAGTCATATACATTATCTTTTTAAGTTATAGTCATTTATATCCAATCGCTTTTCACTACTAATTCTTTTGTGATCTTCTATAATGCACTCGTTACCTCTCGACATCTACTTTATTTCTACCTTCTATTAACTTTCGTATACTATATATTGAAGTGTGAGTTACTTTTTAAAACATATCATAACAATTTCTTCCTTAATAATAGTCCATTTTGGGTTAAAAGCATTTGATTCAAATCATGGGATATCAAACTTATTTTTCTTTTAGATTATGTTATAAAGGTATAGTACTACTTGAGAATAAGTAAACTTTCTTTTTGAGATATGCTACACAAATTACATATCAGTTTACGGCTTACAAAATCACTTTCTCTATATTTTATTGTAAAACTCATGAATAATGTGATAATTAATTATTTATTATTTTAGAATATGGATAATAATGTTTTTATAATTTTTCTATTTTTAATAGAATTTCACGGCATAAAGTGTACCTTTCAAATATTTTCGTCTTAGAGTATTTTAAATTGAGTTAGTAATCTTTTGTTTTTAGATTAAATTTAATAATAAAAATATGTAATATTGATTTTAGAACTTATGTTTCACTTTAAATTTATTTTTCCTCTTTAAAATTCTAAAAGTATAATTACAAACAATTTGTATTATTCTACCATGCATTTAAAATTTACTTAAATTTTAAAACACATTACCACATTTAAAATTCCAAAGTATGATTATTTTAAAGTTTGTTGTTGTTTAGAGTTTGAATCATACTATTATTACTAATAAAATTCTCATAGTATTGGTTTTAGTATTTTAAATTTAATTTATTTTACATATTTTAATTTCTAGTTATTTATTTATTAACATGAAAAGAAATTATATGTTAACATTATGTAAATTTTTTTTTCTTTATCTTTAATTTTTATTAATTATAAATAACATATTATGCACTACATGAACATGAGTTATGGAAGAGGCCAAAAACCCAATTTGGATGTAAAAGTGTTGGGGCTTAAGTTACAAACTAACATGCCAAAAAACAATAGAATGATGAACAAAATATATGGGTTTAGATGATTTGTTGGGCTTGACACAAAAATTATAAAAAATGCTGATGTGGACAACTTTAGAGGGAGAGAGAACTCTCCCATTATATATATAGATTTCCTTAATTGATAATTTTTTAAAATATTAATATATAATTACACTTGATAAAAGAAAAATTTACCCATAATTGATATTTTTGATAAGACTTATTAATCAAGTGTAAAAGGTACCAATTATGAATGGTTCTAGAATTTATGGAGAGATTGATGTCACCATCATATACCTAAGTGATTTTGGTAGATATAAACCACCAATGTTTGAATGATGGGATGACATGTTTTGTACTTTTTTCCATAAGTAGTATGTAGAGTGACTCAAGGAATGAAACAAGATTTCTACTTTTCTTACTAATCGATCATCTTATCATGCAAAGTGAGTTCATTGATCTCTCGTCATTTTTCATGTATTATGCGTTTAGGTCTTATTAATAGTGGGATTACTAATAGTTAAGTGTGTCATAAAAAAACTTTGCCCCCTCCTTACTAATAACTCGAAGGTCTTTATGTAAGTTATGTCAATAATGAGTTCTCGAAGGATACATTACTTAAACTTTGAGATTAGATGTATGTTGTTGATCAATATGATACAACAATTTTTCAATAGCCCACTTTCAACAAAATTTTTGGACGAGTACAGGTTGACTACTTAAAAATTGGTTTAGTTCATTTTCCCTCCTCTTATTTCTCACTTCATCAATTATAGAGTAAATTGTTTAATTACCATACGCAAAGATTAAAAAATTCCTTTTCATATACTATAAAAACACGTCATTTTCATATGATACAAAATATGCTCTTTTCATTCAAAAACTATGATTTTCACTTGTAAACTAAACAAATTGTCTCACCTACGTGCAAAAGATATCTTTTGTCGAAGAAGATACTAGAAAGTGTAACGTCTTTTATTTTTCCTTTTTACTCTAATGTTTGTATATAAAATTCCACATATTGTCTTTTTAAAGCTTAACACAAAAATTGTAGTACAACTAAACATATATGAAAAACTTAACAAATGCTTGGCTAAAAACCCTAAAATTTTGAAGCCCGAATCGATAGTTTTACTAGATTGGCATATGGGCAGACCTACTTATATATATGTGCGGATAATAAGAAATGTATTGCAAATTTGCAATTATCACACTAAACTATTATTTGAGATACATTAATAATAAAATTGTAATATGGTGTAAATATTTATAACAAAATGTATTGCAAATTCGCAATTATCACACTAAACTATTATTTGAGATACATTAATAATAAAATTGTAATATGGTGTAAATATTTATTAAAAAAATGTCATAGACATAATAAGACTCTTTATGAAAGAGAAGGTCTAAAGCCCTAAACTAGGGACGGCAGATCTAACAGTTAATAATCATGCGTTTTGTTCCTTGAACAAGTTTTTACCAAAAGCTATAAAAAAAAAAAAACACAGAGAAGCCAAAAAAAAAAATTAACATTTTCGCCTCCTCTCTTCTTCGTCTTCTTCTTCTTCGACCAGTCTCTCTTGTCTCTCGAACCATCGCAAAAACCCTAATTTTTCTTTGATTTTTCTCATCTTACAAACCCTAATTGTTTCCTCCACTCGTTTCTCTTTCAATCGTTTCTTGTTCGTTTTGGGTTTGTTTAAAGACTTCTCCTTTTTTTTGGGGTTTGGTTAATTTTTCTCCCTTCTTGGAGAAGAAGCCATTGTTTCGTTTTAGCGATTGAATCTATAAGACTCTGTTTGGGTTGGGTTTGTTGAGCCAGTTTCGATTTTTTCTTGTTCTGGGGGTGATGCGTTAAACGAATTTTGCCGTTGTTGGGTTGAATTGTAGGGCGTAGGGTTGATTAGTATTGGTAGTGATTGCTTAGGTGGTTAGGTTAGTGCCATCACTGTGAATTCAAGCTAGTACCTTTATTGGTGGGTTTGGATGATGATGATCTTCTAGGTTTGGTTTGGAGAATTGCTAAGCCATCTGTGGGAGAGATGGGTGTGTAGAGGGTTTTCTCGTCGTTGATTTTGTGATTCTGGAAAGATTTAGCTTTGTGACGATTCTTCTAGGTTTTGAGATTGGGGTTTTCTTCCCCTGCCCTTTGTGGTGGTGGTAAGGAATAGTTAGAAAGGGTTAGAGCTTGTCTTGAGAGTGGAAGAGGTCTGAGAATTGGATTTAATCTTTCTTTTATCTGATGAAGTGTAGCTTTACTAATGGAGAAACGCGAACCCTCTTTAGTTCCTGAATGGTTGAGAAGTTCAGGACATGGTTCTGGAATTGGGAGTTCTAATCACAACCTTCAGTCATCTAATTCTCATTCAGGTATGTTTGAGTTTGTTGGATTTCGTTATTATTGTATCTTAGTTGCTTTTATGTTGTTTGATTTATGATTAGCATTGTAACTCTCTTTTTTTTTTTTTTCATTCTGGTTTAGATTCTTCTTCATTATTACGTAATAGCGAGAATAGGAATTCTAGGAGCAGAAGTGATATTAATTCAATTCGGTCTCCTTTTCTCGATCGGTCTTCTTCCACTAATACAAGGAGGGGATCTAGTAATGGGTCTACAAAACATGCATATAGTAGTTTCAACTTCAATAGGAGCAATAGAGATAAAGATCGAACCAGAGAGAAAGATAGGTTGAGCTACATGGATCCCTGGGACCATGACACTTCTTTGCCTTTTGGAACTTTCTTGATTGGTAGTGGACAGGAGCCACTGAGACGATCACATTCAATGACAACAAGGAAACAGGGCAACCAACTTGCTCAAGGGTTAACAGTAGGAGTTAATCTTTACAACGGACATGGTATACTTCCTGGAACTAGCCCTGCAAAGAACATTAAAAGAACAGGCTTCGACAAAGATTTTCCTTTGCTTAGAGCTGAAGAGAGAACTGGAGGCCCAGATGTCGTAAGAGTCTCATCACCTGGTCTAAGTCCTACTGTTCAGAGCTTGCCAGTTGGTAATCCAGCCTTGATTGTTGGGGAAGGTTGGACATCGGCTCTGGCAGAGGTTCCCAATCTTATTGAGAAGAGTGGTGGTACTGGCTCCCATGCTAATGTTGGTAGTTCGGCTACCTTATCCGGACCAACTTCTCGTAATGTTGGTAGTTCGGCTACCTTATCCGGACCAACTTCTCGTAATATGGCTGAAGCATTGGTGCAGGCTCCAGGAAGAACTCGTACACCACCCCAGGTATGACTTGCATCTTTGTGTTGCGTATAGTACACTACCTCTTCTGTTTTTCTAACAGATTTTGTTTTTGTATTTGGTATCTTAAAGGCACAAACACTTGAAGACCGAGCTATTAGGCAATCTAGGCAGTTGATACCGGTTGTGCCTTCAGCACCAAAGGGCTCAGTAAGTTTCTTTTCCCATAGTTGGACTTATGTACCTTCAGTTACCTTGAACTAAATTCAGTATATGCTGGTTGATTTCGCAGGTTCATAGCTCATCTGATAAATCCAAGACCAAACCAATGTTTCGAAGTGGTGAAGCTGGTCTTGTTTCTTCAAGAAATACCCAACAGCAGTCCACTGTGATTCTCGGTAATCTTCAGTCTAATCCTGGTGGTCCGATAAAGCCTGAGACGACTAAGAAGCTGGTTGTTCTCAAGCCTGTTAGGGAAAATGGGGTAGTTGCTGGTGGTTCACCACCCAATAGCCGAGCTGCTGCTATCCAGCTGACCACTGCTCCATCTACACAATTTACTGCTCCTGTAGGAAGTGCAAACGGTCCAAGGGAGCTCAGGGGAGCTTCTGGAAACACAATAGCTGGGAAAACCGTTGAAAAGAAACTTTCCTCGGCTCAAACTCAGAGCAGGCTTGCATTTTACAATGCTTTGAAGCAAACTACATCTACAACTGATCCATCCAAAACTAGCTCGGGCATCTTTCCTTCAGTCGAGGAAAAGGCAAACAGTTCTACGGAGCTTGTAGCTAGTGACCCTCCAAGTACACAGGCTGCAGAAAGAAATGACCCCAAGGATAGAGTCGAGAAAGTTGCTGATGTTGCAGAAACGATTAGTAGATTTGATATAGTAGTCCGTCCATCGCCAAAAGAGGCTGAGTTCCTTAGATCCCTTGGGTGGGATGAAAACGTTAGCGAAAAGGACGAAGCCCTCTCAGAAGAGGAGATCAGATCCTTCATTGAACGGGTACAGGATGCAACATGTCCTCCTTGGTTGCTTTTAATTTCTCTCATCATCTTTTAACTTGTTTTACTTTATTTTTGCATCTTTGAAAACCAGTACAAGAAGTCCAAGCCATCACTGGTGCAGAAGCTGATAGTATAAGAAGCAACCGAGGACATAGCTCTCTCGACTCGTGATCCGATTTTGTTTTGGTGTCCAGATGGAAGATAGTTTTTCATTTCTCTTTTCTTTTCTTTATATTTTCTCGGGGTCTTTTATTTATTTATTTTGGTTACTTCGGGCAAGAGAAGGTGGAAAGGCTTTAGTTGCTGTAGTAAGAGCGTTGTTCTACTTCTTCAGAGGTGCAACACAAGGAAGAAAAAAACAAACTGACTATTTTGTACATCTTTGGTCTGAAGATAAGAGAGCTTTCTTTGTCTTTGGCATCTTCTTCTTTTAGGTTTTCTAATGTTTGATGATATGATCATTCATGGTGAGAGAATTAGAATATTGCCGGTGGGGGGTTAAATAGAAAATTTAAAGAATTCGTTTTCTTACCTTATCTTATGAAATTCATATTTTAGCCTCATATATTCTATTTATTTATATTTACTGCTATATATTTCCTATCAAATCTTTTCGATACTCATGGTCTTCTTAAAATTACATAGTAGAAGTTCAAAAGCTTCTCTATTGTCCATATTGTGGTAGACTTATGATTGATATCTTGCAATGCAGTAATTTCTACTTCTTGTTCCTTATTTAAAAATATATTTTTTGTTATAGTTAAACAATAAATAGTATTTAATTTTTATAGCAATTATAAATTTATAACATACAATGCAAACATGACAACACGTTTATTTCCTTTTACGGTATAATATTGTATAATTTTAAACTTTTTAAAATTTTGTTTTTGTCGTTAATTTCTCAACTATGTCTAGAACTTAACGGGCAACGGCACTCATATCTCTAGTAAAATTCAATCAATAACGTTTTTTCCTAAGTGACTTGATTACTTGAATACTACGTTTTTTCTATTTTTTGATATTAAAGTCACTAAAAACGTAATTAATTGAGTTTTACGAAAAATAATAGTGTGATTAAGTTCTAAACCATATACTGTTCCAAGTGGAATGTGTGCTAACGGGCTATTAGGTTAGTCTTTTCTCTTTTTGAGGTCAAGAATGATGAAAGAAAAAGAAAAAAAAGTTGAGATTCCTAATTTTCTCAAATGTTGGGTTTTTTAATTCAAATCTAAATGTTTGGGGTCTGATTTACAATATTCTATAATTACGACTACTCATTAAGCAAACTTCTGAAATAAAAATCAGAATCCTCGTGTGTTTTTCTTCAAACAGTTCCATCCTCTTCGCAAGCACTCATATTCCTTCACCTCTAAAAAGCATCCGAAAAAGGTAAATTTCGTCGAGATCGTCTTCTCCTTCTGGTTCCTGCTTCTTCATTCCTCTCATTCCGAAGCTAGATTCGCTTTATTAACGTTCTGATTTCATCAGATCCGATGAAGTATCCATTGCAATTCTCTAGAGATCTAGATGAAACTTTTGTAGCCTTTCACAGTTTCTGGCTCTGAATCCTTAAGATATGGAGCAGTGTTGGTTCAACGATGGTAGATTTTGTTTTTAGCAGATTGATTGTTTGCAATTTTTCCGTTGTGATCTGTCATTTTCATAGCTTAGAAGAGATCTGATCGTATAGTTTTGGATTGGGAATTCAAAATGCGACTTAGAGATTGGTTTTGAGGAAGTATGATTTAGTAATGGAGTCGATTTGGTGGTAGTTGTGTAGAAATCGTTATTTTAGGACCGGTCTTGATGATCTATGATTCTTTTCTTAGATCTTAGTTTATCTGTTCAGAAAAATAAAGATCTTGGTGTGTTCATTGCTGATCTTGTTCCTGAGACTAAAGTGATTTAGTGTTTGTGTTTTCCTAGTGGGTTATAACACTTGGTTTATCACTGTTTCAGGTATATCTTGGTTCAACAACAATGGCAGGAGCTAATGTAAGTACATCTTTTAGCTCATTGAATACTAATTTCTTATGTAACAATAGTACAGATTTGTATGTATGTGTTTGCCTTTCTAGTTTCTGTTGAGATCATACTTGCCGGTATTCATGATGAAACCAAGTCTTGTGATGCTCTACGGTCTGCTACTCTTATGCAATTTGTTGCGTTGTGATGTAGTGAAACGTTTGATAGTTTTCTTGAGTTGAGAAGCCGTCATGTATATTTCTTAGTGTTAGACTCCTTTGTTTGTGTAGAAAAAAAGCTATATCAGTTACTCACCATCTATGGCTTGACCAAAGAGCACCATGGGTTTGATTGGGCTATTTTATCAAGCCATAGATGATGAGTAACTGTTATAGCTTTTTTTATTTGATTGGCTGCTACAAGTACTCTAGAGATTTAGTCTTGTGTGATTGTCAATATGATTGGTGGTCGCTTGACTGGAGATCTTTTTTGGCCTTGCTGTTGTAGAAGTTCAACCTTACATGATCTTTTCATGGATTCTCACGTCTGCTTCTTTCTTAATGCTTGGATGCTGACTGTTTGATTTACAATGAACAGGATTCTTGTCCTTTGGTAAAGAACATTCTTCTTCTAGACTCTGAAGGAAAGCGTGTGGCTGTCAAGTATTACTCAGATGATTGGCCTACTAATGCTGCAAAGTTAGCTTTTGAAAAGTATGTCTTTTCAAAGACCTCCAAGACCAATGCTCGCTCAGAAGGTAAGACCAAATTGAAACTTTCACTCATGCTCATTATTCATATATATGTTGTATCATATATGACTGTGAAAGCTTGATGTGCTTGTTGTTGTCTGTCTACTGGGTTCCCTGACTCCATATCTCCATATTCTCTGTTTGAGATCACTTATATGGTTGTACCTGTGTATAAATTTTTTCTTATTGTTACTTTTTGCAGCGGAGATCACACTGTTGGAGAATAATATTGTAGTCTATAAGTTTGCCCAGGACCTGCATTTCTTTGTTACGGGAGGTGATAATGAAAACGAGCTCATCTTATCATCTGTTCTTCAAGGCTTTTTTGATGCTGTTGCATTACTTCTGAGGTATTTTTCCAGCTTGACAAAAGACTAGCTGCCTCTTCGTGATGAGCGATATACGAAATTTACATTGAGTATGATTTCTCCTGACAGGAACAATGTTGAAAAGATGGAAGCCCTTGAAAACTTGGATCTCATCTTTTTGTGCCTTGATGAGATGGTTGACCAAGGGTATGCTACATATTATTTCAGATAATATCCTACAATATTTCGACTATGTTAAGTTCGGAAATCAGACATTCTTGCCTTCACAATAGTTATACTTATATGCAACTCTTAAACATAGGCGGGTAGAGATAACAAGATTGCTGACTTCAGTTTGCCATTGAAAAAATCTTAGCAATTAGTTCCCTAATATACTGATAGAGTTGAGTTACATTACGGACATAGTGACAGCTGGTATTTAGGGACTGAGAGAACTTATTGTTTGATTTTGGTGAACAACTTCAGGCAATGTTAGTAAGGTGTTCTTGTAGAGTTTAAGGCATGACTATTGTCATTGTCACTATCTTAGATTTGCGAGCTCAGCTACATACCATATGTTGGTTAGTTGATATTAGTTGAGAACTGAATGTTTTAATATTAATTTAGAAATTTCGTTGGGGTGTCTTGGAATTGTTGGGAGTTTAGAGACTTATCTCGTTAATGAAGTCCCTTCTAGACTCTTTGGTGAACTGAATAAATAATGTAATGTGTTTGAATCCCTATCACTATCTTACTCATTGTCTTTTCGAAACATGTTCAGGATGGTACTTGAAACAGATGCTAATGTTATTGCGGGGAAAGTAGCAATGCAAAGCGCAGAAGCAAGTGGTTCACTCTCTGAACAGGTGAGATGCACTATGATTACTAATACTAACTACAACACAACCTTTGACCAAACGCGATTATGCATTTGACCATTTCGTGCTTTTTGAATATGTAGACGTTAACTCAAGCATTGGCAACAGCTCGGGAACACCTCGCAAGAAGTCTTCTTACATAAAATTTCAACATCTTGGGAGCGAATTGGTATATTCATGAGATCCCTTCGTTAACCATATCTGAAATGGTTGCGGTTCATTAGAAATCAATCCTTATTTTCTTACTCTTTCTTTGTTTTTTTTGGTGTGGAATTTTAGATATATTATGCCCCTTCTTGTTTTTCTCTATATGAAAGATGTTATTGCGTATCTTTTTAAGTTGAGGATAAACGTCTGCAGTTATGCACCAGTGATTTCTGAGTTATCTTATTTTGGTTTTTCGTAATTAGTCATTGATAAGATTGTGACATGTGTCGATTGTATCGAATAATATCAATAAGATATTGACACGTGTCAGTTTTAAATTTATTAAAATATTCAAAATAAAAATAGAAAAGTTTCAAATCTATTACAAAAAAACTATACATAAGCAAAAAGTTTTTTTTTTCATGTTAGAAAAAATGTTATTGTATTATTTTTAAAATATTAAATTATTAAGCTAAATTTATTGGGAGTTTTAAAAAGGAAAAAAACCCTAAAAATTCATCATTTATTTTTATTTTGGATGTTTAATATCTGTACTTTTTTAATTAGAATAAAAGTATTTTTTTTTAATTTAATTTTGTTATCAAAAAGTGTTTATTTATTTGACTTTTGGTAAACTCGTACCCACAATGATAAGCCATTTTTGTTTCAATGATACATATAAAAATGCATTTTATATATAATTAGTTCATGTCATTTATAAAAAATCATGTAACTTCTTTTATCCGTTTCCAACAACTTCAACTTCGATTTAATATCTCCGACAATTCTCAAATTTGGTCAGAGATGGTATATATATCACTAGATACCTAGAGACACCATTGGATATCTCATTCTCATCGGCCTTAAATTTCTCTCTCTCCCAAATCTGGGCTTTTCTCTGCTTTTCTCATACTTGACAGCTGGTGTTTCTCTCTTACTTCCCTTCTATGTTGTTGTACTTTTTTTCCCACACTCATTAACCGAAAATTTACACACATACATGTGTTTATGTTTATTCAATGAGGACTATTTTGTATTTTCAAAAAAAAAATGGTCAAAAGTTAGTTTTTCTAATGAGTTTTGAGCAAATAAACCCTTTTATGTAGTCACTTTTTGCAACTCTTCCCTTTATATCTAAACTAGATTCGGACCCGCACGTACGTGCGGGCTTGATTTCAAAAACTAAGTTTGCTATAATGTGTACAAAAATATTACATATATGCAAAGGTTATACTTGTAAACATAATTTTTAGGAATGTCATCAACATTCATAATCTAAACTCGTACCAGTTCAGTATTTGATTTGTTTTTAATTTGGTTAGACGAAAATAAGGAGAAAAAAATTATTTTGTTCTCTGTAAAGACGACTACATAAAAATATTAAAAACGTAGTATAAAAAGAGATTGTATATTTTAGTCTAACAGATAAAAAAACAGGGCAACCATTTAGACTTACACATATGTGTAAGATTTTATTTGTACATATATTTATTTCATATAGTATTTATAACATAAACTTATATTGGTTTGCTTTCATCAAATATGTGAATGTTTAAAAGTTAAAATAATAATCGCTTCACAATAAATTTTTGATCTACATGATAGCAGACCCGGATTGATTGTAAACTGGATTACTAATAAGCTAAATTTCTATTTAACCCATGAACTATCAAATTGGATACAAACAAATACAACAACAACAACAACAAAATTTCCTGACCCGAATGACCTAAATATAAATGTTAGGTAGGTCAAACTCGTTTGCTATGCATGCTCCGCAAAAAAAATAAAATATGTTTAATCCGCAAAAGATCCATTCCGCATAATCCATATTAGTAAATGGTATGTTCGTATACGTTATGTTTGAATTATTACCCCTAAATTTCCGACCCTTATTTATTAGGAATAGTTTTTATTTTCCGTATTACATGTTCTTTTTCTGTACCCATTATTTCATCTAGTTCATAATAGTAAATAGTATGTCGCATATGTCGTGCTTGAATTCCTAATACTCATAATTCATGTTACTCTGAAGTTCGTCTCGTATTTTAGCAGGAATAGTTTAGATAATGATTTTTATTTCAGAATTATGTGTTTCCTTCCCGTACCCATTATTTCATGTCCTAATATTTAAGGTTAACTTATATTGTTTGCTTCCATGTAATTAAAAAATATTTTAGATTTTAAAATTATATATTAGATCAAATATAAAATATATAGTTATATATTTTTTTTCTCTTCAAAACAATTTGTGAATAACCCGCAAACCCGAAGTTTGACCAGTGAAATTATATAGTCATCAGTAAAAATTTTGAAATTAAATTTAGTTCATAATTTAGTTATTCAAAATGTTTCTCTTTTAATAGTGTAGATAGTGTAAACAAATCATACTAAGTTAAAAATAATACGCAATACAACCCTTAACTATTATAAACCAAATGGTGGATTGTCATAACAAGCCCAGTCTGGTCCGGCCCATGATCAAGCCCGGTCCAGCCCTGATGTGTCCCCTGACACCGAGTCACCAAGGCCGCCGTCCGTCCGTCCGAGACCACCATCCGTCCAGCCGCATCCACCATCCGTTCAGGCAAAGTGATCGACCATCGATCAACCCGAGGACAACAATGCGACTTCAAAGCTTCAAGACATCTTCAAGGATCATCAAGAGGAGCAAGACGAGGTCATCTCATGGACTTCTTCAACGATCAACCTTTCGACAAGCCGAGCTTCAACTATTCTCACCAAAGGTTCGTGGAACGCATCCCCACCGAGGAACCTTCGATCATGACAAGCTTTGGGAAAGCTTAGCTCGTGTGCCTTCACCCCCACGCTCGCGTGAAGGCATCCCTAAGACGTTGGTAAGCTGTACTCTTTCTTACCTCGGCTTTTATCCCAATGGGTTTTACCGAGAAGGTTTAACGAGGTAGCGAGTCAATGCATCTCCACTCCGATCCCACTCGACTCTCGGCTTGGAAACGTTAGTAGAAAAGTTTCAGAGCCAAGGAAGTGAAGATCCTAAAGATCCTATCTCCAAGAAGGCATCCACCACCAATAAAGCCTTCTTCATCGATCTTCATCGATCCGTTTCTATTCCTCTCAATTAATTCTTGACCCTTTTACCTTTTTATCGAGAATTACTCGACCTTTTAACCTTTTACCGAGAGAGCCGTTAGAAAACGCACTTTCTCGCTTTTCCTTTGTGTGGAGCTTAACGACCCACGTGTCTAGGGCAACTTTAAGCTCACTTTCTCGATGACTTGTCTAATTAAGGATAAGTATCTCGATTGTAATCAGGACGCTGGAATAAACTACCAAAAATGTTTCCTTTCTTGCGTCTTTCTTCGTTTTCTCGAAAGCTTGGAGCTTAGAAATCAAAAATCCTTGAAGATTCTCGAACCGGGTTTCGTTAATCTTCAAGTTGACCGTATCGTGAGTTCTTTCCATACCTCACGTGTTGTCACTCGATCCACACACATCCATATCGAGGATTCTTTCATTTGTACGAAGGGTTCTCTCCACCCCAAACCTTCCATCGAAGGGTCCGATGGATTCCGAGCCCATTCACCGACCCGCGGTCGTGCCATCGATCATATCGACCATACCCGGGGTTCGTTTAAGTCCGGTCCAGCCCATACTTAGGAGGCTTAACCGTTTCCTATTTGTATTAGGTTTTACTTTTCTCTCTTTGTATTCATCCTTATATAAATGACTCATTACTCATGAATAAAGAAACACTTGAATTCCTTCTAGTTTACAATACGTTATCAGCACGATAGTTCTAAGAACCCTAAAAGTTAAAACCTAAAAACGCCCCCAACCCTAAACCTAAAATCACCACCGATCGTGAAGCACCACCACCGACGGTTCCGGACGAACAAAGCTCGACGTTTTGCTGCTCAAACCACGGAGGTTCTAAGGTCTTCTTTCTCATAGTTCATTCAACCATTTCAGGAGATCAAGGTAAGTGAACTAAAACCCTGAAATCATTATTTCTTGATTATAATCATAAAACCATGTAACCTTGAAACCTGAAATTGTTTAATTGACTGCTTTTTCATATGAAACCATAAAACCCTAAAACCCTAAAATCTGAAATTGTTTGATTGACTTCTTTTTCATATGAAACCCGGTAACCCTAAAACCTTAAAATCTGAAATTGTTTAGGGCCTAATTATTTTCATATGAAACCTGGTAACCCTGAAACCTTAAAACCTGAAATTGTTTATTGCTTGTTATTTTTCATACGAAACTCTGAAACCTTAAAACCCTGAAATCGATTATTGCTTGTTTTTCATATGGATTATTACTTGTTTGATTAATATGAATTTATGAAACCCTAATTTTATTATTAACATGAAAATCGAATATGAATGCATGATCGCCTTAATCTCTCGGGAGATTATTACTTACAATGGGCGTTGAGTACTAAGATTATCCTAAAATCAAAAGGGCTCGGTGAATGTATTGTGAATGAGAATGATGAGCCCGAAGAGAATAGATATAAGGCAATATTAGTTATTCACCATAATCTTTCTGAGAGTCTTAAGGATTAGTACTTGACAGTTGAGAATCTTTTGGACCTTTGGAATGAATTGAAATCGAGATATGATCACCAAAGGACGGTGCTATTACCAAAGGCCATGTATGATTGGAGGAATCTCAGAATCCATGACTTCAAGTCCGAGGATGAATATAATTCAGCCATGTTTAAGATCGATTCTAAGTTGAAACTGTGTGGTGAGGATATAACAGAAAAGGATATGCTTGAAAAGTCCTTTTCTACCTTCCACACAAGTAACATATTGTTGCAACAACAATACCGTGAAAAGGGCTTTGAAACATATGCAATTCTGATCTCTTGTTTATTGCTCACTGAGCAAAACAATGAGTTATTGATGAGAAACAGTGAATTAAGACCTCCTAGATCAACCCCACTTCCTGAAGCCAATGCGGTTGCATCGTCAAAGAAGGAGTCTAATGAATCTAACCACGTCCAAAAAGAGTATAATCAAACCGACCGTGGACGTGGAAGATGGCAAGGACGTGGTCGTGGCCACTTCTACGGTCGAGGACAAGGCCGAAGCCGAGGGTACAATGGTGGTAGAGGCCGAGGCTGTGGTACTTCTTTTAAACCACAAAACTTGAACGCCAAATCAGTATGCCATAGATGTGGAATGGGGAATCATTGGATTAAAACATGTCGGACTCCCTAGCATTTTATTAACCTCTTTTAAGAGAGTATTAAAGGGAAAGATCCGGAAGCCCGCTTGGTCCATTATGACAAAGAATATGATTTTGATCATGACAAAGATGACCTTATGGCATATGAGACTCCCGATTGCCTAGAATGACCAAGATAATTTCGACATCAAGATTTTTATGATTGCTTTCATGATTGCTTTTAAAATTTTATTGCATTGAATTTATTTTCTATTATTGCTTTGAATTTATTTGTCATTGCTTTGAACCTAATAAATTAGATTATATTTTTTATTTAATTATTAAAGATATGATTTTTTTTTTTTTGAAGTATGAATGAATGGTTTCCATGTTGATACTAAGGGCGAATGAAACAAAGAGTTTCTAATAATATTTGAAAATGCCCAAGGCCATAAGAAAGTCTTAAAGACTATACCTGCCATTATGATAGAGGCTAATGCCACGGTAAACAAAGAGTTTACTGAGAGGTTCACTCTTTGGCACGACCGGCTTGGCCATCCCGGTTCAAATATGATGCGAAAATTGATATTAAATACAAATGGGCACACATTGAAAGAAAGAAGAGTTATCCCAAAGAATCTGACGTGTGTAGCATGTTCACAAGGGAAACTCATTATAAGGCCATCACCAGTCAAAGTGATTAAAATACTCTACGTCTAGATAATGCTGGTGAATTCACATCCCAAGCTTTTAATGCTTATTGTATGTCCATGGGGGTAAGTTTAGAACATTCTATGGCACATGTACATACACAAAACAGTTTGGCTGAATCATTTATAAAACGCATATAGATAATTGCTAGACCCTTGCGTATGAGATCAAAACTCCTGACCTCAGCTTGGGGACATGTAGTCTTACATGCAGCCAAGTTAATTCACATCATGCCATCTAGTGAACATAAATATTCCCATCACAATTACTTATGGGTCATGAGCCAGACATATCCCATCTTAAGACATTTGGATGTGTCATTTATGTACCAATTGCACCACCACAGAGAACAAAGATGGGACCTCAAAGGAGGATGAGGATATATGTTGTAGACCAGTTTGAAACGTGGTAGACCAATAAGTTCTAATGATAAGAACCCTTGGAAATTAAAGAAAGGTGTTAAGAATGAATTCGAGGTTGAGGAAACTATGGTTACACAAGACATAAGTGAACCTCAGATACCTAACAATGAGGCTTGGGACGCCAAGCTTCACGGTACTGAAGGTCCTGGTAATAATGAGATCGCGGACAATTATGTTATGTCTGGGATACAATGGAACCGAAAGAATGTCAACATTGATGATATATTTGCATACAAGGTAGCACTTGAACTTAAGGATATAAGCGAGGATCTAGAACCCACATCCATATTAGAGTGCACTCAACGATCAGATTGGATTAAATGGAAAAAGCTATAAACGTGGAGTTAAATTCATTAAGAAGGAGGAATGTCTTTGTTCTAATAGTTCGGACACCTCTTGATATTAAACCAGTTGGACATAAATGGGTCTTGTGAGGAAATATATGAACATGCTGAAATTTTGAGATATAAAGCACGGCTTGTTGCACAAGGACTCTCACAAAGACTAGGAATAGATTATGAGGAGATGTACTCCCCTGTGGTGGATGCTACTACTTTTAGATTCCTAATAAGTCTGGCCATAAGAGAGAAATTAGACTTGCGGTTAATGGATGTAGTAACCACATATTTATATGGTCCACTTGATAATGAGATATATATGAAAGTCCCAGAGGGTATTGAGCTCAAAGATAAAACAAGTTCTTGAGAACATTATTGTATAAAGTTGGATAAATCCCTTTAAGAATTGAAACAATCAGGTCGAATGTGGTATAATAGACTAAGCGAGTACTCAGTGAAAGAGGGCTATAAGAACGACCCATCAGTCTGTGTATATGCATAAGGAAATTTGATAAGGGGTTCGTAATCATCGCGGTGTATGTTGACGACTTGAATATCCTAGGAACCTCTGGAGAATTTTCCAAACAGTTGAATATAGAATATGAGATGAAAGATCTTGGAAAACAAAGTTTTGTTTGGGATTACAACTTGAGTACATTAATAATGGAATCCTTTTGCATCAAATGGCATATATAAAAATGTACTCAAAAGATTTAATATGGATCAATCTCACCCATTGACTAGCCCCATGGTTGTGAGATCTCTTGATTTGGATACAGATCCATTTGGTCCTAAGAGAGAGGATGAAGAAGTCCTCAGTTCCGAAGTGCCATTGGAGCTTTAATGTATCTGGCGAGCCACACTAGGCCAGATATATGTTTTACCGTGAATTTATTATCAAGATTTAGCTCATGTCCGATCTAAAGTCACTGGAATATGATTAAACATATTCTTTGTTACCTACAAGGAACAAAATATTTAGGTCTATTTTATACTAACCAACCCAAAGAGGGGTTAATTGGTTTTGCTGATGCAGGTTATCTCTCGGATCTACACAATTGTCGGATCTCAGACGGGTTATGTTTTTACCCATGGTGGTACGACTATATCTTGGCGATCCATGAAGCAAACGATCGCAGCCACATCGTCCAACCATGCTAAAACTTTTGCGATGCATGAGGTCAGCCGTGAATGTGTTTGGTTCAGATCCATGACTCAACACATTAGAATCGATTGTGGGATGTCCGAAGGAAAGGCAGCGCCAACAATCATGTATGAGGACAATGCAGCATGCATAGCTCAGCTTAAAGACAGATACATCAAAGGAGATAGGCACTCACGAGTTACAAAGCTGGAGAGGTCCAAGTAGAACAAGTTCAATCATGTGACAATTCAGCGGATCTATTCACCAAGCCGCTTCCAACCTCTACATTCAAGAAACTTACATATCATATTGGAATGCGCCGATGGAAAGATGTTTAGTGAGGTTCAAAACAGGGGGAGTAATATGCGTTGCACTCTTTTTCCTTCACCATGGTTTTATCTCATTAGGTTTTCCTGGTAATGTTTTAATAAGGCTACATCCAAAGCGTATTATGAGCTCTAATGGTTATGATATCCAAGGGGGAGTGTTATAAATCAAATGGTGGATTGTCATAACAAGCCCAGTTCGGTCCGTCCCATGATCAAGCTCGGTCCAGCCCATACTTAGGAGGCTTAACTTTTTCCTATTTGTATTAGGTTATACTTTTCTCCCTTTGTATTCATCCTTATATAAAGGACTCATTACTAATGAATAAAGAGACACTTGAATTCCCTCTACTTTACAACATTAACGTATGATTTCTAAATATATAAAGCCCCTTAAAGACTTAATTTTGGGGATTTATTTTTTAATGTCAAGACATGTTTTCTGTAGTTTTAAAGATTTGGATCTTTCAACCCTACCTAATGTTTTGTTTTATTGGTTTTCAAGATTTATTACAACTTGAAAACATATATGTGGTCAACAAAGTTTAAGTTTTCTATTTTGTTTAAAAACAAAATTTAAGTTACATAATGATGACAACTATGTATATCACATAGCTACATGAAGTAGATTTGGTCAATAAAGAGAGAGATTTCAGGTTGTGACTATTGGGATTTGTTAGACTTACCCATCTTTTAATATTAAAAAAAGATTGGCTAAAATTAATAGAATCGAAAATTTCCTAAACCCAAACAAAATGGAATTTTAAGAGATTTGAGATTTATTGAGTTTTTAAATTATTTTGATGATTTTAGGGAAGTTCATAAGATTTTTGTAAAATCCTTTCAAATCTCAACAAAAACCATGAGAATTGGATTTCTGTATTCTTAACTAAGGAAATCTTCTCAAATCCTCTGAATTCCTTCAAAATCATTAAAAGCCAAATTCACAAATTGTTTTCAATAACAATGAATTTTAAGGTGGATTTTGAAATCATTAGTTCAATAACAGTGGATTTCATGAGACTTTTTAAAATTTATGTTTCAATAACACTGGATTTAAAATTCATGTTTGTTCTACACAAATCTCTCACAATTCTACTTTAAATACACCCCCCCCCCCCAAATTTTCCTGAATATTTGGGAATATTTACAGTATTACATTTTGGTAGTTTACTATGATATAAATTATTAAATGTTTTGATGGACACTGGATTCTTCTATAATCTATATGTTAACATAATTTACAAATTTTGGTATACCCTTTAATATACATTATGAATTATGAATATATTTATTCTAAAACGTAATGATTATTGTTATAATATACATTATGATTTATGAATATATATATACTAACTGAAAGGTCAATAGGAAATTATTAATCTGCCGCTGTACATTATCTTGATTAATGTTAAAAATTTTAAAGGCGAGCTTTCTATTTTTCTGAACCTCTAGCCATATGTAGTAACACGTTAGAGGCTAAAAACACAAAACACTTACTGTGGTTATTATAGGCTCAAAGAGGATTATTAGACTCAATGCTCAATCAATTGATTAACTACTCATAATCAATCAATCAACGTCCACAAAATGCATAGTCTAGCAATCTTCAACACACATCACAAAAATTCAAATTAACTCCCATAAATTAAAAGAAAAAAATTCCTAGCTACACGAAGCATAGAGTAATAGATAGTCACACATGCCAAGTATATTATTGTACACTCAGCTACACGAAATAGATGTATTGCATGGTCACATATCAACTATACATTGTCATATGGTCAACATTATAGAAATATAATTCCAGTATACCAATAAACTGACTCCGACAAAGACCAGTGTTGACACTGGCGTTGACCGATTGTTGACAAAAAAAAGTTCCAATTTTTTTTTATATTCTTATTTATACTTATAAATTATAAACATTACTTTTTTTTATATTAAACTGGTTGTGATTGTGAATAATTAAAATATATTCAATATATATGTATATATTTTGTATATATCTTTATTGTCTTCATTTTTATAGTAATTAGTTATTTTATAATTTAAAAGCTAAATTAATTGTACCCACTCAATCATATTAATGTAAAATATAATAATAATTTAAAATTTTTGGTTTACTTAAAAAAACATTTTTTTGAAACAGAAAAAAATCTTAGAAAGCAATATTTATAAGGAACAAAGAGAATACATAATAGTTAATAGAGTAAATAGTGAATAATATATATATTTTTGTAAAAAATATTGAGTTAGATTTTCTCAATCTCTTAATAATTAATTATAGAGAATATATACAAAATAATCTTGGATTCAAAAAGAATTAGGAAAGTAGCAATGGTGTCATAGGCTTTCTCTCTCCTCAGTTGCAATTACTGTTATCCTCATTACATATACGTATTGCATGTTATTTTTCAAAATCACATAAACATTTGTAAAAATAAATAGACCAAATTAAGGAAATAAAAAAAATTATATTTTGGTTTGGGTTGACAAAATAGTGGTTAGGGTTTAGATTTTGTAATTAGACAAATTATATTTCGGTTTGGGTTGATAAAATACTGGTTAGGGTTTAGATTGTTTAATTAAACAAAATTATATTTCGGTTTGGGTTGACAAAATAGTTGTTAGGGTTTAAATTTTGTAATTAGATGAAATTATATTTCGGTTTGGGTTGATAAAATACTGGTTAGGGTTTAAATTTTTTAATTAAACAAATTAATATTAAAATCACATTGTTTCTTTAATAACACTTTTCTTTTTTTAGTATGACATGTTTTATCCAGAAATAACAGATACGACGTTGCATCTTTGTCTAGTCTTGAAAGGTAATTTTGATATTTCACCTCTCTGAAAAAGGCTATTTTCCTAAGTTTTTGAGTCAAAGGCTATTTTCTTAATTTTTTTTGGGTCAAAGGCTATCTACCAATGACCCCCTTAATTATATTGGTAATCTCTTAAAATTTTAGTTTCATTGGTAATCTAATAGATTTTCTTTTTCTTACTAAATAGATTATTGGCATTTTTGGTGATATTTTAATTAAAAAAGCAACTTTCCTAAACAAATATAGGCATAATAAGACATGTTGAATGTTTCTTATAAATACACCAAACTACACATCAGAAACCATAATAAAAAAAAAACAAAAAAAAACAAGCAAACATGAACAAATCAATCTTTGTTGTTTGTATCAGCTTATTGGTTGTTCTGACCCCAACTCACAATGCTAAAATGATGATTTACCCGAACGGTGATAGACACTGCGCGATGGCGCAAGGCCAAGTGTTAAGTGCATGCGGCTTGCAACTAGCCAACGACGGAGTACATCCTGGTGATTGTTGCTATGTTATAAACGATGTAAACAGAGAAGTACAAACTCAACAAGCTCGTATATGGCTTTGCAAATGTTTCCAAGAAGCAATAAAGGTGTATGGCTATACAAAACTTATTGGTATGCCTGAAAAATGTAACATTCCAAACGCTGTGCCTTTTGATCCAAATATGGATTGTGCCCAGGCCTAAGCCCATTTGGGATTGAAGTACATGAATAAATTATTATAAAAAAATATGTAAGATTTTCATATTATTATTGTTATTATTAATACTCCAAATGAAAATATGATATTGTATTATCTCTATATTAGTAAAAGAGAAGTACAAAATAGAATACGATCGGGTCAAAATTAAAATATTAACCTGATTTTAACAATTAGATACTTTAAAATTGAATATTAAATTGGGTTTGCATACATACACCGGATACTTTCCATATCTACATTTCAAATTATATTATTTCCATAACTAATTTTATGATTTCCTAATAAATCTCTAACTAAACAATTATTATTCTTCTTTACCTTTTATTTGATATTATTTTTAATTTATGATATTATACTATATAATAAAAATATTTAATAAAATTGAATTATTTTTTTGCATATGTTGCAATTTGAATTTTTCAAAACGGACATATAATATTTTGGAGAATGATTTAAAATCAGTATAAGTATGACCAATATTAAAACCATTGTTATATGAGCATATTTAAAAGTTTCAAAAGTTTTAAAATATTATAATTAAAAGGTTCTAATATATAAAAATTTAGAATTTAAAATATTTTTAAAAAAAAATTGGAGACATAGATGTAATTTTGGAGACATAATTTTTATTGATAAAATATATTACATATTAAACTATGTAAATTTTAGATAGTTTGCGGGTAGTTTGTTAAAATCACAATTATAATTGTAAAGCAAGTTATGAATAAATTTTTTTAAAATGCATTCTGTAACGGGTTGGTCCTTCAAAAAATATATTGTAAGTATGTAATTTTTACATATATTCTACTTCTACTACAAAAATGGTCAAGTTGAATAATTTGTCGAAAAATATTAACTGTTTTTTAATTGTATCAAAACTCAATGTATTATTATTTACTCGCTTTTCTTTTATTTATTTTATTTAAACTTATTACATAAATATATGATTCCCCGTAATCGACTGCATTGCAATAACATTAAAATGTAACATATTGTAATCCGTTAAAGGTTGTATATACGTAATTATTTCTCCCGCGTTGTAGCGCGGGTCCAAACCTAGTTATATGGTTATAGCGGTTCGAGTGTTTTAGAAAGACCCTGACCGTCTTTTTTCTTCTTTGCATACATAACTAAACTGGATTAAACCACATTCCGATTAAACTGGACCAAAACAATTTAAACCATCTAACCCGGATTAACCCAACTTAACCAACTAAACCAGATTAAAGTAATTGAACCAATCAGACATAAATTTCAGCTTAATACCAGATTAAAGTAATTGAACCAATCAGACAGAAATTTCAGCTTAAACTAGATATCCATAATCAATTTAATCAAATAAATTATCCAACCCAACAGGAAACCAACGGAAGACAAATAAAACATCAATCCAACATCCCTTACTAATAAACCATCAATCATCCAGAAATAGCAGAATCAACCTAGCTTGCTTCTAAATTCCATAACTAGCATTCCTAACAATGTCAATACAAAATACATAAAACATTCAGCGAGCTCTTAGATAATTCTTCTCTCCTCGCCCTGATTCCACGATCACACCTTGCTTTTACTTGTATCACAAAACAAATGCATAAGTATTTCCAGAAATACTTAGTGAGATACTCATCCCAACTACTAGGCTATACACACAAGCAGTATCAATCATACTTAGGCAATCACACAACGCATATACCCAACAAACAACAAACTCAGCCGCTGAGGACTAGTATCAATTGACACCCTCCTGGTGTCGGTCGTCAACAGACACCTCTGAAACCCAAAATGACGAATACTGTCGATCGTCACTCGCCACTATCCTCGCGACACAGATTGCAGGTGTCGAACGACACCCACCACTGGTGTCGATCGACATCGAAACCCTAACATCACTCCAGTTGATTTTTCTCGACGGATCTCCGTTTCCTTGCAAACTATGGACGATAATGACTCTCCAGAGGAACGTTCAAAGGTGTAACAACCCGTCCAGGTGGGAACTCCTACCACATGGCACACCCCGCCAAATGGTAGCCTTACAGCGCTGCAGCGCATCGACCCTAACCTCTCTCCTGGGGGCCCAAACTGCGCAGCCCATTTGCTCGCAGCCTCCTGACCCACCAGGTAGGTTATTGGTGCGCCTGGCGTTCCTCGAACCCAGGTCCTCACCCTTTAACAACCTTCCCACTTTGAATTTGGATTAATACTCAGTGAGTTATATGCAGTTTGGTGAGACGCGTTTTCTCTGTTGCGAACTGGGATCAGCGGAGTTTGTAAGTGCGATCGTGGATTGATCGTTTCTCCGATCGGCACCAAATTTTGTAGGGGGCTTCGTGACGTCTGGATCTTGCTTTTCACCGTAGGGATTAAGAAGTTAACGGTTAGTTTATGTTTTAGGGCTTCGTTTTTGCGGCTGTAGTTTTTTTGATGTTTCTGTCCTTTTGGTTCTTAGAGATTTGTGTTTGTGTGGTTTGTTGTAGGGCGTTGTTTGGCTGTTGCAGTCACGAAGAGAGTATTTCCTGGTTGTTTTTGTAACTCAAATCACCTTGTTAAGGTGAGTGCGTGACCATGAGCTTATCTAAGCGATTGGGATTGAGTGACTTGTTGTGTGATGATTTGTAGGTGAACTGGATGTGTTATTGGATGTTTAGCTTGCTGGATGGTTTGTTTTTGTTATATATGTGGGTGTTATCTCATTGCTTGTGTGTATAGCTCGTAGATGGGAGGATCGCCCTCACTAAGTATTTATGAAATACTTATGCATCTCTTTCTTTGATGCAGGTAAAAGCAAAGTGTGATCCGTGGAATCATGGCGAGGAGAGGAGGATGATCTAGGCACTCATTGGTGTTTTAGATTATTGTTGGATTTGTTAGGGTGTTAGAATGGAATTTAGAAACATGTTAGGAGGATCATGTTTTGGAATAATGTTTGGTTGAACTTGTTGGTTTAATAGAATCGTATTATTGGATTTTTGGTTAAGTCTTCCGCTGGATAATATTGTTGGTTTACTTTAATGAGATTGCTTGGTTTAATTGATTTAAATTATTATGGCCGGTTTAGCTGGTTCGAATTAATTGGGTTAATCCGGTTTGCATGTTTAAAAGAAAAAAATGGGATGGGTTCTTTCAATTTGGTATCAGAGCATTTACGGTTCTAGGACAAGATTTAATTGGTAAAAATTGTGATGTGATGTGTGAATTTCATTGATGAAGAATGATGATGTGAATTTCATGCTGATTGATTGTGTGTTTAATCAATTGTGTGAGCATGGAGACCTAGATCATCCTCTTGAGACTTCAATGAGATTCCACGGTAAGTTGTGTCGTTTGGTGATTTGTTTGGTGTTCTTAGCCTTCTGTTGTGTTGCAGATGGTTAGAGGTGGAGCTGTCGGTCGTGGTCGTGGTCGTGGTCGTGGGCGTGGTCGCGGTAGGGGGCGTGGTGTTGCCTCGCGTAGCGACACGAGTGTGGGCCGGAATGCTACGGCCGATTTTGTTAGTGAGTCCCAGTCGCATCAGGACGGGCCCGTGGGTGGTGAGAGTGTGAGTGCCGTGGGAGCCGGTTCGTCCGGGATCGGTACTAGTGTTGTTGGAAACCCGGTTGGGGGTGTTCCAACAGGTGCAGCCCAGGGTCAGAATGATCGGCTTGCGGATTTACTGACGCAGCTCTTGGAGCGGTTACCGGGTGTGGTACCGCCGGTGCAGGCTCCTGTTGGACCTGAGTTGCAGGCTCATGTTGGGCCTGAGTTGCAGGCTCCTGTTGGGCCTGAGGTGCAGGTTCCTCTTGGGCCTGGTGTGCAGCCTGTTTTTGGGGTTGTACCGCATGAGGGGGTAGGTGCGGTGGTCGAGCAGCCGTACTACCTGCGGATGTTGGAGCAGCTGCAACGGTTCGGGATGGCCTTGTTCTTCGGAGGTTCCGACCCGGCTGTAGCGGATGAGTGGCGGGTGCGATTGGAGCGGTATTTCCAGTCGATGAGGTGCCCAGAGGCGTATCGGGTGGACCTAGCGGCCCACTACTTGGCGGGTGATGCACATTTGTGGTGGCAGAGTGTGCTGGCCAAGAGGGGGCAGGGATTGTCGGTGTGGGGAGATTTCTTGGCAGAGTTTAATGCCAAGTATTTTCCGGCGGAGGCATTAGACCGGATGGAGTCGCAGTTCCTGGCGTTGACTCAGGGCGAGCGGTCGGTGCGGGAGTACGACTCGGAGTTCAGCCGACTCTTGGTGTACTCGGGGTGTGCGGGAGATCCTGAGCAGATGCAGGTGCGTCGGTTCATGAAGGGTCTGAGCCCTGACATGAGGGTACGGTGCAAGGTGCGGGCATATGCATCGCGTGTGGAGCTGGTTGAGGTGGCGGCGGGGATCGAGGACGAGTTGAGGAGTCACGGGGTGATTCCTAGTCCGTCGACGCAGCCGAAGAAGACCCAGCCGCAGTCGGTTCCGAGCAGGGGTGGCAAACCTGCTCAGGGACAGAAGAGGAAGTGGGATGACACTTCCATGGTGAGTCAGGGTAATCGGATGTGCTTCAGGTGTGGGAGCACGGATCATAGGGTGGCGAGCTGCCCGAAGAAGGGCGAGCCGTGGGTGGATACCCGTGTCTGTTATCACTGCAGAGAGACGGGGCACATCAAGACGAGGTGTCCTAAGTTGCAGCAGATGGCGGTAGCAGCGGTGCAGCCGGTGATGCAGCCAGTGGTGCAGCAGTGGGTGCAGCCAGGATTGCAGCCGGCAGGGCAGTCGTTGGCTCAGCTGGGAGCACCGCCGGTGGCACAGATCGAGGGATCGAGGGGGTATACGACCGTGGAGACAGGAGAGCCAAGCACTGGACGGCCGATCACAGGTTTAATTCTAAGACTCACTCGATTTCCTTTCGTTGTTTTAGAATTTGTGTTGTTTTCCTGTGATTTTGGGGTGGGCGGTCTTAGTGAAAAGGGTTTGTTTAGGGACCCTGTTGGTGGGCGGGTTCTTGTCCCACGTGATGTTTGATTCTGGAGCTACGAATAGCTTCATTACCCAAGAGTGCGCGACGGGTGGTAACATCCGAAGAGATCCCGATGGTTGTTATGGAGCCGTTAGAGTCGCAGGAGGCGGTTTGCTAGCGGTTCAGGGGCGGGCTAATGGTGTGGATGTACAGATTGCGGGAGAGTCGATGCCAGCAGATCTGTACATTAGTCCGGTGGAGTTGTATGATTTAATTCTGGGCATGGATTGGTTGGACCGGCACAGAGTTCATCTAGATTGTCACCGGGGGAGATTATACTTCGAGCGTCCCGGACCGAAGATGTATTTCCAGGGTGTGAGACCGATTTCGGGGAGTTTAGTGATTTCGGCGATTCAGACGGATAGGATGATCCGAAAGGGGCGGGAAGCTTATTTGGCTACGATTGTCATGCCAGAGACGGTCGATGAGTTAGCAGTGGATAAGATCCGGGTGGTCCAAGAGTTCGAGGATGTGTTTCAGTCGTTAAAGGGGTTACCACCATCTCGGTCTTATCCCTTCACGATTGAGTTGGAGCTCGGGACAACGCCGTTGTCTAAGGCTCCGTACCGGATGGCTCCAGCAGAGATGGCTGAGCTGAAGAAACAGTTAGAGGATCTGCTGGGCAAGGGTTTCATCCGTCCTAGTGTTTCACCGTGGGGAGCACCGGTGTTATTCGTTAAGAAGAAGGATGGGAGTTTCCGGCTGTGTATCGATTACAGGGGACTTAACCGAGTCACGGTGAAGAACAAGTATCCTTTGCCGCGGATTGACGAGTTGTTGGACCAGTTGAGGGGAGCTACGTGGTTCTCTAAGATTGATTTGGCGTCGGGTTACCATCAGCTTCCTATCGACGAGGCGGATATCCGTAAAACGGCGTTCAGGACGAGGTATGGGCATTATGAGTTCGTGGTGATGCCTTTCGGGTTGACTAATGCACCAGCGGCGTTCATGAGGCTGATGAACAGCGTGTTCCAGGCGTTTCTGGATGAGTTTGTTATCATCTTCATTGATGATATCCTGGTGTATTCTAAGAGTCTTGAGTAGCACGAGGTACACTTGCGGGCAGTGTTGGAGAAGCTGCGGGAGCAGAAGCTGTATGCTAAGCTGAGCAAGTGCAGTTTCTGGAAGAGAAAGATGGGTTTTCTGGGTCATATCGTGTCTGCAGAGGGAGTTTCTGTGGATCCAGAGAAGATTGAGGCTATCAGAGATTGGCCTAGACCGCAGAATGCCACAGAGATACGGAGTTTTCTAGGATTGGCGGGTTACTACAGACGGTTTGTGAAGGGCTTTGCCAGTACAGCTCAGGCAATGACCAAGCTGACGGGGAAGGATGTTCCTTTTGTGTGGACTCCTGAGTGTGAGTAGGGTTTCGCTCAACTCAAGGAGATGTTGACGAGTACGCCGATTTTGGCTTTACCGGAGCAGGGAGAGCCGTATGTGGTGTACACGGACGCTTCGGGAGTTGGTTTGGGTTGTGTGTTGATGCAGCAGGGTAAGGTGATCGCCTATGTTTCGCGGCAGTTGCGGAAGCATGAGGGCAACTACCCTACTCATGATTTGGAGATGGCAGCGGTGGTCTTTGCTCTGAAGATTTGGAGATCTTATCTGTATGGAGCGAAGATTCAGGTGTTTACAGATCATAAGAGTCTGAAGTATATATTCACGCAGCCTGAGTTGAACTTGAGGCAGAGGCGCTGGATGGAGTTGGTTGCAGACTATGATCTGGAGATAGCTTACCATCCCGGTAAGGCTAATCTGGTTGCAGATGCTCTGAGCCGAAAGCGAGCGGCTTCAGCTCGAGGGCAGGATATGGAGACCTTGGTGGGAGAACTTAGCACCTTGCGGTTGTGTGCTATTTCTCAGGAGCCACTAGGGTTAGAAGCAGCTAACCGAGCAGACCTTCTGACCAGGGTTCGAGCGGCTCAGGAGAAGGATGCAGGGCTGGTTAATGCTTCTAAGGATACTGAATCAGAGTATCAGGTTGCAGCCAATGGGACTATCCTTGTGCATGGGCGAGTTTGTGTGCCCAAGGATGAGGAGTTGAGACGAGAGATCTTGAGTGAGGCTCATGCGAGTAGGTTCTCTATTCATCCAGGAGCGACCAAGATGTACCGAGATCTGAAGAGGTATTATCTTTGGGTCGGGATGAAGAGAGACGTAGCTAAATGGGTCTCTGAGTGCGATGTATGTCAGCTAGTGAAGGCTGAGCGTCAGGTGCCGAGTGGATTATTGCGGAGTCTCCCTATCCCAGAGTGGAAATGGGACATGATCACGATGGATTTCGTGGTAGGGTTGCCAGTGTCTCGGTTCAAGGATGCCATTTGGGTCATTGTGGACCGTTTGACTAAGTCTGCACATTTCTTGGCTATCAAGAAAACCGATGGAGCGGTAGTGCTAGTTAAGAAGTATGTGCAGGAGATTGTGAGACTTCATGGAGTACCGGCCAGTATTGTGTCAGACCGGGATTCGAAGTTCACTTCGGCGTTCTGGAAGGCTTTACAGAAGGAGATGGATACTAAGGTGCATTTGAGCACGGCTTACCACCCTCAGACAAACGGGCAGTCTGAGCGGACCATTCAAACACTTGAGGATTTGTTGAGGATGTGTGTGTTAGACTGGGGTGGTCAGTGGGCAGATCACTTGAGCTTGGTGGAGTTTGCTTATAATAATAGCTACCAGGCGAGTATTGGGATGGCTCCTTATGAGGCGTTGTATGGGAGGCCATGTCGGACACCTCTATGCTGGACTCAAGTGGGGGAGAGGAGTATTTATGGTGCGGATTTTGTTCGGGAGACTTCAGAGAAGATTCGGGTTCTGAAGCTGAACATGAGAGAGGCGCAGGATAGGCAAAAGTGTTATGCTGATAAGAGGCGTAAGGAGTTGGAGTTTGAGGTTGGAGATATGGTGTATCTCAAGATGGCGATGTTGTGTGGTCCTAACAGGTCCCTTACCGAGACTAAGCTGAGTCCGAGGTTTATGGGTCCTTTCAGGATTGTGGACCGGGTTGGACCGGTGGCTTATCGGTTGGAGTTACCTGAGGTAATGCATGCATTTCATAAGGTATTCCACGTGTCGATGCTGAGGAAGTGTCTTCACAAGGATGATGAGGTGTTAGCTACGATCCCGGCAGATCTTCAGCCTACCATGACCTTGGAGGCGAGGCCAGTGAGGGTTCTCGAGAGGCGGGTAAAGGAACTTCGACGTAAGAAGATTCCTTTGATGAGAGTCCAGTGGGACTGTGATGGAGTCTTGGAGGAGACTTGGGAGCCAGTGGCCAGGATGAAGGCAAGGTTCCGGAAGTGGTTTGACAAGCAGGTCGAGGAGTAGACCGTTGGCTTGTTTTGTTTTGACTTTTGTTTTGGTTGTATCTCTTTTGTATATTCATTTTTGGTGTAATGATTATGACATTAGAGATTAATAAGATGAGTATTTCTTGGATTTGACTTGTTGTGTCATGTGTAAGAGAAATATGTGCGAGTTTCTAAAAATAGAAAGTGTCGGGTTTGACGGTTCTATTTTTGGAAAGTCTCGGGGTGGTGGTTAGTATAGCATTGCGATGCTATAAGTGGACCACGGGAGGTATATCTGATCGAGAGTTATGCT
Organism: Capsella rubella; assembly: GCF_000375325.1. Classification (NCBI taxonomy): domain Eukaryota; kingdom Viridiplantae; phylum Streptophyta; class Magnoliopsida; order Brassicales; family Brassicaceae; genus Capsella; species Capsella rubella. Next base: position 12,121,220 of record NW_006238918.1, read on the forward strand.
CGGGGGCGTTTAGACTTATTTGCTCGGATATGATGTGATAGCCTCGGATGACGATTCGAGTGCACGCTTGAGGGTGACGACCCGAGAGCGAGCGTGAGACTTCCCGGATACCGTAGCTAGAAGGCGGGTGGCCTAATAGTGAGCCGGTATGACTTGAGGGTTGCGACCTGAGAGCGGGGGGGAGTGGTGAGACTTCCTGGATACCGTAGTCTAAGGCAGAGGCCTGAGGACGAGCCGGTATGATTCATGGGTTGAGACCTGTGGACGGGGGAAGTGGGTGAGTATGAGCAAATAGGGTCTAGAACGTGAGTA